>NC_073232.2:122905000-123224166 GCF_029281585.2 Gorilla gorilla gorilla | reverse complement strand
AATTATTGTTCACTCTGTTGATCGTTTCCTTTGCTGTGCCGAAGCTTATTCAGTTGATGCAATACCATTTCTCTATTTTCACTTTTATTCCTTATGCTTTTGGGGTTATATCCAAAAACTCATTGCCCCGACCAATGTCAAGAAACTTTTCCCTTTGTTTTCTTCGAGTAATTTTACAGTTTTCGCTCTTTAAGTCTTTAATCTATTTTGAGTTGATTTTTGTATATGGTGTAAAAAAAATAGTACAGGAATGAAATTTTTATGCTCATGCTTCTGCATATGGATATTCAGTTTTTCCAACACCATTTATTGAAGAAACTATCACTTCTCCATTCTGTGTTCTTAACATCTTTGTTAAAGATCAACTGATTGTACACATGGTATAAGCTTTCTGTTCTGTTCTTCTGGTCTTTATCTCTGGTTTTATGCCAGTACCACATTGTTTGGATTACTAGGTTTGTAGTATATTTTGAACAATTATGGAGGCATCGGGTAGTATGATGCTTCCAGAATTGTTCTTGCTATGGCGGCTTGGAGTCTTTTGTGGTTACATACAAATTTTAGAATTGCTTTTTCTATTTCTGTGTAAAATATCATTGGAATTTTGATAGCTGTTGTATCAAATATATAGATTGCTTTGGGTAATATGGACATTTTAATAATATTAATTCTTCAAATTCAAGAACAGGATATCTTTCCATTTATGTGTCTTCAATTTCTTTCATCAATGTTTTATCGATTACTGTGTAGATCATTCACCTCCTTTGTTAAATTCATTCCTTTTTATTTTTATGCTACTGTACAGGGGATTGTTTTCTTAACTTCTTATTCATTGTTAGTTTATGGAAACACAACTGGTTTTTGTACGCTAATTTTATATTTTGCAACTTTACTGAATTCATTTATTAATTTTAACATTTTTGGCGGAGTCCTTAGGGTTTCCTACATATAAGATCATGTTATCTACAGAAAGACAATTTTACTTTTACCTTATTGATTTCCACATCTTTTATCTCTTTTTCAGGTCTAACTGCTTTGATTCGGATGTACAGTACTTTATAAACTAGAAGTGATGAGAGAAGAAATCCTTGTCTTCTTCCTCATCTTAAGAGGACAAGCTTCCAGCTACCTGAGGGCTTATATAATCTTTATGGTGTTGAGATACGTACCTTCTATCCCTAATTTGTTGAGTTTTTATCACAAAGTGATAATCTTGTCAAATGTTTTTTCTGTATCTATTGAGAGATCACACAATTTCTGTCCTTTATTCTGTTAATGTGGTGTATCATTTATTGGTTCTAGCATATGCTGAACCATCCTAGCATCCCTGGGATAAATCCCACTTGGTCACTGTGTGTGAACCTTGTAATGTGTTGCTGAATTGAGTTTAGTAGTATTTTGTTGAGGATTTCTGCGTCTACGTTCATCAGAGATACTGACTTGTATTTTTTTTTTTCTTTTAGTGTCCTTGTTTGGCTTTGGTATCACAGTAACACCAGACTTGTAAAACGAGTTTGGAAGTATTCCCTCCTCTAAGGTTTTGGAAGAGTTTTAGGACTTGTGCTATGTCTTCTTTAAAGGTTTGTTGGAATTCACCAGTGGAGCCTTCAGGTCCAAAGCTTTTCTTTTTTGGGAGGTTCTTGATTACTGATTCAGTCTCCTTACAGTCATTGGGTGTGATTGGATTTTCTCTTTCTTCATGATTGGTAGACTCTATGCTTCTAGAAAAAAATTTCCATTTCTTCTAGGCTATCCATCTGTTTGTGTATAGTTATTCACTGTAGTCTCTTATTATCGCATTTGTATTTCTGTTGTATCAGCTGTAATGGCTCCTCTTTCATTTCTAATTTTAATTGAGTCCTTTTTTTGCATAGTCTAGCTAAAGATTTGTCAGTTCAGTTTCTTTTCACAAAACCAACTGTTAGTTTCATTATCTCTTCTACAGTTGTTCTAGTCCCTATTTCATGTATTTCTGCTCTGATCTTTATTATTCCTTTCCTTCTAACAACTTTATGTCTGGTTTGGATTCTAGTACAAGGTTTCCAATCTTTTGGCTTCTTTGGGCCACACTGGAAGAAGGATTGTCTTGGGCCACATGTAAATTACACTAACACTAACGCCAGCTGATGAGCTGGGAAAAAAAAAAAAAACAAACGCAAAAAATCTCTCATAATGTTTTAAGAAAGTTAGAAAGTTTACAAGTTTGTATTGGGTCACATTCAAAGCCATCCTGGGCTGCATGTGGCCCACAGGTTGGACAAGCTTGTTCTAGTCCTTTGAGATACAAAGTAAGGTTATTCATTTGATTATCTTCTTTTTTCCTTAATGTAAGCATTTATCACCATAAAATTCCCTCTTAAAACTGCTTTTGCTGCTTCACGTAAGTTTTGCTATGTTGTTTCCACTGTCTTTTGTCTCAAGACACCTTTTCAAATGTCCCTTTTTTCTTTGATCCACTGGTTGTTCAGGAATGTGTTAATTTCCACATATTTGTAAATTTTCCAGTTTTCCTCCTGGTGTTATTGATTTCTAGTTTCATACTCTTATGCTTACAAAAAATACTTGATACAATTTCAGTCTTCTCAAATTTCTTAACACTTGTTTTATGACCTAATGTGTCTTTAAGAATGTTCAATGTGCACTTAAAAAGAGTGTATATTCTGCTACTGTTCGATTGAATGCTCTATATACGCCTGTTACGTCCATTTGGCCTAAAATGTTGTTCAAGCCTGTTATTTCTTTATTGATTTTCTGTCTGGCTAATCTATCTATTGCTAAAGCAGGGGTACAAAAGTCCCTATTATTATATTACTATCTATTGTTCCTATCATTTCTGTTAAGATTTTAGAATCTTGGCTTTCTCATTATAAAAAATATTTTGGTGCTCTGATGTTGAGTGTATATATATTTACAACTATTATATCTTCTGGATAAACTGCCTTCTTTATCATTGTATAACGACTTTCTTTGTCTCTTACGACAGTTTTTGACTTGATGTCTATTTTATCTTACGTAAATATAGCCACCCCATTCTCTTCTGGTTACCATTTGCGTGAAATATCTTTTTCCATTTCTTCATTTTCAGCCTATGTGTGTCCTTAATGCTAAAATGAATCTCTTTTAGGCATAATACTGTAGGATCTTTTAAAATATATATTTTTAAAAACTCTGGCTTTTGATTAGAGAACTTAATCCATTTACATTAAAAGTAATTGTGGATAAAGACTTACCATTGTCATTTTGTTGTTTTCTGACTATCTTGTAGCTCCTCTTATTTCTTTCATCTTCTCTTAATGTTTTCCTTTGCGATTTGACTTTTTTTTTTTTGGTACTTATTTGCTTTCTCTTTATCTTTTGTGTATTTACAGGGGTTTTTCTCCACGAAATGTATATAAGACATCTTGTAGTTATAACAGTCTGTTGTTAAGCTGATAAAAATTTAATTTCAATCACATACAAAAACTCTTAACTTCTCCACACCCTCTCCAAGTTTACATTATTGAGGACACAACTTACATCTTTTTAGATTATATATTTATCAACAAATTATCATAGCTAAAGCTTTATTTTGTTCCTTTGATGGTGTCACGTTTCCCTGATCATTTGAGATCCTTATGGACTTGCACTGGTGTCTGCATATTTGAAGAAGTAGGCACCTCTCCAGTCTTTACAGAGGAGCTTTAACATAGGAAGCCCTTTACCAGTCAGCCTGTCCAGAGATTCCGGACAGCATGGCTGGCATAGCCCACGAGCAGGCTTGCTGCTTGACTTCTCCAGTAGGCTAGCCTCAGTTACTGGGTCCGCAAGGATGGGTCTGGAGACTGGTTCTGTGGGATCTGGCCTGGTGCCTGGGTCCATGGGTGCCAGCCTGGCACTTGGGTTCACTGAGGTGGTTCTAGTGCTGGGGTTCACAGTAAAGTTAGAGGCTCACTTGACTCTCCTTCCTCCACTTGGAGGGCATCTTTCTCCATACTGTGCTGCACAGGCTTGGGAAGGGGTGAAACAATTAATGTGCAACTGTAGTTCCTACCCTCTTCAATGCATCATTTGTTGTATCTATGCTACACCCGGGTGCTACAATCTATCATTTGGAATCCTTAGCTCTTGTGAAGGTATTTTTGTCTATGAATGGTTATTCGAAACACTTCTGTGAAGAAACAAATGCTGAAAACTACTATTCTGACATTTTACTAACATCACTCTTCCTATTTAACTTTTAAATATGATGAAGTCACTCCCTTGCTTAAAAAATCTGATGCCATCCCATCTTTCAAAATAAAAGGCAAGCCCTTACTCCAACCTCTAAGACTCCACATGATCTAGCCCCTACACTTCTCTAGCTTTTCTCCAACTCTCCCCGCTAGGTACTTGCATTCCATTCATACTAATCTTGCTTTTCTTTGAACGCAGATCTACATGCTCACACATTAAGTCTTTGTTCTAGCTATTCCATCTGCATAGATACAGCCCTTTCTCTCAAATATCCACATTGTTTGTTCCCTGCTCAAATATCTCATTCTTGATCTACATATAAAAGAGAAATGTCTTCCTATTCTTTTTACCCTGCTTTATTTTTCTTCACAACATTTACTACCTGATAAAATATATTTACTTATTTATTTTGTCTATCATCTCCCTCTCCTCTATGAATGTGAAAACTGTGAAAGCAGGGGCTTCAGACTATTTGGTTTGCAGCTGTATATTCAGAGCCTAGAACCTGGCCAATACTAGATGCCCAAGAAATGGTTACTACATGAATAAAACAACAAATTAATGTATCTAGACATAATTTTTTAGAATAAATTTCTTCTTTAAGAAATATAAATGATCAGCTTCAAAATATCTGTTATCTCAGTAAAACTAAAATGAAAAATAAGGCATGGTATAGAATTGTCATTCCCATACCCATCAGAAGTTACCACTACAATAATAAGATATCAAGGATTTCACTGAGTGATATCATGATTATACTATTCAAACTTAAGGGATTTTTATTTGATTAAAAAATCCTACTCAGGGCCTGAGTAGGATGAAAAGGACAATCCCACAAACATGCAGTTCTGTGTAGGGTATCAGTCAGAACAGGAAGAGATGAACACTGACATATGATGGTAACCCACAAGATGTTTAAGAGGCCAATTGGGATAGGGTGGGTATGCTCATAGGAAGACAGCTCAACACACAGAATCAGAACCTGATTGGGGGTGAGAAGAACATCCACAGGTAGTGATGAACCAGGGTGTGATACTGGAGTCTAAGAGAGTGAGGAAGATTTCTACATAATAGGCTTGATGGTTAAGGAGGAGGCTGCGCAACATGAACAGTTAAGATTTCAAGCAAGGTGAAAAGGTATTCACACACAGGGTAAGCCTAGCATGGAGAGTCAGAGTCTGAGTGGGGTTGGAGTGGAGATAGGGAGAGTCAAACATGGAGGTCTGTCAGTGTGGGATGGCAAAGTCCAAGTGGAGGCGACATCACAGAAAACAGCAGAGTAAGCATCTCTAAAAATTGTCTCTTCCACAAAAGCACAAAGAAAACTGGAAAATAGAATCAACTTTATCAGAACTCTAAAAATTAATAGAAAGCTTGCATCCAAGTTGCATTTATTTTTAAAAAGCTTAATCTCATTAAGAATGATGTGCTTTCTATTTTAACTTGCCCTAGTCCCATCCCTTGCTCTCCAGATCCACAGTAGTCTTGAAGAAACGACAGCTCGCATTCCCAGTGCACTCTAGAAGCTACGTTAAAAAGCAGCAAGAGTTGTAGCTCATTCAAAGCTTCATTCTCCCCAAATTATTACTTGACCGGTCTTGTTTCCAGGAAGACCCTATTTGCAATGCTGACCATATGTGACCTGACTCAGAGCTTGCACAATGCAAAACGCCTTTTCCCCAGGGAGATATTCATTGAAAAAAATTACAGGAAAGTGTTTTATACCATATCTACTTGAGGCAGTGAATAACAGTTGGAGCAACAGACTTAAATCTTAAAAGGAAAAGCTGAGAATGAAATACCAGTAACAGACTTTGAAAAGCTCTGACATATTACTGGGAATCTAGAAGGTCATACACATGCCTAAGGCTGTGTACATGCTCAAGGAAGACCTGAAAAGGGCCTAAGCTTTGAAGCTCTGCACAAGCAGGACATAAGGACAAGGCAGAGTTGCCAACTACCCAGCTGAGTGTTGAAGGCATGCCCCAACACACACACACACACAAAATCCTCTGGCAAAGACTAGGAGATTTACTGGTTCCAGGCATGTAAAGAAATCTTTGTCCAGTCATTAGCAACAACTAAGCTAACCAACTAGAGACAGAATTATCTACTGAGGTAGTCACACACATCAAATAGAGTTTGCAGAATTAATTCACAAAAGTAATTAAATGAAGAAACAACTACAAGTACTCCAACAAACCCTGAAGAGAGGGCAAAATGTGATTTTCATAGTTGTCAAATTATTTTATTATAAGTCTCCACTATTTGGACATTTTTATATTATTTAGAATGTCCACATTATTTCAAAGACCATTTATTATTTAAAATGTCCAAATGTAATTTTCAACAAAAAATTATAAGATATGCAAAGAAACAAGAAAATATGAACCATACACAGGAAGAAAAGCAAATAACAGAAACTGTCCCTGAGGAAATCCAGATATTGGACTTATTAAACACTTCTAAGTCAGCTTTTTATTTTTTTTTTTTTTTTTTGGCTCAAAGATACATACTTCTCATTTGTGATCTGGATTATCTTCATTTTCCACTGTGGGCAGAAGGAGCACACATAAAGGTAGAATCCATAGATTTTCACTGGATAATGGTAAAATGGTAAGAGGGCCTGGATAAGTACCAACTTCAAAATAAAAAGCAGAAAATAGTATCACAACAGAATATCCTAAGAATGGATATAACAATATACTATGGAACAAGGAGCTTATGAACTTTGTAACATGTCACATTTCAGATTTCATAATAAATTTTCCAAGGTATGTTTTTGTCATTCTCAGTTTTTCTGTAATAATAAAAAAGCAGGGAGATAATAGGCAGGTCTTCCTTTGAGACGAGCAAGAAAGAGGAGACTGGTGAGATCAAATCCAATCCATAGCCACTTGGGGCAAAGTTGGGGCAAAAGAGGATCTGAAATGATAATAGGTGGAAGAAGTGTGCTAAAAGAGTTGGTTGAAAGATTCTGGGTTGCCAAGAAGAAAAGGAGAATGCAGACTGTTAAAACTGATCCACAGAAGGCCAATGTGACTTTCCGTGACCAGAATGCTTAATTCCATTCCTACTGCCTCAAGATTAACTTCCTTGTTTAGATATAAGAAAATAGGTTCTCAATTTAACAAACACAAGTTACTCACTTAATATTTAACATAGTGAGACTACTTTTTGTTCTCTAGTGAGTTAGCAAGGTTTCAGTGTTCCAGCAGGACAACTCAGCCATTTATTATTGATCACGCCCTACAGTTGAAGACACAGGCTCACAGAAGGTCATGATAGCCCATGTTCACTTAGGTAAAAGTTGTAAATGAAAATTTAGTATCAAATCTCCTGTAAGTTAGCTATTTTTAAAATGTTCAATGAACTAAAGGAAAACATGCCTATAGAACTAAAGGAAGGTATAAGGACAATGTCTCACCAAATAGGGAATATCAATACAGAGATATAAGTTGTTTTTAAAAGAACCAAATAACCTGGAGTTGAAAGTGCCATCATGGAAATGCAAAACTCACTAGAAGGGTTCAACAGCAGATATGAGCAGGAAGAAGAAAGAATCAGCAAAGTTGAAGATAGGTCAATTTATATTATCCAGTATGAGGAACAGAAAAAAAAAAAAAAAGAATAAAGAAAAAGAAACGGAGCCTCAGAGACCTGTGGAATATCATGAAGTGAACCAACATACTCATAATGGGAGTCCCAGAAGGAAAGAAGGAAAAGAAATAATGGTTGAAAACATCTCAATTCTGAAGAAAAGCATCAATCTATATACATTTAAGAAGCTTAACAAACTCCGAGGAAGATAAATTCAAAGAGAATCCACATGAAGGCAGATGATTATCAAACTGCTGATACAAAGAATTCTTCATCTTAGAAAATTGAGGATGAAAAAACTCAAAACAAAGGCAACAAGAGATGTGACTCATCATGTACAAGAGATACTAAGTATTAACATTTAATTTCTCATTAGAAAATATAGAGGCCAGAAGGCAGTGGGAGGACATACTCAAAGTTCTAAAAGAATTTTTTTTAAACTGTCTAACAAGAATTCTATATCCATAAAAACTATCCTTCAAAAATGAAGGTAAAATGAAAGCATTACCAGAAAAATTCATTGCTAACAGACCTGCCCTATTAGAAATAAAGTGAGTACTTTGGGTTGAAATGGAAGGACACTAGAAAGTAATTCAAATATATATGAAAGAGTCTGAGTAGACCAAGAGGATGTTATTACAGAGAGGTAGCCTGGTATGGATTATCAAAACCTGAGCCAGTTGAGGAGAACGTGCGGCTCTTCAGTCTCTAGTATTTGGCAGACATTTTCTTGAAAATAAAGGAAATGAGCCTGTTAATTCAAAAACAAATGAGCTGGGTACAGTGGCTCATGCCTATAATACTAGCACCTTGTGGGGCTGAGGCGGGAGACTTGCTTGAGCTCAGGAGTTAGAGGCTGTAGTGAGCTACGACTGAGCCACTACACTCCAGTCTAGGCAACAGAGCAAGACCCTGTCTCAAAAACAAAAACAAAAACAAAATAATAGAATATTTGTTGCCAGTGATAAAGTTAGACCCTAAATAAAAATTAGAACTTTAGAAAGCATGCATTCACCACCATGAACTTGAAAGCAACCCAATATTTAAAGACCTTCCTGACGAAATCAGTGGAATTATTAACAAATGTCTTTATTTAATACTGTATGATAAAATGTGTCAACATTTAGAAAATCTGCGTAACTCAAAGAGCCAGTATTTTCCAGAAGACCAATGTATGATGAATCAAAATCACACGTGGGTAAAGAACCCTTCAAAGTACAAAACAAACGAATGAATTTTGTCTTAACAGAGAATGAAAAATTCTTTGGATGGTGCTGAACAACTGGATATCCATAAGCTAAAACAAAAACAAAAAATTACCTTAATCTAAATTTCACAGTGTATATAAAATTAATTCAACTAATCCAAAATTTAAGTTAATTCAAAATCATGGTTTTAAATGTAAAATGTAAACCTATAAAATTCTGAGAAGAAAACATACAAGAAAGTCTTCAAATACTAGTAATTCGTAGGCAAAAAAAAATTTTTTTTCATAAAAGAAAAAAATCAATACACTGCACTTCATCGAAATTAAAAAGTTTTGCCCCACAAATGATCCTGTTAAGAGAATGAAAAAAACAGGTTATATAGACTGGTAGAAAATATTTGCAAACCATGTATTCGACAAAAGTCTTACATTTAAACATAAAAAGAACTCTCAAAACTCAACATTAGGCCAGGCACACTGGCTCATGCCTCACTTTGGGAGGCTGAGGCAGGTGGATCACTTGAGGCCAGGAGTTCGAGACTGGCCTGGCTAACATGGCGAAACCCTGTCTCTACTAAAAATACAAAAATTAGCCAGGCATGGTGGCACATACCTGTAATCCCAGCTACCCGGGAGGCTGAGGCACCAGAATCACTTGAGTCTGGAAGGCGGAGGTTGCAGTCAGCCAAGATTGCACCACTACACTCCAGCCTGGGCAACAGAGGAAAATGCAAAACAAACAAACAAAAACTCAACATTAATAAAAGAAATAATACAAGCAGAAAATGGGCAAAGACTCAAGCAGACATTTCACGGAAGAAGAGATACAGAAAACAAGTATGTTCAAATAAGATGTTCAGTATCATTAATCAATAGGAAAATGCAAATTAAAATCACAATGACAGATCACTACACACCTATCACAACTTAGAAAAAAAAAGTGAGAGATGGGGAGAGAGAAATAATGTAAATACCAACTATTTTAAAAATTAGTTGGGTATGGTGGCATGTACCTGTTGTCTCAGCTACTTGGGAGGCCGAGGTGGAAGGACTGCTTGAGTGCAGGACATGGAGGTTGCAGTGAGTAGAGACTGTGCTAACTGCACTCCAGCCTGCGCAACAGAGCTAGACCGTCACAAAAAAAAAAAAAAAAAAAAAAAAAAAACCACAAATACCACTATTTTGTCTTTCCTCAGGAAAGACAAATGTGTGTGGTCAATCTATAGAAAGAGTGTGTGAATCATTTTTCAACATATCCAAACATTCTAAAAAACATATACCAATTATCCAAGTGGCCAGGTTGAGTGGATGGTGACAGTTCCTCAATTTGTTAAAGAAAAAATCTAACTTAAAGACAACAGAAAACCATTAAATAACTGAGAGGAACTGATAAAATCATCACAGTAAATAAAGATGACAAGAAACAGAATCAGTAAATTGAAATGTTCATAAACATGCTGCAATACCTAAGCAGCACCTGAATAATCTGTTAATATAACCTCTATATAAAATTGTATAACTATAAATAATTGAATTTACATACACGATACATGCAAAATCACATTACACTTTGAACATTTAGAGGACTTTGAATGGACATTTTTAATATACACTATTTTCACGTATATGCTGACTTTTGAACCTAACCCTAAAGATGTGCCTTCTTCCTAATATGATTCATTTCTTTTCTAAGAGAAATATAAAGGTATGTGAGAGTTACGCATCTCTGAAAGAGGCACAGAAGAAGAAATAGAAGAACATACACCACAATTAATGTAAAGATTAGACACATAAACCCCAAGAAACTTTGATGAAACAAGATTAGGAAAGGCAGCATTGCTTTCTAGTCTTGGGAAACTGAGTAAAATGAGTGGCCAACAAAATACACAAAATCCACATGTCTATCTCAAAAAAAAAATTTTCTCCTATCATTTCAGTCCTGATTCTACAGATGGCACTAATAACTTTTATCATTCTGGTATTTAAAAGAGAAATTTCTTCCAATAATACACTATGTCTAAATGCATAATTCATATAACCAAGAGGCCAACTATTTTCAACAGAATGGTATCTTCTGAAAAGTATGTTAAAAAGAATATATTCTATAAATTTTAATTCAGCACCTTAGAGATTAACTTCATAGTCATTTAAGTCCACTTTTCCATTAATAGTAGGAAAATATTTCCATAATTGACCATTAGGAAGTGATGATGTAGCTCAATTGAGAAAAGAATCTGACTCTTCCATCTCTGGCCTGTGCACCAATTCTTAAAAACTAGCACTGATTATTCCTTAGTAGTAATATTGGTAAGGATACATGCTTATTTTAAAACTACTTTTTCTCTTGCCTAGGAGAAAAATAATTCAGAGAACTGAGGGGGAAACTAGATGTCCAGAAACTTGAGTTCTACATATATTAAAGTTGACATACGTCATAATCTAATATCAAAGTTGACATACGTCATAATCTAACATCAATCTAACATCATATGGATGACTCGATATCTTACCTCAACTCTCATGTTAAGTGGAGATACCACCTAGCTTTCCATCTCAAAAGCAATGTACTCAAAAGTAATCCCAGAATTTTTGGAAGCCAAGGTAGGGGGATTGGTTGAGGCCAGAAGTTCGAGACCAGCCTGGGCAACATAAGGAAACCCTATTTCTATAATAAAAAAAAAAAAATTAGCCAGGCATGGTGGCACGTGCTTATGGTCCCAGCTACTCAGGAGGCTAAGGTGAGAGGATGGCTTGACCCAAGAGATAGGAGCTACAGTGAGCCATGATCGTGCCACTGCACTCCACCCTGGGTGACACAGTGAAACCGAGTCTCAAAAAAATAAATAAATAAAATAAAATTTTTAAGGCAGTAAAAAAAATAGCAAAAAAATCTGGAGTTATAGGGTTTGGTTCCAATGTGACCTAGGCAAAAGCTACATTTCTAGGCTTCAGTTTTTACTGAAAAATAAGTCGGGAGGGCTATTCCTCCTGCTAAGACTTAACAGAAAGTAGTTCCAAAGAAGATCAATTTTTGATGTTTAATACATAGGAGGCACTCAAAATTTACTTTTAGTCTGGAAAATCAACTGTAACAAAATTTCCATGTCAAAAAACTCTCAGATTTATAGAAAACATACTACCACAGTTAAATGTTCTGATTATATTTACATCCTGGGACAGCAATTATCATTTATCCCTATTAAAAAGCAACTGACATGCAAATACATGTACTGGAATACCGTTAACAACACGATCTGAAAATATTCTACAATATATTCTCAGCATTTCCCAAAATGTATTTCTACAACATTTAGTTCCACTATCAAATAGGTTTCGGATAAGATGTGCTTCCAATCTAATTATACTCTTCCTTTAAGTAGAAATTATTAGTGTTCTATACATTCTTCGCAAAGTACATTATTATATTACATAGAAGATATCCCAAATTTATTTGGATCACAAAACCCTTTTTGGGAAATATCTATCAATATCTCATAGTGTTTCAACTGCTTAAAGTACACTTATTTAGTAGTAAACATAGGCACTATTATCAAATTAAAACATTGATCAAATTTTATTATTATAAATTATTTAAAATATAATTGAGATTTTAAAAATACTGAAATGATCAATAACTAGAGTAACAAAGGCTAAAAATTGAAAGCTCCAATAAACTACCAAGCATTAAAATTTTCTGCGAAGCTGTTAGATGTGTTTTTATATTTGAGACTAAGAAATATATAGTCAGTCACATAAAAGAAATGGGGTGGAAAAAGTACTTAGCTTCTCTCAGGTGCCACAGGTAAAACGAAACTCAGGCAAATGAATATAAGAATATGTTCAAATCAGAGAACAGAAGAAGGCTTGCCCACCAGCTATCAAAATTTTTCAAACATATTTCTTTTAACATATAGGACCAATTAAGTGAGGAAAATAAATGGACACTTCCCTTGAAAAACAAGATGCCATTCAGAATACCAGATTATTCCAGAACTAACATTCATTAAGCTGAAGGACTTAAAAATATTCTAGTAGCAGAACTTTGTACATGAAAGTTTAATTTTCAGATTCAGTTGAAAGAAGAATCACCATCTAAGGAAAACTGAAGAACTGATGAGCACTCTAAAACTAAACCCTAACTTTAGTTATTAGGCTTTAGGCATTAGTCTCTAGTCTCATGCTTAATTCTTAATTGCAGACTTACTAGTTTCATTCTTAATGCTTTTTAATGCACAAGACTTCATAACTACAAACTGATATAATCAAACTCGTATGTTAAATTGTGATTTTGTTTAATAAAAAAAATTTATCCAAAAGAGCCTCTGTAAATGAACTATTTTTGGCTTTCGGAAAACTACATCAGCCCATACTTTATCCCTTAAAGTTATCTTAATTCTAACAAAACTGGACTGACCTGTAGCTCTTAGGATTTCTAACTTGAAAGATGGTATGGTCCCCTCTTTTCCTCTTAAAAATATCTGAAAACAACTAGGAGAGGAGAGTGAGAAACAGAAACACAAACTACTTCTTCAACAAACTAGGACATATCCCTAACCATAATATATGACAAGGTCTACTAAATACAGTGAAGGTAAAGAGGGATGCTAGAAGAGCCCAAGCCAGGGAAATGGCTTGCATCTTCAAATCTTAAAACTATTAGTTCAGTTCTGTAAATTACATGACAGTCAGAAAAGCAAACCCAACAGTCCCTTGCTTGAAATATTTGAAGCTTTCACAGACCTCATTTGGCATCACTGAAACACAGAGTCAGGATTGGACCAAAAAAAAAAAAAAAAAAAGCAGCTTTCCCAAGCGGCTGCCGAAGATGGCGGAGGTGCAGGTCCCGGTGCTTGATGGTCGAGGCCATCTCCTGGGCCGCCTGGCGACCATCGTGGCTAAACAGGTACTGCTGGGCCGGAAGGTGGTGGTCGTACGCTGCGAAGGCATCAAGCATTTCTGGCAATTTCTACAGAAACAAGTTGAAGTACTTGGCTTTCATCCGCAAGCGGATGAACACCAACCCTTTCCGAGGCCCCTACCATTTCCGGGCCCCCAGCCCCATCTTCTGGCGGACTGTGCGAAGTATGCTGCCCCACAAGACCAAGCGAAGTCAGGCCGCTCTGGACCGCCTCAAGGTGTTTGACTGCATCCCACCGCCTTACGACAAGAAAAAGCGGATGGTGGTTCCTGCTGCCCTCAAGGTTGTGCGTCTGAAGCCTACAAGAAAGTTTGCCTATCTGGGGCGCCTGGCTCACGAGGTTGGCTGGAAGTACCAGGCAGTGACAGCCACCCTGGAGGAGAAGAGGAAAGAGAAAGCCAAAATCCACTACCGGAAGAAGAAACAGCTCATGAGCCTACGGAAACAGGCCGAGAGGAACATGGAGAGGAAAACTGACAAATACACAGATGTCCTCAAGACCCACGGACTCCTGGTCTGAGCCCAATAAAGGCTGTTAACTCCTTAAAAAAAAAAAAAAAAAAAAAGGAAAAGAAAAGGACATGCCCTTTCCTAAGAAAAGCTGATGCAGACTAATCAAGATAAATACTGCAATAGTAAAATTACTGTTTCTCAAAGATTTAAAAAGAGAATCCTTTGAGAATCTACGCAAAAAACATTAATGTGAAGGAGGAGGGAATCAATGTTTAAAAATCAGTGAAGCAGGCTGGGTGCGGTGGCTCACGCCTGTAATCCCAGCACTTTGGGAGGCCGAGGCAGGCGGATCACCTGAGTTCAGGAGTTTGAGACCAGCCTGGCCACATGGTGAAACCCCGTCTCAACTAAAAAAAAATACAAAAATTAGCCGGGCAGGGTGGAGGGCGCCTGTAATCCCAGCTACTCAGGAGGTTGAGGCTGGAAAATCACTTGAACCCAGGAGAGGGAGGTTGCAGTGAGCCGAGATCACGCCATTGCACTCCAGCCTGGGCGACAATAGCGAAACTCCGTCTCAAAAAAAAAAAAAAAAGATCAGTGAAGCAATATCTAGAGTACTCAAGAATTTACCCCCAGCATAAAACATCATTAAATATGCAAAACCTAAGGAATAGTTTTCATAAACTTTAAGAAAATACTTGATGATAAAGTTCAGCCATCTAAAAGATTTTTTAAAAACTATCGAAAATAACAAACTTTGAGCATTTGAATCCACTTAACTATTGGTCTAAAACTATGGCTATGGCTATAGAATATAATGTAATTGTTACAATTCCTGATAATGTTTTTATATAACCAACAAAACGTGAGAGAGTAAACAGACTGAGGAATGCTAATATCTTTATACTGTACTGCTTTACATCTTTAAGTATATTTCAATTGTTAACATACCTTGACTTATCTCTTAGTCCATTAGCTATAAAAGATGAGGCTATAACCATAATGATATAATATAAATTAGCTAAATACATTCATTGAAAAAAAAGTCTCATATTAGATCTCAAAATGGAATGTAACTATATGAACACAAGACTCCCCTAACTCCCAAATTTGGATGAAAATGAAATAGAGATTTACATATTCAAAATGACACAGGCATTTATAAGCACCAGGATATTCACACTAGCATCATCTGTAACAGCAATATATGGAAACACCTAAATGTCCACCAACTAGGACCTAGTTAGATAAACTAAAGTTTTTTCAAGGGAATATTATGTAGTTAATAAAAAGAATGAGGCAACAATTGAGTTAGTATAGCAAATGGGCTAATATAAAAGACTGTAGCCAAACTGCTGGATGCTGGAGTTCACCTTCCAGCTGACAACTTACTAGCATGTCATTTAAAGTTTCTGTGCCTCAGTTTCTTCCTCTGTGGTAAGGGAATAATATTTACCTACTTCTCACGTTTGTGATGAAGATTAGTAATCTATACAAAAACACTTGTTAGAACAGGGCGTAGAACAAAGCACTACGTAAGTATTAGATATTATTATAGTTAAGTGAGAAAAAGTGAACTGTAGAATAGCATAGTATGCTATCATTTACAAAAAACTTAAAATATATACATATATATGCACATATATGTACAGAAAATATACATATATCTATAAAATATGTGCAGAAGGATGAATAAACTCATAGTAGTTTCCCAGGAGCAGAAACTGGGTAGAAGAGGTTTCAGAGTGGGAGAAAGATTTACTTTACCTTTCTATATCTTTTGAATTTTACACCACATGCATGTATGGACTAGACAAAAACTACTACTTAAGTTACCTTTAAAAATCTTACAGAATCTAGGATGACTAAACACAGTGCCACTTTTCTGGTTAGTTCTCTGGTCTACCATGCCTAGGGTGCATTTACTCAATTCAAGGGTCATACAAATAGCAAATTATCAGAGGTAAATGTATGTCCCCAAGATGTCACAGAGTTCAGATATTTAATGTTGTCACCATGTAAGATATAAAAGGAATATATCTTAGGAGACAACACTACAAGGACATATGTAAAGGGAGTGTTCACTGCAATGTGCATATAAATAGCAAAATATTAGAAATAACCTAATGTACATCAACAGACTAAATTATGGTACTATGCAATGTTGTATGGATATTAAAAATGACAGCATAGTATAACTGTATATATATAAATTATAATTTTTGTATATAACAAATAGTAAATTCTAGACTCTCTCCACACAGGAATACAGATATATTTCATCTTTTCATTGCCTATGATTTGTGATATGGCTATATCATAATTTAATCATTCCTATTATCAACTGATATTTAGGTTGTTTCTATTTTCCTTTACATTTTTTAATCTTGTTTTCACCAAGATATATAATGCTTCACTGAACATCAATCTTCACCCACAGGGACTAATATTTCTGTAAGGCAGATTCCTGGAAGTAGAACTGTCAGGTCCAAACTAATATGCATTTTAAATTTTTATACGTAGTTCCAAACTGCCTTCTTCCAAAGAGCCTGCATCAACTTATACTCTTCCAGCCTTGCAAATTAGTAATCATTTTCATCAATCTGATGTATGAAAATGATATATTATTTAAATCTACATATTAGTAAGAGTGTGCAAATCTTTCCATTCCTCCACTGTTTGTGGTATTCAAACAAAATACAGCTAATAGCTACATCGTGCTTAACACACACTGTGGCTTTTTTAATGCCAGAATTTAATCTTTGGGAGCCTCACAAAAAAATCCAAACTTTCGTTAAAAAAAAAAATCAAAAGATATGGGCATCACTGGACTGGATCCACATTTCTTTTGTTTGTTTTTTAGAGACAGGATCTTACTACATTGTCTAGGCTGGAGTGCAGTGTCTAGGCTGTTCACAGGTGTGATCGGTGTGCACTGCAGCCTTGAACTCCTGTGCTCAAGAGATCCTCCCACCTCAGCCTCCAGAGTAGTGGGACTACAGGTGCATGCCACTGCGCCCAGCTCCATACTTCTTAATGACGAAAATCAACTGACATTGAAAAGGAGCTGCCCTCTCCAAGTGTTCTACAATTCAACCACCTCATATATTTCCCCTACTGGGTTCACTCATTTATGTTACCTGCCTGGTCTCCTGTAATAATTGAAGTTTAGTATCCTAGTTCTATCGGTTTATTTGGCTACATACTGGCTATTAAGATTCTTAGTATAAATGATATTAATACCTTATCTTGTACAAACATAAGTATTTACTGTTAATTTTTCTTTTAATCATATATAATCATAAATATATATATAATTTTGAAAGTCTAGAAGAACATAAAGTGTTAGCAATGCTATCCTTCAATTACAGGTGATTTTCACTTTTTATCTCTGTATGTATATCTTTTAAATGTATACAATGAGTAATCACTCCTTTCATAATTAGAAAAAAAGCTACTCTTCATTTTGAAACAAAATATATGTAACACTGATAGTGATGTTAATTTTTAAACTAATAAAGCCAATTAAAACTTTACCTACAAAGAAAACCTGAATGCATAAAAGATCTATATAATAATCAGAGATCATTTAGTCTATGATTACCCATAAAGAACTTAATATATCTACTACTTCCAGCCAGAATTACAATATAAACTGTTTTTACAAGTGGCATTCAGAAGTACATGGAATGATATGACTCACTCTAAAGTTGTAAAACAAGTTTTGAATATTAGCAGTTCAGAAAACCAATTTTCTCCAATTACATTTAAATTTTTATAAATATAAAAAGTATATTTTCATTTGGTCAACATTTATACTAAGTGTAATGCACTTAGTATACCTTGCACTTTGCAAGGTGCAAACCATGCAATAACAATAAAGCACAATCCTTGCCTGAAAGCTTATACACAAGTGAGTAAAGCAAGAAAAAAGTCGAGTAAGTGCTGTTGAAGCACAAAGGGAAGGCACCTGAATTAGCCTTGGAGGTTAGGGGAATCAGGAAAGGCTTCTTAAAAGAGATAACATCTAAGCAGGAATCAACCAAAAAAGGTGAAAGGGGGCCAGGAATCCAGGTGGTGTCATCCTGACTTCTCTCTCCCCTTCAATGTTTACATTCTGACAATCACCAAATCTTATCAATTTTTCTCCCCAAATTTCTCAATGCCATTGGCTTCTCTTCATTCTCACTGCCATTACCCTGCTATAAGGTATACCAAATTCTCTCTTCTAATAGCCTTCTAACTGGTCTCACCATATCCACTCTCCCATCCTGTTCTTAACCTAATCACTATGTTGTAATTAGAGTGATCTTTCGAACATTCAAATCTAATCAGGTTAATGTCCAATTAAAAGAACTGAGGGGAGTCCTCAGGATTAAACCCAAATTTCTTAATAATAATTCACGTCTTGAAGATCTAGCCCCTGCATACTTTTGCCACAACTCTAATATTTCCCATCTTGCACTATGGTCACATGAACTTCTTTCACATCCCATGGCAGAGTCTTCTATCTCCTGTCTCAAGGACTTTGCACAAGCTATATTCTTCTGCCAGAAACACAGATTTACAATTCTTCACTGAGCTAACTCCTACTTACTCTTCAGACCTCAGCTTAGAGGTCTGGGAAGGCTTTTCCTAATTATTCAAAAGCCTTTCTGCATACCACCTCCCCTGTGTTCCCACTTAAAACTTCCCCTAACAGAACACTTATCATGCTATTATTAGACTTGGCAGGTTAGTTGTCTGACTCTCTCATTTAAAGGTAATGGGAAAATAGGAACCCTTCTGCCTTTTTCACAGTTGTATTCTAGTACTTAGGACAATACTTAGCACATGTAACACTTATATTTATTGAAAGAACAATAAATACTTGCTAATTTGGCTTTATCTGCCATTCTAGACAGCAATTTTTACTCTATAAATAACTCTAAACATAATATTATGAACCTTTTATTGAGCACAAAATAAATGCTCAATAAATACTGGTTTAATAACATGATAAATGAACAATAAACAAGGTTTCATCTCATGCCTGGAGTTCCCCTATATCCTACTTAAAATTAACTCCAGGTCACTCAAATTTTGACATGAATACCTAAAAATGACAAGATTTCAATTGTATTTCCCATTATTTATTATGATGTAAAGGCTTCTTATTCTTTTAAATAAAAAGAAAGAGCTCTCCCACCTAAATCATGTAAACCTATATATTTTTGCAGTTTAAGAGTTTAAAAAGGAACTTTCAAAGTTAGAAGACCAAAAGATTGGTCCAAAGAATGAGAAAACACCCACAATTAACATGCTCAAAAGAATATTATTGTTTACAGAGAAATGGAAAAGCATATCTTTAAGCAGCACAAGTGAACCTGAGGTAGGGGATAGAGGCTAACGGCTGTCCACAAAAATAAAATGTTCTACACTTGTCCATTTAACTAGAATTATGTCAAGAGTCCACAACTCATAGCATCTTCAAATTCATTCATTCAACTTTTTCCCTCCTTGGTAAGGAAGCAAAATAAAATATTTTGGAAAGACATGGAGAGACATGGGACTGATTTATTTTATATAGCAGCAAATGGGAGTTTTTTAGGAAACCTGCATTACTTCTTAAGGGAAAGCAAAAGATTTTACGTGTAATTTATATTCTAGGAAAACAAGAGTTTAGAGCAAAGAACTGAAAATTCCTGTTTACCCAATCCACAATATAAACCATAATTGGGATTACAGCTCTCTTGTACAACACTTCAACTCACCATATGCATAAATTGCAAAATTCTTCACCAAAGTCTCACAGTTAAAAGGCAGGATAGGGAAGAGGGGATTTAAAAGTCTCAAAAGTACTAAGATATAATGGTAAACGTCAAATGGTAAATGACCAAACATTATCTGAAAAGTTTTAAATGCCACACAAACACTACCAAAAAAAAAAAAAAAAGATTTACTTGTGAATATTTGCTTAAATTGCCTTTCTTGCCAAGGAACTCCAAACATGTCATACACAACTTAAGTATTCCCAAGATATACTTTACTTTTCATTTCCCATGCAAACTGGCAATTTAAAAAAAAAGGCTATTTAATTACCAGCGTAAAGCAAAAGAGAAAATATAACTGCTACATACACTAAGATGACTACAATATTCAATACAGTATTTTCAAAGAAAAAAGATTTTCAGACCTTTTAAACTAAAAAATGTTAATTAAATTTAACTACTACTTTTTTGTACATATAAAGCCACATATTTCTTCACTAAGTCTATCTCATTATAAATCCTTTCCATTACTCACTCTATTTAAACTATCGGAAACTGTCAGAAAAAAAAAATAAAAATAAATGCGCTCTCAATAACAAGACTAGGAGTGTGTGGTCTCAAGGTATCTTATATTCAAGTATCAGTCAGTATTTAGTAAGTTGCCATGATTATAAAAAAACTGGCCTTCCTTACATTTATATGGTCCATTTCTGAGACTTTAAAAGACCTCTATGTTCAACTATTTATCTACTATTCTGACAGTTTGGTTTACTAAATAGAACTTTTATATTTTGGGTTTTAAAAATATAATCTCATTATCTCTGTATTACATTTTAAAAAATATCACGAAGCAAAAATCTTCCTCATATAAGATCAAAAGAAACATAATAAGCAGCCATACTCAATTTAAGGGTAATAAGGAATTTCTCCCATCAGAAGTTACTCAAGATATTGAAAGGCAGCTCTTATATGTTTTAATATACATAAAGGGATACTTTATTTTTGTAATTTAACACATTAAACGCAACCCTACAATTCCCAACTGGTATGTATTAACTACTATCTTGTGAATATAATCCTGCTATGTCCTGAACTGTGTCCTTCCCAAATTCTTATGCTGAAGCTATAACCTCCAATGTGATGGTATTTGAAGATGGGACCTTTGGGAGGTACTTAGGTTTAGATGAGGTCACAAGGGTGGGGTTTTCATAATGGGATTAATGCCCTTGTAAGAGGAGACCAGAGAACTTGCTCTCTCACTTTCTGCCAACTGAGGATACAGCAGGAAGACCTGTAAGAGACTCTTCATTCGCCCTGAAAAGAAATGGCTGGCACCTCAATCTTGGACTTTCTAGCCTTCGGAACTGTAAGAAATACATATACTGTCGTTTAAGCCACACAGTCTATGGTATTTTATTATAGCAGTTCGAGCAGATAAAGAAAATCTCAAAATAAGATTCCCACATCAGAAGCTTTGATATGAAATAAGATTCCCACATTAGAAGCTTTGATATGAAAAAAATTTCCATACCACAAACATGTAAATCACGTAGTAATTTGCAGGTAGCAAGTGATATATTATTTAAATCATGCCAGGAAGAAAAAAATGTTGACATTAGTGATTCTTAGTTGCTCTTGGAAGCAACTCAAATATTATCAATTTGCATAATTAGTTATAAAAACTGGATGATGGCCATAAGATGTGCTAATGAACAATTTTTATTTTTACCACATCAATCTACTATTTATAGATTATCAATTTTCAAAGAATTTGAATATGACAAAATATAAGAAAACTTCAATTATATTAAACAATTTCAGCTTTCTTTGATAAAACAAAAATCTTCAAGATCTTGGCACTGGATCATTGTTGTTATATTATGGTATTTATATAATACACATACATACCTGCAAATATCAGGTATAATTGAGTTCCAATTGAGAAAAAGCCAGGAAAGTTTTTTCATATGCATTAAGGTATTACTCACAGAGCTAACTCTACAGGAGTTATACAGCTGACTTTTTTTGAGACAGGGTCTGGATCTGTTCCCCAGGCTGGAGTACAGTGGCAAGATCTAGGCTCACTGCAACCTCCACCTCCTAGGCTCAAGCCATCCTCCCACCTCAGTCTCCCAAGTAGCTGGGACTACCGATGCATGCCACCACACCCTGTTAATTTTTGTATTTTTGGTAGAGACGGGGTTTCACCATGCTGCCCAGGCTGGTCTCAAACTTGTGAGTCAAGCGATCCGTCTGCCTCAGCCTCCCAAACTCCTAGGATTACAGGTGTAAGCTACTGTGCCTGCCATACGGCTGATGTTTAAAGCAAATTTAAGTCCATCCTTTTTCATATCATAAAACCCTTTATCTGAAACATTTAATATTAATCTATCTTTTACAACTAGTGCAGGCTCAACTTGGTCCCTTTATAAATTTACAAAATAAGCTGGTAAAAGTATGTTTTATCAAATTCCTTTATAACCATATTTTCCTGAATAAAAAAGTAAATAAACTAGTGAAATTTTTTTAATAGTTTCTAATTAATTTCAGTATCTGGTTCTCATAGGCTGAAACAATGCTACAATGACGGGGTTGCACAACAGTCTGGGGAAATTATTTTGCTTGTTTGTTGCCCAGGCTGGAGTGCAGTAGTGTGATCTCAGCTCACTGCAACCTCTGCCCCTCAGGTTCAAGTGATTCTCCTTCCTCAGTCTCCCAAGTAGCTGGGATTACAGGCATGCGTCACTGCACCCAGCTAATTTTTGTTTTTTTAGTAAAGACAGGGTTTTACCATGTTGCCCAGGCTGTTCTCTAACTCCTGACCTCAGGTGACCCACCCGCCTCGGCCTCCCAAAGTGCTGGGACTACAGGTGTGAGCCACCACACTTGGCCAGGGGAAATATTTAAATAAAAACTATTTTCACTAAAAGCTTTAAGTATTGTACACAAGCATCATCGGAATATTTATATCAGAGTTATCAAACTTTTTCTAATAAAAGAGTATTGTGTTTTAAAAATAGTGACTCCATTTTAAAAGTCATTTTTCTCAAGCCTCCAAATAATTATTTTCGTGAGCCTTATTTGCAACCTAAAACATTACCACCTGATTTATTTCAAACATTCACTAACCATCATTATATCTGACTATCTTAAGGTGCTTGGTGCCCAACACAAAGCCTGACACAATCTCACATCATTTTGCGGTTTCAATATGCTTTGTTCTCGTCCCAAATACTCATATTCTGTTGTACTACTATAAGCTATTATATAACAGGAGGTGGGGAAAATTTAAAAAATACTGCAGCACTACCAGCCATTTAGCATACTGAGTTCCCACAGTTGCTTAGTGGGTGTTCTGAAACTAGGCCATTTTCTAGTATTAAGAATTTCAAATCACTACTTCCAAAGTACAGAAATAAATGTCTTCAAGATTAAATCATAAAACCTTACTATTTTAAGCTGCCTAGTATATAAGCATCCCATTTCTATGAGTTTAGAGTTGCAATTAGCACATGGTAGATAAACCAGGATTTGTTTTAGGAGCAAAATAACTAGCTCTCCTACCTATCCTTATAGTCACAGACTTCAAGAGATCACAATATTAAAATAAAATGTAATTTATTTGAACCAGAACTAAAGCTCTGGTGAAATTTTGAATTCTATATCGCAGATATATACAAACCCAAACTGAATCAAATATAATCTATTTCAGGTCACCCAATCTGTCAGACACCACATACTTTTAGCAAAGAACTATGACTTTCAACCTAATTTTCCCAGTCCGGTTAACCAGGAAATGCCAAGGAATTAAGCTTATTTTCTTTAACAGAATAAAAGTTGAAGAAATACTTAGCTATTTTGTCTTATCAATGCAACAGGTTGTTTTCATTAAAAGTGGGTCAAGAAAAAAATGTTGCTACTCAATTTTACATATTTCATAGCAAAGTAAACAAAGAAACACATTGTATAATATCTACCTCTACAAATTACAAGGTAGTATATTATACTGCACTGATTCAGTATTTTCAGATAATTATTTATTTCAACTTAAATTTTGTTCAATAAATACTGTTACCTACTATGTTTTACCTCATTAAGCAAACCTTCCCAGTAAGAAAAGCTTAACACAGTAAAAGTTTTAAATTGTATCATTTTGAATGGAATTTTTCCAAAATACATGAGGTTATTAACAAAATTTACTAATATCCAATAACCTCTTCTTCATGATCCTAGATCATTATTTTTTATACTATTCTATGTATAAAACAAAGTGTCTTGAAAGATTCTACGCATGTTTGTCATAACATTAAGTTGCTATAAACGGCTGTTTTTACAAAATGTCTTGCATCTGGCTTTTTGAGTTTTTCTTCTGCTCTTATTTTCAACTCTCTTATGCCTCTAGGAGTAATTTCAGTCCTTTTTACATTTGGTTACCAAACTTTTAAAAATTGTGCACTATGTGAGAATAAAAATGCCTGAATTAAGGCTTGAAGGACTCTAAAAACAGAAAATGTGTGTTTAAAAACAAGAACATTATGACATCTCTTTGTCCTTCCTTTGGGCCTCTTCAGTTTGTTTTGGAGCTGTAGACTTTTCATCTAAAACTAATTTTCCACTTGGAACCTACAAAGTCTAGACATTGTATACTGGTGGAACACTAAATAAGACAGACATACTCAATGCTCATCTTAAGGCTTACAGTCTAGCAATAAAGACAGACATCAAACATATCATTACAAAAATAGTGTTATAAAAAAGGAAGTAAAAGCACTAGGATACCTTCAAACAGAAGAACCTAACTAGGGATGAAAGGAAGGTCTCCCAAAGTCTGGGATACAAAATTGAGGCCTGAAGGGTGATTTAGAGTTTAGCTACATGAAGAGTGCATGAGGTAGTAACCAAGCCGATGACACCAGATAGTTTTAGTTTCCTAATAAGTAATCTCAAGATAAATGAGGTGTAACAACATGTTTAAGGCAATTGCTAAAATATTAATATTTTTTAATTTCTCAGATTTCTATAATAAAAATAATTAGAAGGATCAAGAAATGCAAATGAGTGTTTTAACACAGAAAACTATGGCGCTCTGCAGGGAATGGAGTTTGGGATATCAAAATTAGGCCTCACATGATACGCCCTGGAAGAAGTATTAAATTATATTGCATGAAAGGTCAGGCGTGGTGGTTCACACTTGTAATTCCAGCACTTTGGGAGGCCAAGGCAGGTGGATTGTTTGAGCTCAGGAGTTTGAGACCAGCCTGGGCAACACGGCAAAAGCTAGTCTCGACAAAAAATAGAAAAATTAGCCAGGCATGGTGGTACACACCTGTAGTCCAGTTACACGAGAGGTTAAAGTGGGAGGATCACTTGAGCCCAGGGAGGTCAGGGCTGCAATGAGCCCCATGATTGTGCCACTGCACTCTAGTCTGGGTGACAGAGCGAGACCGTCTTGAAAACAAAAACAAAAACAAAAAAAACCGCGTGAAAAAGAGACCCTGTCTTAAAAACAAAAAAACCCAAAAAATACTGCGTGAAAAATTAGTCAATTCTCAAGTTCAGAGAAATTTTAAATCATACAAGACAATTACAAAGCCTGCTTCTAGGGTATAACTGTTGACCATACAGTCTGACTTACCTAAAGAGTGGCACTGTCAAGTATGGAAAGTGTTTTTTAAAGTGAACCCAAAAAAGAGTACATTTTAAATGATTATACAAAAAAAAAACTTTACCATGAATTCTAAGAAAGTTCATAAATGTTACTCTTAACATGATACATAAATGCTGAGAAAAGATATTTAAGTATTGCTTTTTAATTTTGTGTGTGTGTGTGTGGGTGACAGAGTCTCACTCTGTCGCCTAGGCTGGAGTGCAGTAGCACGTTCTCGGCTTACCGCAACCTCCACCTCCCAGGTTCAAGAGATTCTCCTGCCTCAGCCTCCTGAGTAGCTGGGATTACAGGTGCCTGCCACCACGCCCAGCTAATTTTTTGTATTTTTAGTAGAGACAGTGTTTTGCTACATTGGCCAGGCTGGTCTCAAACTCCTGACCTCAAGCGATCTGCCCGCCTCAGCTTCTCAAAGTGCAGGGATTACAGGCGTGAGCCACCACGCCCGGCCTTAAGTATGATTTTGAAACATTATCCAAGTTCTAAGCCTGGGAATTATTCCCCACGTTACACTGATATATTCTCCTTGTATTTAATTAAAATAGTAATGAAAAATAGGTGAAAATTTTTCCCTTCTTTTCACAGGTGTTGAAGGTAAAGTTTTAAATAATAGTTTGGTCAACATTAATACAGATCTGCAGTTCAAAGCCCAAATAAAATTAGGAACACAAGAAATATTATTATTAATAATAATACAAGCTTTAATCGAAGTCTACCGTATGACCTAATATTATTACTAGAATCCAAACTGTTATTCTTCTCTAATTGCCCAAGTGGACCTAAACATATCTAACCTTTGTGCTTTTTACTACCCTCCCCTATCCTACTTATTCCTCAAGAGTTCATTCCAGTCCTGTCCTCCAGTAGGCATTGCCAGTTATACGTGCAGTGTGAGTCTTAACTCATCTGAGTTTGCCAGTGTATATACTGCTGTTAAAAGCATGTGTCACATTGTTTAACAATTAACTATTGACTTGTCCGGTTCATGCAACAAACTCTGAACTTACTGAAAGAAGGAAACATATTTATCTCTGTATCCACAGAGCCTGGGACACACATGGCATTCAGCAGAAGTTCCATGACATTGGTGAATGTGAAACTGTAGTTACTAAGAAATATTTATAGAACAAAATTGAAAAGTTAAAGACTATTTGCAAGACTGAGAAAGTACTGAAAGCAGGAAGAAGTGTTATACAACACAAAACTGGAAACTGAAAAAAAACCCAAATGTAACTGATCAAATTAACTCCAAGTTCTAGAAATTATGTGTCAAAACAGGCCATTTCCACTTTACCTCCAAGACATTAGAAAAACTAAAAGAAAAAAATATTTATTTTTGTCAGCTATAAAATTACTTAAAATTATAGGACTTTTAAATAGTAATTGAGGGCAAATAAAGTATTTAATTAAACGTTAGAAGTCTTCCCAGTGCTATCAACAAAAGATGGTCATGCACAAATAATTTATAAAAATATTTCAGGTTCATTTCACATAGGGACCAATTATACCCCTTTTTAAGGTCTCCTGTAATGTTTCAGCTACAAGCAGTATGTTCACTCTTTCTCATAAATGAATCCTTACCTTTTAGAGCATGTACTACTTTTTGCAATCAGTTCTGACCTTTAGAGAAGTTGGAATGAGATATACAGTGTGAAAATGAATTAGTGTTCTTTTAAATCTTGATAATGGGAACTGCATGCTTTCTCAAGAAGCACATACGCTACCATCATCTCAAAAGCTTAAGGATCATTGGTAATTAAAATATCCTTTTGCGTGTATAAACTTTGTTGTGCCGAATTAAAGATGCTGTGTTAAAAAGTTGAGACCCGGGGGAAAATACCAAACAAAACCAGAATGAACATTAATTTATATTAAAATAATTCAATTATATATTTTAGAACATAAGTTTCTCAGACTTATGTATGTTTCAATCTGTAATGATTAACAAACACTTTTAAGAACACTCTATAATATTTGAAGTTCAAGCATACCATAGGTCATCTGTAATTCAGAAATTATTCAGATTTTAAAAGTCAGTTTACACAGTCGGAAAATATAAAAATTTACTATATTAAGAGAAAATATTTCAAAAAAGATCTACAGGGCACAACTTTGATGCAGTATAACAAGTAAATGAAACAAAATTCAGAAGGCCAAGCAGTTAAAATAGGGGATTACAAGGATAGCAGATGATATATGTCCATAAATTAGTCTAAGATTCAGCCAACTTATATGTCTAATGCACAACACATAATGCATGAAATATAGGTCTACCAACAAGCAAAAATACCAACTCACTTAATATTTGAAGTACTCATTTAAGTATTACATAAAAGTACTTAATGTATAATTCTACTGATAAATTACAGTTTCCATTTATTCACCTATAGCAAAATACCAATCCCTACTAGTCTCATTAAGAAATGTCAAAATATCCAATTTATATTTAAATTTCCTCTGTTAATTGATATTTTATAAACTAGTAGCAAAATTCTTCCAAGTCTAAGTTATAAATCTCAGAACTCACTGAAGGATTTGTGAGTTAACTTGTTTTGTTGTTTTTTATTGTTTGGGGTTTTTTTAAATCTTATTTTGTTATAAGCATTAATCTTAAGGCTTTTTCATACATGAAAGATACATGAATCATATAGTAAACCAAATTCTAAAGATACATTTCACTTAATCTTCAGCCTCCAAAAATATGCATCCTTATATCTACATATAAAGTTTATATCTTTTAGTTAAAACACAGATTTCTGTATTTAAATATTTTTACAAAAAAATCAAAATATCTGAACAGTTTAAAGAAGTCTTCCAGAAATATTAAATGATACAACAAATATTGAAAATGAGCATATTTTTAAGGCAAATATAACTATAATTTATCCACCTGTATAATAAAGAATTTCAAGTTTATTCACCCATCCTCCATAATTCATACAGGTAAGCCAAAGCAATAACTATACCAATCACTATTCGGAAGCCATCTTTGGAAACATTCCACATAGAATTCCAGTTTATGTCTCTCTGATGTGGAAAGAGAAAAGTCATTCTTCCCTGACCCAAGTCACAGAAAAAAGAGTAACATTTTAAAGGCGTAATTCCAGCAAGTGTGACAAAGGAATTTGTAATTTTCATGTTTCTATTTAAACATGAAATGTTTCAAATTTCCAACTGGCTTGTAGTTCACAAGTTGATGCATGACCTTTTACTTGCTACAACTACCAGAAAAACAGCTCTGATGAACTTTCTGAATACGGTAGTTTAAAAACTAAAAAAAAAAGATCTAGCTGCAAACTATTAATGCATATTTTAATATCACTCTTTAATCCATAATAATTTATGAGAAAATTTTTTAAACTTAAAAATTATATTAATAATGAGTGATCAGAAAACAAATGTCAACTTTTAACGTAGCTGTTTCCTCAAAAACTGAAGGGGGAATGTGGGGATGGTTAATGGATATAAAAAACAGAATGAATACGATCCAGTATTTCATAGCACAACAGGGTGACCATACTCAATAAATTTAATTGTGCATTTTAAAATAACTGAGTATAATTGGATATCTGTATCACAAAGGGTAGATGCTTGAGATGATGGGATACTTCATTTACTCTAATGTGACTATTATGCATTGTATGCCTGTATCAATATCTCATATAACCCATAAACACCTACTATGTACCCATAACAATTAAAAACTAAAAATAAAACTGAACAAGCACCTTGGGAAAATGCAGTACCCTTAAAGACATGTCCATAATTTGAAACTGGGATTTCAATATTGTTTCATATGTTGGCTTTATATTAAATTTCAGACATTTGAAAGTTACAAACCTTAGACAAAACTTTTATTTAGTTTTGTGTTTATTTTTGTCTATTTTTCAAATGTGTATTTATAATTACATAAAAAGTTTACAATATACTTTATGTCCAAATAAAGACAAAAGGTTTATCATACTCAGTCTAAGTTCCATATGTGGCGAATGGTCATTTGCATACTTTATTCCTAAAATTCTTTTCACTGTCACACAGCAAAACATCAACACTTGATAAATTCAAATTATCAATATAACCTTACTGAATGTTACAAATTGGATGCAATAGCTAAGTCTCTTCAAGTACACAGTAACAGTCCAGCCCACGGCATGGAGGATGAGGGTAAAGATTAGTAAGTATACTAATAAACTGAGGTCTTTAAAATTAAAACTATTTTTCAGTGGTGTTGCTGCATTTAGTTACAAAAACACTTGGTTACACAAATGTACCTTAGGATTCTGAAAACCGTAACAAAAAGCTTTTGATATAGTAGTCCCTCTTGAGTAGAAACTAGACGCACTCGGTATCTAAGAAAAGTATACGAAATGGCACAGGTGTAAGCCTAGACACTGCTGGTAGTTATCACGCTGGAGGCAAATACTATACAGTCCACATCTGCAACCTAATTTTGCTTCAGCATCCCCAGAGACTTCGAAAATATTTCTTTGGGTAGGTTGCAAAACAGTGCTTCCTCTTTTATTCTCATCACCCCCATTACGATACAAAGCAACAGACAAGAAAAATCAAACTGCCAACTGTAAGGGCTTAAACACACACACAAAGCATCTTCTTTCTAGCTCCCGAATCGGTATTTATTCCACCTGTTTGTAAATCCATAATTCCACAATAACACAAACTGCCTGCTTAGAGAAAGGAAGGAAGAAAAGAAAAAGAAAGAGGAAAAAGAAAGAAAAGAAAGAAAGAAAGGCAAATTAATGCTTTGGAGTCATTACTCTTCCACCTAGGCATGGGGGGAGGGGGATGGTACAAAAACAATGGATATTGAGGGGCTGGGGAAAAAATCGTCTTGCCCCAAAGCCTCTTGTGTTATGAGCCTGGGGAAGTCGCGGAAGAGTGAGACTACTTTTCCTCTCTCCCTAAAAGCTGTGCTATCACGGGGAGAGGTTGCCATCGGGCATGTTCTACGAGGCGGTGTCGAAGGGCTACAACTCGCTTCGCTAGGCAACACACCCAGAGCCGATCCAGCACTCTTCACTCAAGGGTTTTTAGGGAGAGGAGAACGGGAGAGCAAGGTGGACTCCAGGGAGGGGGCGAGAAGAGACCCCACCCTGTATGACCGCCGCTGCGCCCGGGCCCTCGCCAACGATTTACACGACTCGGGGCGCCCTGCGGACTGGGCCCAGGGCCCCCGGGAGCCGAGAGGAGAGAGACTGTCCGCCGGGCGCCCCCGGCCCGCGCCCTCGCGCCGGCTCGCCGTCGCCCAGGGGCTGTCCGGGCCGCCCGCCGCCGCCGCCGCCGCCGCAGGCCCGGCCCCGGCCGCTGTCACACCCGACCGCCTTCCTCTCCGCGCCGGGCTGCAGGCTCCTACGCGAGCCGGCTCCAAGGGCCCCGCACTCCCGGAGACAGCAACCAGGAAAGCGGCGGCGGCGGCGCCTCCCAGGGCCCCGGCCCCTCGGGCCTCGCCCCGGCGCTGCCGGCTCGCGCCTGTCAGGGCGCGCGGGGCCTCCCCCTACCGACAGTCAGCCCGACTGCCCGACGGACAGGAAGGCAGGCAGGAAGAACCGACCAACAGACACCCTCCGCCTCATCGGCCCCGGGTTACCGTCAGGAGCCCCGACTCCGCCATCCTCCTCGCTCGCCCTCCTTCCTCCTCTTCCTCCTCCTCCTAAGAAGCGACGCTGCCCAACCGCCGCCCCCCGCCCGCCCCTCCCCCACTCGCCCCGCCCCGCCCGCCCCGCCACTACTCTCGCTCCAGCCTCCCCGCCCCACCCCTCCGGCGTGGGCCCGTCACTCGCTAGGCAAGAAAAATGGGCGGAACCGGGGCAAGAGAAGCTGCCCAATCAGAGACGGGCAGTGCCGCCAGCTTCTCTCTCTCCGCCCTTGTCCTCCCTCAGTTCCTCTACGCCGTCTCCCGCCCACTGGGCGCCGCTGGCTAGCCGGGCTACAGAGTAAGCCTCCGGCAGGGTAGAGTGGCAACTCCCCGATCGGAAGTTACTGTTGAAGCTAAGGCGGCCATAACTGATAATGGCAAAAGGAGATTCCTGGCTTCCTGTTTCCAGGGTGACGTAGATTTTTTTCCTTCGCCAGTCTCACCGTTACCCGGGGCAACAGCTGAGCCGTCTGGGAAGGGATGCATCTGCAAGGAAGCCCAAAGAGGTACCGTGGGTGACCACACATCCCCTGTTAGACAAGTTAATTCATACTCCGGACTACACGTCCAGTTTCCTGGCCCTTATTTTACTGAGACGTCTGGTCACTTACGGAGATGGACAACAGTTTAGGGCTCCGAAAATCCCTCTCCTGCCCGGAAGTTGCATTTGGCACTTCCGAATAGGGTCATGGCGGAAGGGTTTTAATAGCCTGGCCGCCCGTGCCCCAGGGAATGCCTATTTTTGACCTTAGTTGCAAAGTGAGGTGAGTCCCTGGACCCCAACCAGTGGGCCGGACCCGGGCCGGACGGTCCGTGTGGGACAGAGCGCTGAAATGGCGAGCGGGGCTCAGGGCCGCTTCCGTTGGAAGGCGGTTTTCTTTCCGGGCTGGCCTGGCGGCGGCCCGCCCCCGTGAGGCTCCCTGTGGGGTGAGGCCGCTCTACAGGCCGCCCTAACCCAGCCAGAGGCAGCCGGGCCGGGAGGACCCCAGCGGGGAATGGGCGCGGACCTCGGGGCGGAGCTCCTAACTCCGGCAAAACGGAGCTCTTGACCACGCCTCCGCAAGTTCCTATTAAGTACTTTCACTCCTTGGCCTTTGGAGGGAGGAGAATTCGGGAACTTCAGAAAATCATTTTCCACCTTCTTCTATAAAAGGAAAAGATGAGCCCCTACCACCAGGGCAAGACCTCAGTCTTTTTCCCCTGCCACCTGCCTTCCCATTCTGATTTTTCCCCCCTTTCCGCGTCTCTCCTTTGAGTCTTTGTAAGCTTTGACTGCGGTTCTGGTGGTGGGATATATTATCCTAATCCTGCAGGTCTACAGTTTCTTAAACAACGTGTTGAAGATTTTTGAAAATACTGTATTGCTTTTATATGGCCCTTTACAAAGTTATCATACATTATCTTGTAGTTTCTTCTGTATGCTTGAGTCAAGAACTCTAAGTCATCTTGGTAATACCGGGTTGAATGCTTAAAGCTGCAGCAAAAAGACCAGAACTTTCAGGTAAAATTGAAAATTGTTAATATCCAGCCAGTCAACAATACAGATGCAAACCTACCTTCTCGACTTAATTTCTGCTTCCTTAGTACTTACACGCCAGCCAAAATGAACTACTCTTGTTTCTTTGCTGTTAATTACTGAAATCTGTTGTAGCAGTCACCTTTTGTGATTCTGTATCTGATTCTGTTACCCGTGAGATGTGTTTCCAGATTCTTCCCAGCAGGAAGTAATTTCCTCTGAGTTTAGCATTTTTTGTACATCTTTTATGACAATCAGTATGTTATATATATAATAGCGCTTATGTTTTTAGCTTCACTACCATGTCTGCACCTAAATAGAATGGTTTGTATCAGATTCGTCTTCCCGTCATTTTCACCATGCACATGATATTATTTTGGTAAATACTTATTGAAAGTTTGAATATATCGGGTGTCTCTTGGATGCCCAAGACACTTCCAGCCAAGTTTTAGAGACCTTCAATTTATCAGAAATTCAGCTGAGCGCCTGCTACTCAATCTTTGTTTTACGTTTCCCCTGTGAAGTTTTTCTGACATGATTTTTTCCCCAATGTTTTATTATGAAAGTGTTCATATATTTAAAAGCTGAAAGAATTAAATAATGAATATTCATGTACCCATCATCTATATGCAGCAGTTAACATTTTGCCATTTTTTTTCATTCCTCCCGACTTTTTCATTGTCATAAAAAGTTGCAGACACTTATTGTTAGGCAGGACACCCTTAAGATTTCCAGCATGAATTTCCTAAGAATTTTGAAGTTCTCCAGCAAAACACAATATCATTATTTCAGCTGTTTTGTAACTTTTAAAATCTAGGCCAAGTGCTAATTTTCCTAATTTACCCAGGAATATCTTTTATACCTCCTCCTTCCCAATCCTGCAAAAAAAAAAAAAAAAAATCAGGATCCAGTCAAAATGTTTCTCTAGCTTTAATGTAGTAGAGTTCCCCCATCTTTTTTTCCCCCTGTGACATTGGCATTTTGAAGAGTTCAAGCCAGGAGTCTTTTTGGAAATGGGCCCCCCTTTTTTCTTCTTGTAAACCAGAAGTTAGTGTAGAGGCTTAAGCTGAACATTTTTTTTGCAAGGATATGTCACAGTATTCACACTTTTCTAGTCATGACTAAGCCTTCTCAAACGCAGCTATATGCACCTTTGCCGTGAGTTGCTGGTTAAATCCATCTCACTTCTTAGCATGCTTACCCCTCTCCAGTGTCCTACAAAGAAGAGGGTAGCATTTAATCCTGTGTGTATAGAGTATGTGTTAGTGCCTTGGGTTGGCAACACTGACTACCTTTAATAAAGTGTTGCTGCTACTTTGCCTATTCCTGGAGCTGATGCAGTGAATTTCTGCAGTAAAGTGTACTGATGTCAGCATAGTTTATGAGTTTCAACTCCTGGCACCCTGCAGACATTGTTGAAAGATGTGTGGGCCCTGCAACTCAAATACAGATGAATCTTGATGTTATCAAAGCAAATACCAAGGCAACTGTTGGCCATCTGGTCACATTCCAATTTCGGCAATGTTATTTTTCTCACTGAAATTCTCATGCAAGTCTTAATTGGTCCTGGTGTTTTTATGATAGCTTTTTGGTAGCATTAAGGAGAGCCTATTAAAAATTGCAAAATCAAGATTATACTTAACACTTAGTACATTAGATACGTTCTCTGCCCAATGGATAGAGAAGTGTTTGTGGAATTTACTTCATAATCACAAAGGGAAAACTCAAGACTGCCAACCTCATATACTCCTCCTAGCCTAGACTTATATTTGATCATGAAAGATAAGTGAAAGGAAAAAACTGCACATAAGGGAGCGGAAGAAAATGCTCTGGGAGGACAGAATTTCTTAGATTGGTATAGAATGTTTTTAGCCATCATATTGAAAATCACGTAGTGCATTCCGTTAGTTGCTTCCTTTGTGTAGAAGGGAATTTGCTTGTGTGGAAATAATCCAGATTTAAGTAAGGCAAAATAATATACCAATTAAGATCACAGGTTTTAGCATCAGACCTGGGTTTCAGGAATAAGACTATTCAATAACTGGATGACCTTGGACAGCCTACTCACTCTATTAATAATCTATTAAACAGTGCCTTGCCAGGTGTGGCTCACACCTATAATCCCAGCACTTTGGGAGGCCGAGGCAGGTGTATCACTTGAAGTCTGGAGTTTGAGATCAGCCTGGCCAACATGGCAAAACCCCATCTCTACCAAAAATGCAGAAATTGGCCGGGTTTGGTCATGCACACCTGTAGTCCCAGCTACTCAAGAGGCTGAGGCACCAGAATCACTTGAGCCTGGGAGACAGAGGTTGCAGTGAGCTGAGATTGCAGCACTGCACTCCAGACTGGGCAACAGAGCGAGACCCTGTCTCAAAAAAGAAAAAAAAAAATTAAAAAAAACGAGCCTTAAAACCGTTAAGGATTGTTTTACAGAATTAATTCAAATATATATAAAGTGCTTTACCTCGGTTTATAGCACATGGAGTGCAGTCAGTTTATGGTAGTTAATAACTTCTAAAGCAATCCAGTTAGGGGACATATTGAATTCAGGCACATATTGACATTGATTATTTAGTGAGTGAAGGAATGAATCTACGACAGTAGTTCTCTTAAGTTTAATGTGGGGGACTTAATTAAAAGTTAGGGTCCGGCTGCTGTGGCTCATGCCTGTAATCCTAACAATTTGGGAGGCTCGGGTGGGCAGATCACTTGAGCCCAGGAGTTTGAGACCAGCCTGGGCAATACGGCAAAACCCTGTCTCAAAAAATACAAAATATTAGCTGGGTGGGGTAGCATGTTCCTGTAGTCGCAGCTACCTGGGAGGCTGAGGTTGGAAGATCACTTGAGCCCAGAAGGTCAAGGCTGTGGTGAGCCATGATCGCACGACTGCACTCTAGCCTGAGCAACAGAGCGAGACCCTGTCTTAAAAAAACAAAAGAAGAAAAAGTATTCTGATTCAGCAATTCTGATTTCTGGAGAACTCCAGAAAAATCTGTATTTTTAATAATTGTACAGGGAGTTTTGATGCGATGATTTGGGGACTGGGCTTTAAGAAGCACTCTGTAAAGTATCAAACAACTTTTCTCTTTCCTTGCACACTGTTGAAATAGCTAACTAAATATCTCAGGTGCTGAGCAAATACTTTTTTTACAAGGTTAATAGCTAACATTTTTAGGATCACTGTCTACTACTGAATTTTGAAATAGGAAGGGTTATTAGAAAAAGACATTTTGCATGAGTAGGATGTATCATTACTAACTTAATAGTAGTGTCTGCTACTGGATTTTCCCAGAGCCAGTGGCATCATCCAAGTTCACCCAGGAAGAATTCCCATTCTTAGGCCTAGGTACATTTCAGAAGCTAGACACCACACATTTTATTCACATGAGCTTGAATTAATTACCTAAATTGAACACGTTGCAACATTTTTCTACCAGCAGATGCCAGATAGCAAAGCAGAATAGAATCTGCTGTAGTCTCCGACATATGACATATGATGTCATATGTTACTTGGCATCTCCAGATAAACATTATCAGTCCAAATTAAGCATTCTGCTAGCATGTGGGCAGTTGAGTAAGAGTGAGTATTACTACTTTATGTTTGCTGAAAAATGCATTCTTTCTGGGCTCCCCTTTTCACCTTTTTTCATATTTACATTCAGAAATCTAGTATGTTTTTAAAAATTCATCTGTCAGTTAATCACAAGTCTTGGATAAGACAAAAGATAAAAATTTTGTTATTCTACCATTCTCACCACCCCCTCTCAGAACCCCCACACTAGGCAGGTTGAATTTACTTTAAGGGACCCAACTTAATAAATATTCATAGAAGAAAAATACTCTTTACATAAAGTATCCTTTACAGTCCATGGTCATGATTGCTCCTGACTACTCCTTCAGTTCCCAGAGATTGTATTTTTGCATCTCAATGCCCATTAATGATAAAATTAGACAGCTTGGCATATGTTTTACTGTAGTTGCAAAGTCAAATGCCTACAATGGATGGGCAAGTAAGGTAAGAGGAAACAATAGGCAGTAGGAAGGACTGGAGAATTCCAGAGCATGTGCTTACCTAAGTGAAGCATCACTTCCCAGCCGTAGCCAAATTTTGCCATGTTGAAATGTGGGCTTGACGTTGCCAGATTTGTCAAGTGGAGCTAAAATTTGGATTTTTTGTGAAATTTCCTGATTTTTAAACATTGGCTCAAATACTTTTTAAATACCTATAAACCAACAAAATATTTAAGTGGATAGCATCAAGGGTTACCAGTTTATGACGTATGTTTCTTAACATGAAAACATGAGTGGTGCTTTTGTTGAGAATCTCAAAATGCTTCAGAAATGTTTTCTTTTTGCCATGTGTCAACTGCATTTACTTCTCTAGGTTAGGCAACAAGTCACCTGTCATCTTCATCAAAAATTCAAGGTAGATTCTTTTAGACAACAAGCTTCTGTTCCCTTGATTACAATTTTAAAGGTTTTAACCTTTGCTGCCCTTTTAAAAGTTTGTTCACATTTTCTCAGCTTTGAGTTCTATTATGAAATAGGTTTGCTTTATTATCATACTTTTTAAAACATTTAAGAACACAATTTGGCAGCACATACTGCTTCAAAAGTAAGTAAGTGAAACAGGTTTTTAAAGAAAAGCACCTTTAAATAGATCATGCTGTCTTATAGGTACCATGATATTTATGAAGATTCAAAGATTTTTAGAGACAGAAGATACCTTATGGTAATCTAGAACAAGTCCTTTATTATAGCAATATGAAAATTAGTCCTGGAATAATAAATGTCATACTGTATTTCTAAGGACTTTTACATCCACTTATCACTTGAACCTTACAACCCAGGACAGATAATAAACATGTTTTGTATGAGAAAACCAAACCTCTGGTTGGCTAAGAAATGTATTCAAGGTCACACAGCTAGTTAGCAGCATGGCCAGAGTACAACCATGTACCCCATTTAAAGTATAAATGTGAAATAGAGTACAACTAGTTAGCACCAGAGAGCAACCCTGTACTTCATTTAAAACATAAAGGTGAAATAGATTGATTAGAAAGAAATGACAGACTCTAGTATAAGCTTGTGTTTTATTTAAGTCACACATTGGATTTTACTGTCATAGTTTATTTAAAACACACGGAATCTTAGGATATGCTCGAGGATTCTATTTCTAACTTTAAAACTGGGGTCTGTACAATTAGCATAAGCTGATAAGTTTAGATACATTAATAGAGGGAAAAAGGAATTACATTGAAGATGTAGTGACAGGTTAGGAGTAGTAGGCACATATTATGGAGGATAAACACATAGACCCATGGAACAGCTCCTTGGGGCTCCCAGCAAAGATCAAATACTAGATTAAGGAGACTTAGTGTGGGGAGGACAGTTTTAAAAACATCCAAATCCCATCCTGAACATTTTTAGAAACCAAGACTTGACGTTGGCATCCACAATATGTTTTCATTTTGATGTTTCTGATCCATATGTATACGTTATGAGTAATCAGGAATGCAGTTTGAATTTTAGTAATTTAGTCTCCTTCTCTGTCTGTCCCCTGTGTGACCACAGCTTACATTTTCCAGATGGCTAGATGAAAATAGGTGCAGTCTAAAGCTAATTGCCCTCTTCAGCTGTTTAACCCAAGATCAGTATCTTCTCATATGAGTTGTGATATAAGCTGTCATATAATTTGTGATATGATGAAAATAATTTAAAAATGCAAAATTTGTAAGCTTTTAAAGTGTTGTATATTTCTAATTAAGCTTAGGATTTGAAAGTTTCAGTGACATAGTGTTTAAATAATATTTAATGCTATAAACAAAATCTAGAGTCAAAAAGCAGTTTTTCTTCCTAAGAGATTTATTTCAGAATGGCATCAAACATGACAACTGGAATGCTAAATCCTCAAATTAAGAAGACAAAAAAAAAAAAGAAAAGCTACATGTTGGTTAGAGCCATATATTGGTCCAACTGTGACACAGTTCCCAAACTATAGAGGAAGAAATGTGCTTTAGTCAATATGCTGTGCTTATTTTTTCATCTACCTCATTCCTGAGATTTACTGTTTGCCTCATATTTTATTTTCACCCTCCTTTGTAAGGGTTATTAGTGTCTTCAAAATTTCCCATTTCAGTAGAAATTGAAGATTGTATGTTACTTCAGCCTTTGTTGGCTTCTGCACACCATAGTCTACGATTATCTCTCCACCGTCTTCTTAAATGTTGATATTCCTTCAGTGAAGCACCGTACTAAACCTGCTTGGGATCTCCCTATCCTACAGATGCAGCATAGAGAAAACTGAAAAGAAACCTTGCCTTTGAGTAAGGCAGAGCCGAGTTCAAATCCTGTTTCTTATCGACTGTATGATGTTGGACAAGATAACTCTTCTTAAACCTTGTTTTAGTCTGTTAAATTTCATCATATATATATGTGTACCCAATATATAATTTTACCCATGTGCCCGTTCACCTCCCGCTGCAATTGGGAGATGCAGTGGGAGGTGGATGGGCACATGGGTAATTCAATTCCAAAATCACCAGTTATGGTGATAAAAGTTATTTTCAAAATTACTGCAGAAAATTCCTTAAAATATCTACTTAGTTGAAATACATGCATGACTTCATACTAAACACTGTGTTGCTATTGTTATTCTTAAGCAAACTAAAATTTAAGAGCCACTAGTCTAACTAAAGGAAAGAAGCTAAGGTAAATGTCCTGACATTTAAACGATTCTGCCTTTAATATAACTCTTAAGAGTATGGGTATTGAGAGAAGAGGTGGAGAATTCTAAAATATTTTTGCTTGCCCATAGGTTTTTCATCATGCATTTTTAGTAATAAGCCTCTATAACTAATACATGTTAATAAGCTTATTTTTTCTGAAAATCTAATTTTATGCCAACATTATAATGGTACACTATGGTAAGAATTGCTGACATTCATTGAGCTCTCATGCAGGGTTTGGTCTAATGGCTTTATATGAATTATATCTTTAATGCACCAGCCATCTCAAGTTGATGCCATTGTAAGCTTTATCTTGCAGTTGAAACAAAGGCTCAGAAAATCAAGTAATTTAAGTGACTAATCTGACTTCAGTTGCTTCTTTCAACCACCACACTAGACCCTTGTCTTTTTTTACCATCACCCCACCACTCACCATCTTGCCATATCTTTCTTGAGTGATTATATCCACCTCTGTAGCTTGTACTACTGTACAGTTGACTCTGGGCCTCCAGTCCTTTTTACCTTCCTCTTGGACTTCCACACTCTGTGAATCTAAACTGAACTCATGGTCTTTACTCTTCCTTCTCATCTGTGTTTCCAGTATGAATTAATATGGGTATATCCACAATCATGTTAGCTCACTTCAGTCGTCTGTGATCATTTCCTTATCACCCACTGGTGGTGGGGGGTGGGAAGGTGGAGGATGTTTGAATCTCAACTTCTTGTACCCTTAATTACCTCATATCTTCTCCTCTTAGTGTCTGTTATCACTGCTTTAATTCATACTTTCATCGTCTTACCTAAACAATTATAGCTTCCTTACTAATCTCCTTTCCTCTAGTGTCTCTTCTCATTTTTCCTTTATTTTGTCTAGAATATGTGTTTCCAAAACATGAATCATGTCATGTAACTGCTTAGAACCATCCAGTTAGCTCCCTCCTGACTATAGGATATGAAGTCCAAATTCAGCGTTGCAGACTGAGTGTGAACTGGCCTCCAGCTGGACAGTCCCACCACAATACCTGGTGCACACTGTACACACAGTGCACTCTAGCCATGTCCTCCGACAGAACACTTTTTTTAATGCTTCTTCATTTGAATGTATTTTTCGCTTTGTCTAGAACATCTGCCCCTTGCTATACATCTCCTTCTCTGCCTAGTAAACCCCCATTCAGCTTTCTGGGACTAGCTCCAATGTCATGTTTAATAATTCTTCTTCAGAGACCACCTGTTGTCCCCTATCCTTAGCCAAGTTTTTCATGGTTTTCATTTCTTAAGGCACAGTAGGCATGCTTTTATTAAAGTACATGGTATTCAATTATAATTATTTATTTACGTGTGTCTCATTCCCTGCCTCACCTCCACCAAAGAAAGGAACTGGTTCTTACCTACTCTGTCTCTCTCACTTAGCTACGGCTGGTACATTATAGACATTTAGTATGTTTGTTGAAAGAAAAAAATCTGTTCATATAGGTACTTTATCATTCCAAATTATTTTTATGTTACATTTGTTAGTTTTCTACTCTGAAAGAGTAATGCTTTTGTTGTCACCTAAAACAACATCATTCTCATGTTTATCACTCTAGTCTTTACTGTCCAGTGCTTACTTCCAAATAGAATACAAGGTACAGCATTAATTTGGCCTATCAACTCACAATTTCTGTCCACTGTAAAGATTTATACTTCCTTGAACAAAGAACTAGGAGCTAGGCTCTTTTCCCAAATATGTAATAGGTGTGCAGAGAAGATCTTAGTGAAGGATTCTGTCTTTTTCTGAGACTTTCACTTGTAGGTCTCCTGCAAGTCCACAACATTTAAGTTCAAAAGATGACATAAGAGCCAACCTTTTCTGGCTGGGCACGGTGGCTCATGCCTGTAATCCAGCACTTTGGGAGGCCAAGGCGGGTGGATCATGAGGTCAGGAGATCGAGACCATCCTGGCCGACATGATGAAATCCCGTCTCTACTAAAAATACAAAAAATTAGCTGGGTGTGGTGGCACATGCCTGTAATCCCAACTCAGGAGGCTGAGGCTGGGGAATCGCTTGAACCCAGGAGGTGGGGGTTGCAGTGAGCCGAGATCACGCCACTGCACTCCAGCCTGGTGCCAGAGCAAGACTCTGTCTCAAAAAAAAAAAAAGGCCAACCTTTTCATAACAAAATTATATAAATCTTAGTCTTTACAGTTTGAAGTTGTTTCTGTGAAGATGCTTGCCTGATTAATGGAAAATCTGTTGAGGGTATCATTGTTTTGCTGGCCTGAGTTAATCACCACCCCATCACAGCTTTTACTTAAATCTTGTTTTTCCCTAGCTTTATGATTTCACAGTGTAGCTAGGTGCTCAGTTGAAGCACCCATTTTTCACCTGCACCTAAACTATTTGAAATAGCCCTGTAATTGTCCTCCTGAATACATTTTAGATCTGTTCAGGTCATTCTCATTCTTAAAATATTTCAGTGGTTCTCCTTATTTCCTTCAAAATCAATTTGATTGCAGTTTGGTTAGGGTTTGTTTCCAGACAGATTGCTCGTAACTTTTTTTTTTTTTAAAGCATTCCTTGCCTCCCCCATAATGCACCATGTGCTTTGTGTTGCCTGTCTTCATGCCTCTGCACAAACTGTTGTTACCTGCACCTAAAGTTCCTCCCCCATCATCTGTACCTGACACAATTGCTCCCTATTCTGTGTTCCCATGGCATTTTTACAAATACTTCTAAGTATAGAACTTATATTGCATTATGCTTCTTCGCTTATGTGCTTGTTTCTTCTCCCTCCACCCCATCCTTCAGGATCCTCAAGCCTAGAGACTATGCCTTAGTAAGTTTGATGCTGAATTAAAATTTCAATATAAGATGAGTTGCTATTTGAATACTTCAATTTTGTTCTTAACCTTTTCTTAGTAATGGATGTTCATGTAATAGAAAGTAGAAATAAGGCCCATAAATAACCATTAGTTAACATTTTGGCACAAAATATTGTACTTGTGTCACTAGAAACCCCCACATCAGGATATCCTTGTGATAGGAGAAAAAGATGTCATTTTTGCCAAGTCTACAAGTCTTTTGCAAGATTTTATCTTTTCATATTTAAATAATTCCTTTATAGAAATACAGCTTTGTCCAGGATGGTCTAAACTTTTCACTTAACAGAGAAAAAAGTCATTCTTCACTTAATTTTAGTAAGTGTTACATTCAGAAGAAATACAGCTTTTACTGATTTCAAAATTAGTTATTTGTAAATACTGGTATTTTCCTTAAATGTGCTTAAGATATAGCATCTTACTACATATGCCATATTGAAAGTGACATTGCCCTAGGAATACAAAGTGTGTTCTAGGCAATACTGATCCCATAATTGCACTTTTAAAGAATTCTAGAATCACATAACTTTAGGAAACAATATACACTCAACTCTCCTGTTTGAAATATGTCACATACTTTAGCATATTAAAGTTTCTAAACAGTCGTGCTATTAAAAAGTAAGTTTAACTTTTTTCCTTCCCAGGGCTTCTCAAATTTAATAACTATGGAATCTTATCAGAAAGTCCATTAACATCTCAAAGAACAACGTGGTTATTGTATCAATCACCATCCTTTATACCAGGATTTGCATATCCTTCAAGATGCCTGAAGACAATCGGAGGGGTATACAAGCAAGCGAGGTTAAGAACAATCAATTTTCAGATCCTAAACTTTTATATGTAGTGTCTGCTGATAATGCATTCCCTGAGAAAATGGACCTGTGGATAAACCATCATGCTTCATCTCATTTCCTATCTCCTCTTTCACCATTTTTTTCTTTTCTTTTTTTTTCTTGAGACAAGCTCTTACTCTGCCACCTAAGCTAGAATGCAGTGGCGTGATCATATCTCACTGCAACCTAAAACTCAGGCTCAAGCAGTACCCTCACCTCAGCCTCCCGAGTAGCTGAGACTAACAGGCACACTCCATCATGCCCGAATAATTTTTGTTAATTTTTTGTAGAGATGAGGTCTTGCTTTGTTGTCTAGGCTGGTCTTGAACTGGGCTCAAGCAATCTTCCCACTTTGGCCTTCCAAAGTGCTGGGATTCCAGATGCGAGCCACTGCACCAGTCCCACAATTATTTTTCTAAGGATGTATGAAGGAAAGGCATCTCTCTAGCCTGGTAGAATCTTACTATGACAAAAATGCTCCAGGAAATAAACATCTCTTAGGAGCTACACACAGAGACAAGGAAACATTGGTAACTCAAGTAAGAAAGACTAAGGGCTTCGCTAATTATTAAGTAAGTAGTGCTTTTGCAAGTCAAGAGACTGTTCTCAGCTTTCAACAATACTGAAGGAATACTTAATTGAGTAGTCTGCTGCTCATTTAAAATTATTTCTTGATGATAGGTCACTACATGATTGTTAGCATATAACTTAAGTTCAAAGATTGAAAAAAATTTTCCCATTTTCATCTCAGTGTTTACATCTACAAAAATGAAGAATAGGGCCGGGCACAGTGGCTCACGCCTGTAATCCCAGCACTTTGGGAGGCCAACGGGGGCGGATCACTTGAGGTCAGAAGTTCGAGACCAGCCTGGCCAACATGGTGAAAACCCGTCTCTACTGAAAATACAAAAATTAGCCGGGCATGGTGGCATGCGCCTGTAATCCCAGCTACTCGGGAGTCTGAGGCAGGAGAATTGCTTAAATCCAGGTGGCGGAGGTTGCAGTGAGCCGAGATCGTGCCACTGCACCCCAGCCTGGGCAACAGAGCAAGACTCCATCTCAAAAAAAAAGGAAGAAGAATAGAATTGTAGCAATAAGTAAATTTCAGCCATGTATATACGTGAACTAATTGAGAAAATAAAGCTGTCTTCTTATTAACAGATAATATGGCCAATAACTTTTATGTTCAACAATTGCTTTATCAATGTGTAATTCATTTTGACCAATTTCGTGCCAGTTGTAATAACTGAATCCAAAATATTTTAAAGTTTAAATTTATAAACATTTTTGTAGCAAAGAAGTATGATAGGATGATCATTAAAATACCAGGCATGAGGCCAGGCACGGTAGCTCACCTCTGTAATCCCAGCACTTTGGGAGGCCGAGGTGGGCGGATCACGAGGTCAGGAGATCAAGACCATCCTGGCTAACACGGTGAAACCCCATCTCTACTAGAAATACACAAAACAAATTAGCCGGGCTTGGTGGCGGGCGCCTGTAATCCCAGCTACTCGGGAGGCTGAGGCAGGAGAATGGCATGAACCCGGGAGGCGGAGCTTGCAGTGAGCCGAGATCGCGCCACTGCACTTCAGCCTAGGCGACAGAGCAAGACTCCGTCTCAAAAAAAAAAAAGGCATGAAAATACGTTACACTAGAATAAAGTGGGTTGGAAATAGAGGTCCAGGAAGAAAAGAAGATATAAAACTTCTAACTTAAAAATGATCTTCTTTTTATTAATGGATAATGGTAGCTATCAAATTGCTGTTATGTTTAGATTATATTGGATATGTTTTTAAAAGACTGAGGTAACAGTTATTTTTAAATATGCTGGAAATTATATCCTTTATAATTTAAATTTATGATAAAAAATTTAAACATCAATGTATGAAGTGATACCTAGTTTTCCAAAATCTCTTTGGGAGTATGCAAGTAGAAAATTTGAGGACCACTAATAATACATTCTCCAAGTTCAGAAGGACACTTCAGTGATCTCGTCTGGTCTCACACCCATTATTTAGTTTGGTTATCCAACTAAATCACACCAGGGATTTTTTTTGGAGGGGGAGGGTGGTAGGAGGACGAAGTCTCGCTCTGGCGCCCAGGCTGGAGTGCAGTGGCACGATCTCGGCTCACTGCAAGCTCCGCCTCCCAGGTTCACGCCATTCTCCTGCCTCAGCCTCCCGAGTAGCTGGGACTACAGGCGCCCACCACTACGCCCGGCTAATTTTTTGTATTTTTAATACAGATGGGGTTTCACCATGTTAGCCAGGATGATCTCGATCTCCTGACCTCGTGATCCGTCCTCCTCGGCCTCCCAAAGTGCTGGGATTACAGGTGTGAGCCACCGTGCCCAGCCCCCACACCAACTTGCCAAATGTATATGATTGATTTGAAGGCAATAATCCATCCTAGACCTGCGTTTTAACTCTCACTCGTAAAACAGAGTAAAATATTTCATGACAAAGATTTGGTTTTCCTTCAAGTTTTTCAGCAATAATTTTAGACATCCAGCTCAAATAGCTACAACAGGTTTGCGTACCTTGTCATGATTTTGGAATGCACTGTTCATCAAAACTATTATCTCTAGGAGAAATTACAAACTTTAGAATCTGTGTAAGAAAAGGAAACAGCAGATTATTTTCCATTTACCTAAACCAAGGCCTTCAAAAAATGATGAATTGACACTGTATTCTGTGAGCATTATAAGTTTGGTTCTATTAATGTAAGAATAATTTCATTTTCTGTAATTTAATGTTTTCTCTTAAGGTATGCCTTGACAATCTGCATCATTTTTTAATTTGGCATAGTATTCCGTTCTATGGATATTCCATGATTTATTTAACCTTTGATCTGCTGGTGAACATTTAGTTAGCTTCATCTATTGCTGAACATTTTGCTATTCAACAATGCTTTAATGAACACTCTTTTATTTTTACACATTTGTGTTCTTTAGAACCAATTACTATGAGTCAAAATTGTGCATATTTAGTTTTAGTAGATACAGTACTGCAAAATATCCCTCTAAAAAAGTTTAACAACAGTGCTAATTTCCCTATACCGTCCCTACCTGTGGATACTATCAGACTTAACTTTTTGCAGTTTAAAAAGACATTACACATGCACTCATACACACAAAAGCAGTCTTTGCTTTCACCTTCTTAATGAGGTCATCATGATTTTCTTCTTAAAATTGAAATACCACCCCCCTCAGCATTCCTTAATCCCCTTTACGTTATTTTCTATAGTTCTTACCACCTTCTGGCATGCTGTTGTTTCTCTCCTTATTCTAGACTGTAGGCTCCAAAAAGGCAAAAGTTTGGGTTTTTGTCCTGTTAATTATGAACAATGCTTGGCATATGATAAAAAACTCACATATTTATTGAATTAAATGGCCATGGCAGTTGTAGAATACACGAATTTCAGCCATAGCTGTTATGTTTCTCCCTTGGCCCATCTGTCCCTGGTTTAAATACATCTCACCTGACAAGAAAGTTATCTTAAAAGTAGCCACAACTGCTTACAGTGCATTACTCTAAGCAAATCACCCATGTCTGGCTATTAGCAGGCCGTGTGGGAGAAGGAAATACTGTCTGTATACCAACATGTGATCAGCAGTAGGCTGCATATACAACAGTGGTTCTATAAGATTATAATGAAGCTGAAAAATTCCTATTGCCTAATGATGTCATACCCTGTTGTAAAGCTCATGATATTGTGGCAGAACACTTTACTTTGTCTATGTTAAGATACACAAATACCATTGTGTTACAGTTGTCTACTGTATTCAGTACAGTAACATGTACAAGTTTATAGCCTAGGCCCAGTACACTCTACCATATAGCCTAGATTTATATTAGGCTATACCATCTAGGTTTGTGTAAGAGGCTATACCATCTAGGTTTGTGTTAGTACACTCTTAGGATGTTTGCACCATGACAGAACCACCTAATGATGCATTTCTCAGAACATATCCCATCATTAAGAAACACATGACTGTACTCCTTCCTACTCTGGACTCCCAGGGCAGCTGATTATCAAGAAAGTGTAGCCCAGCCAGTGCTGGCCATCCAACCACCACCTTGCTTATTTTAGCCCTTCCCTTCCTGTTTCTTTCCTGCCAATGCCTAAGGGGGCCTAGAAACAAGAACCAACCCTATTAAAACAGACATTCTGTCCAGGCAAGTGACTGACACTGATCTCCCCCACACTAGGCGCAGCCCACTCCCTACCATCCCTTTGGCTCCACACCCTTTACAGTAACAATGGCAGCTTAGTCAAACAGAGAACTGAGGTTTGGTAGAGCACCAAGTTTCATTGTTTTTGTCAGGCCAGATTTTAGATGTGAAAGAGGTATCACACTAAGAGAAAACAAAGGATAGTGACAATTCAGAGTAGCTGGAGTTGCTTACACTATATAACAGCTAAGAGTTGTTTATCTACCACTTTAGCATTTTGGTGATACATATAAAAATCCTTAGCTCCTATGTATTTCCTTCACATTTATCAACATCTATAATGTCCTCTCTTTCAGTGGCATATCATATCAGGTTTGCTTCAAATAAAGAAATGTGATCATAATGAATATTTTCACTGTGATGTATTTAATGGAGAGGCTAGGTGGTGGTTTTGATAGTTCAATTCAAGGCTAATCAGGGTGTCTGCAATGCTAGTAACCTTCATCCTAACCTGAAAAAAAAAAAAAGGCAGTGATCACTAGGTACCACTGGCAGGCCTAAAAAGAAAAGAATATGGTAGGAGAAGCTGTGCAGTCTAAGGAAATTGTGTATTGTATTTACTTCACATTCCATTTAGTGATGAGTTGCTTTATTCCTGGTCCATTACTTATTTCATCATCTCTCCCTGCTAGAGCAGTATAGGGGTGAAGTTTGATGACAAAGTTCTGGAAAGCAGATAGAGGTTTTCAGGAACTTAGACGTTCCAGAATAAGAATCTGAGCGAGAGAGAGGAAGAGACTTGAATACAGAGTAGGAAGCTTTTATTAGGAATGTCAAAGTAGTGGAGCGGGAATAACAAAGACCAGAAGAAGCTTCACTTGATTATAATTAATTTGCAGTGGTTGGTAAAGGCAGGCACCAAGCCAGATTCACCACTTTATAAATAATAAATCTGTGGGGGTGATGTTGTGAAAGATGCATGGTAAGGTTGCATCAGCAAGGTGAATCACTGAGTGGGTGGGACCGTCTAGAAAAGCATCTGTGTTTGGAAAGGGATCATTCTACAGCTTAGTCCAGAACACCTTGAACACACAGCATAGCAGAATCTTGGCTGTAATACTTGGAGCAAATGTCACTGGCAAAAATGGCATATATGCTGGGATGTTCATAACAAATACTCATAGTTAAATATTGTTGGTCCTTTCGCATATAGAATCTCGGTATTAGAGGAAAATAGTAAACTGAAACTCTACCTTATTTCTGTTCTTCAAGAGCCAATTTCACCTATTGTATTACTTCGTTACCAATTGCAGCTGTGTAGTCAGTGATCCATAGGATTCTTTTTGTTAGACACAAAGTAGAAACCAGCTGTTGGCCGTTGAGACAAGTAGGAATCTTAGGAAATGTTAGCCTGCCAGTTCCTACTTTTCCTAACTACCTGCCTCACCACCCCCCTCAAATGGTGGTCATGTTTTTTGTCACCCACCATTCAGGGGAGATGCTATCAACGAACCACGCTGGCTACACACAAATACCTTTTCCTCAGATGATATTAATCATCTTTGCCTTAAAAACATAAGCTCTACCAAGTTTTCACTATGAGAGAAAAAAAATTACAACACCTAGCCTTGTAGTTAACACCACAACTGACTAATGGAAGTTGACAAGATCTAAATGCTTATACAAACTATCCCAAGGTCACAGGAAATTAATGGCAATATTATACAAGGTTAGGGTAGTTCACTTTCTATAGGAATTTGGATTTTACTTCTTAAACTACAATGGAAATGTCTCAGGCAGTCTGCTTTGGGAATTTATTCTTGAATAATACTGATTTCTCATTGAAGGAAAAAACACTATATCCAACAACTCAGATATGGCGGAAGTGAAGTCAATGTTCCGGGAAGTTCTTCCAAAGCAAGGTATGTACATCACAAATATTGAGGTCATTGATTATTACAGGACTAAAGAAGTGATAGGCAGTGTCACATAGCAGGCTTAATAGCTAAACATCTGCAGCTATTGTGTTCCGTATTATCTCATTTACTGTCTTTTACTATATGCTTTTTCATGACATCCAGTAAAAGGATAACAAATGAAACATTGTTTCTTATACCTAAAATTGCCTATTAATTAGCTAATTCCTAAAATTGCTAATTACAATATGAATTTTTTTTTGAGAGAGAGGTTGTCACTCTGCCACCCAGGCTTGGGTACACTTGGCACAATCGTAGCTCACCACAGCCTTGAACTACTGGGCTCCTGCCATAGCCTACTGATTTGCTAGTACTACAGGCATGTGCTACCATGCCTGGCTAATTTGTTTTTATTTTTGTAGAGAAGGGATCGCAATGTGTTGCCTAGGCTGGTCTCAAACCCCTGGGCTCAAACAATCCAACCCCTTTGGCATCCCAAAGTGCTGGGATAACAGGTAAGAGCTACCATGCCCAACTCAATATGAAACTTCAATGAAAGAAATAATGGAATTTACTATGTTAAATAAGGTCTGAAAGTGGAGAAAGAGAAACCTGAAGCAACAGTAAGAAAAGCCAAAGGTTTAAACCTTCAGTCATTTGAATATTTACGTTAAATATCATACTTTGCTATATTTTTTTGCACTATGTATATTCTGCCAAATCTTATTTTAAAATTAAACTTCTGACACAAAAAGTTGTGTCTTATGGTAGCATAGATTCTTGGGTAGAACGCTCAAAACTTGTCTTCCTCAGAAGCACCCTACTAGTAAGAAATGCGCTTATAGAGTGACAATGATCTTTCTGGTCCCACAGCAAAACTCAATTAGGTACAAGAGTTTTTCAGTGACAAGAGATTAATTTTTTAGACCTTCATTCTAGCTGCAAATCCAACTACCAAACAACTGGGTTATCTTTCCTGAATTAATTCTTATTTCTTGTTAAACTTAGGGCCATTGTTTGTGGAAGATATAACGACAATGGTGCTGTGTAAACCCAAACTTTTACCCTTAAAATCTCTGACTCTGGAAAAACTAGAGAAAATGCATCAAGCAGCACAGAATACAATTCGCCAACAAGAAATGGCAGAAAAGGATCAACGGCAAATAACCCACTGAATGATAACTGAGCACTTTAGGGAACAACCTGCCTTATCTACTATTTAAAAATAACTAGAAAATATGCTTCTGTGTGCTGAAAGTAGTATGTGTTAATATTATCAATAAAATTGATAGTATTCGTAGAAATACAAAAATATCCAAGATTGATGAAATTTGTATTGTGAATGTAAACACTCTGGTTTGTATTGAACATAAACAGTTAAACTATGAACCAAGTTTTATGGGGTTTAAGTCATGTTTTTAGAATTGCAAATTATTTGTTCACCATTCCTATTGCTATCTTTTATAGATAACATTCTTGGGATCTTTTATAACATTCTTGGGCACAAGGGATTAAATACAACTTTTATATACAGAGGATCTTTACGTGTTTATTTAATCTGAATTTGAAGATACATTCCAATCTTGCATAAAGTGTTTGTTGGGCTTTTACATTACATAATTAAAAAACAAAAATTTTTAACCGATTTTATGTGCCATGTCACGTTTAATGCTATCTTGTGTGACCAGATCCCACCAGTAATGACAAAACTGTCTTAAACCTCATTTTTTTTTTTTTTTGAGACAAGAGTTTCACTCTTGTTGCCCAAGCGAGAGCAATGGCACCATCTCGACTCACTGCAACCTCTGCCTCCCAGGTTCAAGCAATTCTGCCTCAGCCTCCCAAGTAGCTGGGATTACACGCATGCGCCACCATGCCTGGCTACTTTTGTATTTTTAGTAGAGACAGGGTTTCTTCATGTTGGTCAAGCTGGTCATGAACTCCCAACCTCAGGTGATCCGCCCACCTTGGCCTCCCAAAGTGCTGGGATTACAGGCATGAGCCACCGTGCCCAGCCCTTAAATCTCATTTTTAAGAAACCCTCACCTATTCTGTAGTCAGCTAAGCTTTTAATTACATTAATTTTAAGCACTTGAGAATAAAATGACTGCATTTATCATCCAAGTGTCAAACAATTAAAAACCTAAAAATGGTAACTTATATATAAGCCGAGGTAATATGGGTTTGATAAAGCCCATGAGGTAAATATGAACATTAAACTTGGTTTTAATTCTAACAGACTGTATCTAAACCTGTAAGCAGTATACTCCTAATAGTACCCTCATAAATTCTGAATATAATTCTTGTTTGCTGCAGTCAATATTTGGCAGTTTAAATTAGCATAGACGTTGAGGCCTTGCTATTAGGCTATGTAAAAGAGGTTAAAAATATGATCATTCTTTATTGTTAATTGGTAATATTTTCTCATACATTAGAGGTAAATGTCAAGCTTTGGGTCTCTGGAGTATAACTTTTTGTAACATTAGCCATTATTTGGTAACAGAATTTAAGGATGATGGAATGATGGAAGGTATTACATATTTCTAAAAATTAAGCTCTAGGTCAGATAACAATGGAGTAAAGTGATACCTGCATTTTTTCCCCGGTGTAATCTTAATTTACTATTGTATTTTTCACTTAAAATTTTGTAGGGAAAAAAAGTTTTCAAGGGAACACTAAGATTAAACTGACTAGGTTCAAATATGCTTCCTTATGAGATTCAAAATTTACTGTGTGAAATTAAAGTTTAAAAGACCTAAAAAAATGTACTCCCAATAAAGAATCAACACTGCTTCACATGTTTTATTTTGGTGTACATTCTTCTAGAGCCAGGTTCATTTTTCCAGTTTTGTAGAAAAATAGATGTTCCAGCCACCTTTTACTTAACTGTCTAGTCTTTTAAGACCAATCAGTATGTTCCCTGGAAAGATGAATAAGTCTCATGACTAATTTTTAAAAAATTATTTAAGACAAAGAAATAACTTTCTTTTTTTACTCCCAAAGCACAGTATCTCAACAGCAGCAGCCAACATGGGGTTTTAGCAGCTTAACTTTACCCCCTAAATAAAGCTTTGTATAAACCAGTGATTTTACTACAAAAAACACTGTCCTTGAAAGAAAGGAGTGGCAGTCAGACATCAATGCAAAACTTGGAATGATTAGATAATAAACATGGCACTTACAAAAGGTAGCTTATTAGAATATTCCACTTAAGAAGAGGTTACTTTTCTGTCCCTCCTTGCCCCCTCGAAAAAAAAAAAAAAAAAAAGAAAAAACATTTCCTTTAAAAATTCCCCTTAAATGTAGGTTTATAAAATGTCAGAAATGCCTTGTACCCAAAACAAGTGCTTAAAAAAAAAAAAAAAAAAAACTTGTGCTAACAACTCTTACAATTCAGATATATATTTTTATAACATCTGAGACTGCAAGAGTTCTTATATTCAGTAGCTCTCTGGTTTAAGACGACCTCCATCTCCTTCGCTTACAAAACGCTTTCTGCCCCTGTAATGAAGAAAAAAAAGACATGAAAACAGATACAAATTCTGACTATAGTCAATTAAAAAAATTAAAAACTTGGTATTTTTTTCCTTACGTGTTAGCTTTTAAAGGGTTTTCCATTAAAAAAAAAAAGCATGCCTCTAATTCCTTTGGAAAAGACTCCCTACTATATATCTTAGCATAAAACATCAATATCAAATCTGAGTTTTTGTTTTAATAAGTTCACTATCCAGAGTCACATTAAAAAAAGTTGACTCAAACTAAAACATTTTATTTAGAAATTTAAATTTATTTCTAATTAATTTCTAATTATTATTTGTAAGCTTAACAGTAAGCCAAATAGGAAACACTAATATAATTCAGAATTATGCAAACTGGAGCTGTGGAACCTATCAAAATATCCATGTTTGGCAATTTAAAAAAAATGTTTTATCAACTGTAGAAAAGCCATAACTTGAATGTGGAAAAAAATCAGAATTACAGCCTATGCCCCATTTTGGGATTCGTGCTTTGTCAAACTCAAGAAGCCCTGCTCTATAATGTAACCACACTCTTAGCTACATGTAGTGGCAATAGCCCAGAAGGAACAGCTGGCCAGTGGCCTAAAGCAGTAAGTGGGAAATAGAACTTAGGCAACATTAGCCCTTACTCTCTGACCCCAGGCCAATAGGCACAAGCATGCAAAACCACACACAAATGTGCACCTCACCCAAATAGGCTAAAAGATGAAGGACCCAAGTCAAAGCTGTATGGTATGTATACACAGAAAGTTTATTGCCTCATGTGACCCTTGAGAATAAAGCCACACAGAAACAATCAGACTTTCAAACAGAGGCTGAAAAACTCAAAAGGCCAATGCCAGGGTACTGGCCCCTTTTCATATTAAGTCTAAGTGGAAAACAGCTACATCATCTTGAACATAAAGGCTTCAGACTGTATATTATGAGACCAAGGTAGGGAATGAAAAAGCAGTCAATAAGAAGAAGGCCAAAGTTCAGAGTTTTTACTGATGTATATCACTTGGCACATCCACACATAAATCCTGCCATCACCAAGCTAACGTCTGTATTTCCAAACATTTCTAGTAAAGCTATTAAACTATCTTTCATCACTTTCTTTTCCCTCTCTTTTAATGGCTTCTAAAATTCTAAAGCAAAGGCTCCTACCAGGAAATATTTTTCTGAGTTTTAATTCTTACAATGCACTTAAAAATATCAAAGCTTAAGAAATTTTCCAGATAGAAAATTATAAGAACTTAAGATTATATAAAACTGACACACACAAGCAAAAAGTTTAGCTATTATTAAACATTTATATTATTACATTATAAGCTTCATTATTAGCTTTAACAACAACAAAAAAACTTACCAACTAGTAGCAAAAATATTAACAGCTCCAAGGAAAATCACCCACACATACACTTTCCAGTGAGAACATCCTCCACACACCCCCCAACACACACACTTTCTAGTGAGAACATCCAATTAGCCCTAATTCTCCAACCTGTAAAGAAGTCAAGGAAGCCACATCCAGTACATGTAAGAGCCTAGATCTTTGAAGCCAGAAAAGTCCTGAATTCATACTTGGCTTCTACCATGTACTAGCCATGTGACCTTAGAAAAAGTACATTATACCTCCCTAAGCCTCAATTTTCTCATCTTATCACTGATAATACCTACTCTAACACTGAAACTACTTACAACAAAGGACCTGCTCCACAAGATTAGTTTCTTTCAAATAAACTAGGACTTCATGAGGCAGTCCTGTACAGACTTACAAGGGGGCTAAAACAAGCTTCGCCCTTCTTTCTCCATGAACTCACAAGAGTCACGTTCTTCAGTGACTTCAGGGAACGATAAACTAACTTAGCAGTTAACCTTCCCAAAGACCTCATCCACTATTTTATATTGAGAAAGTAGTATTTAAATAAAGTACCTTGAAGGACAAAGATCTCTGAGTTGTTTGGAAATTATTCCAGCCTGAAAACATTCTTCTACAAACCGCTCCAGCACAGAGTATGAATGTGGGACATCCAGATTAATGTCCGGAATTTCATTGTAAATTCTCTCATAACCCTACAACAATGAAATTACACACAAAATTGTTAGCCCATATAAAATAAATGTCATAAAACACAATCCATCACTATGTCATCAATCTGTATTTAAGGCCAAATATTCAAATGGTTAAATATTCAAATGGTTAAACTGAAGTCAGATTTGAATCGTGAGAAGCACGGAAAGTAGATTTGTTACAGTGTTTTACAACTGTTCTCTTTTATTAGAGTCAGGAAATAACAGACATTGGCAAGGTTGAGGAGAAAAGGGAAGGTTTATACGCTGTTGGTGGGAATGCAAATTAGTTCAGCCCCTGTAAAAAGTGGTTCGGAGATTTCTCAAAGAACTCAACATAGAATTACCGTTCAACCCAACAATCCCATTACTGGGTGTATACCCAAAGGAAAATAAATCATTCTACCAAAATGACACCTGCATTTGTATATTTATCGGGTACTATTCACAATAGCAAAGATATGGCATCAATCCAAGTGCCCATCAATGGTGGATTAGACAAAGAAAATGTGGTACATATACGCCCATGGAATGCTACATAGCCATAAAAAAGAACAAAATCATGTCCTCTGCAGCAACGTGGATGCAGCTGCAGGCCATTATCCTAAGAAAATTATCACAAACATAAAACCAAATAATGCATGTTCTCACTTGTGAGAGCTAAACATTGGGTACACACAGACATGAAGATGGGAACAATAAACATTGGGAATTTCAAAAGTGGGGAGGTAGGAAAGAGGACAAGAGTTGAAAAATTACCTAACAGGTACTATATTTACTACCTGAGGGACAGGATCATTAATTAGAAGCCCAAACCTCAGCATCACACAATACACCCATCTAACAAACCTGTACATGTACCCCTCTGATATCTAAAATTAGAAACATAAATAAAAAAATAAGTAAAACTGGTTACATAGCTAAAAAAATTTTTTTTAAATACTGTTCTCTTAAAAGAGCTGTAGGCAGACATCAGACATTGGGCAAACTCCTTTCCCATCTACTTCTCTATTTACACTTACTACCTTTTTAAAAAAATACAAGGCAAACAAAAACCTCACAAACATTTAAAACAATAATCATAAAATTTTTAATAGGAAAAAAGTACTTTATAATTTGTTAAAAGTTAAAGGTTCATGTTTCTCTCTAGATATAAAATAGAAATTTCACATCTTAGAAACCGAACCCTTGAGGTAGAATACATAATTACATTTGTTAAAGTAGGTAAAAAAAAAAAAAAAAAAAAACCACTGCAGTGTTACTTTCCAAGAAATGGCTGCAAAAGGTTCAAACCTCAAACATTACCAATAAGAAAAAACAAAACATATAGGCATATTAACACTAAACATACCTAAAGAAAATTTCACTGACAATTCATAATCTGTATTCAATCATATATTTAAGACATAATCCTAAAAGTTGTTCAAAAACAATGTTATACTTACTCTTTTCATTTGGTCTACAGTAATGGTAGAAGACTTCCAAAGGGACTTTAATAAATCCAAAATCATCTTAAATGTACTTTCTCCAGTTGACTCTAAAACCATTATAATAGCCTAAAAATTGAATCAATGAGTGAATTTTTGGTTAATTCATACATGAAACTGCTCCTAAAATGCACCTAGATGCCTTTTGTAATCGTAGAAATTTAATAACCACTTCCTCCTTTGATATTAAAAAAAGGATGTACATTATTTAAAAAGCATAAGTCGCTACAGTACAAAAAGGAACACTTAATAATCATCTTTGACATGGCAAGGTAATCTTACTTCATATACAAGCTCATGGTGAAAATGAGGTACTTCCAGTTCCTTAAGGCAATGTTCAGCTTCAGATATGTCTCCAGAGAGTAAATATTCTTTCAGCAGCATATCAATCTATTAGATTTAAAAGTTGAGATGTGTTAGAATTCCTAACTTTTAAAATATCGTGCTTGCCTACAGGATTATTTGCCCTCATTCCAATATAATGAAATAGTGGGTAACAAACAGCTAATAACATATACATTGGATGTGGTACTATTATAACAGAATTTTTCATATTTAAAAAATAAATCCCCAATTTTTAAATGGTTCATAATTATGATTCAAATGCAATGCTTCAGTGTGTCTGAATCACTGAGATCTACGAATAGGTTTATAATGCATGCGTCCTGGGTTGTGACCATAATGCTTTAGTGTGCCACTAAAAATAAGGGATTTTAAATACCACTAGAGGGCACTAACAAAGTTTCAACATAAAGTGGCATAAAATATTTCACTTCTATCAAGAGGCTCTTAATAGTGCACTGAGAGCCAAAAAATGAGAGATGATAATGGGGCATTACTAGACAGGGCAAAGATTTCCACATAGTTTCTCTTTTCTCTACAACTGAGAATTTGAAATTCATTATCTAAAATGTTCAATAATTCAGTTTCCAGCTGTAGCTAAAGAGACAAGTCTTGATTTTCCTGCTCAAACTTGAACATCTCAAAAAAGTGGGAGAACTTTTTCAGCACAAGAGTTTCAACTAGGAATATTTTTCCCTATATGTTATTTGTTAAAATCCCCTTTGTATTTGGTGGGCACATATCTAGTTGTCTGAATGTTGAATGTTGGCTGACTGAATTTAAAAAATCATATTTAAGTATCCTTCCAACTTCTATAAGATATTTTCATAAAAGGTAAAGTAAAATTTAATTGCTGTCATGCTTTAGGATGTAATATTTACATGTAAGTAAATATGTATTTAAATATTTACATGTAAGTAAATATTTAAAGCATAGCATTTGAGTATTTTTACAATTACAAACTAATGCATAGTCATGCAACGTTTAACAGGTATACATTCTGAAAAGTGTGTTAGATGACTCTGTCATGGTGCAAACATCATAGAGTATACTCACAAAAACCTAGATGGTATAGCCTACTACACACCAGTGCTATAGGGTATAGCCTATTGCTCCTAGGCTACAAATCTGTACAGCAGGTCACTATATCGAATAATATAGGCAATTGGAACACAATGGTATTTGTGTATCTAAACATAGAAAAGGTACAGTAAAAAACAGTGTAAATGATTTTTAAAATGATACACCTGTATAGAGCACTCAATATGAACAGAGCTTTCAGGATGGAAGTTACTCTGGGTGATTCAATGAGTGAGTGGTTAGTGAATGTAAAGGCCTAAGACATTACCCAAACACTGGCTATGCACTTTATAAACACTGTATACTTAGGCTACATTAAATTTATGAAAAAATAAAGTAACTGTGCTACAACATTACAAATGCCTCCATATCACTCAACGATAGGAATTTTTCAGCTCCGTTATAACCTTATGGGACCACCACCATCCCACACAGTCCATCACTGACCAAAACATCATTATGTGGCACATGACTGTACTTGTTATTCAAATTATATTACTTACTTTTAACATTTGTTACATAACTTTAGAAGTATTAAAAATATCCCCCAAAAAAAAAAAAAAAAAAAAAAAAAATATCCCCCATCAAATTCCATGCACTTCTGAGAATGATAAATTACAAATACATTTATACATTTCTAAAAGTCGTCTTTGATCCAACCCTTCCATGTAAGCAAACATCCAAATAATGTCAACCTCAAACTCATATACTGGCAGTTTTATTTCCATTTTTATCTTGTCAATTTTCTTTATTGAGAGAGAATTCACACACCATAAAACAGTTTGTCCAGTTTCCAAAAATATTAATTTTGGAGAGTATTACCATCTTAACAATATTAAGTATCCTAATCCATAACCATGGGATATCATTCTATTTATTTAGGTCTTCCTTCATTTCTTTCAACCTGTTTTGCAGTTTTCAGTGTACAAGACTTGCATTTGTCTTGTTAAATTTATTCCTAAGTATTTTATTTTTGATGCTATCACAAATGCAGTAATTGCATTTCAGATCATTCATTCCTACTGTATAGAGAATTGAATTTTGTGTACTGATCTTTTATCTTGCAACCTTTCTGAACTCATTTTTTAGTTAATAGTTTGGTTTCAGTTTTGGGGAGTTAAAAAATGTTGTGGATTCATTCAAATATTCTGTACACAGATCATGTTATCTGGGAATACAACTAGTTTTATCTCCTCCTTTCCAATCTGGATGCCTTTTATCTTTCCTGCCTAATTGCCCTGGCATCTTGACTATTTTTATACCTCAATTTTTCTAATAACTGTTTAATTTTTAAAAAACAGATACTGCAATCACGACATTACAAACACTGACTCATCTATTTTAACATATATAAAAGCAAAAACAGTCAAGGCTCTAACTATATTTTGAACTCCTTAACACTTAAGCTAGATACACATACACAAACACACACACACACACCTCATTAAAAGACTTACTAAAAATCAAAATTATAGTTACATGAAAAGATTATACTCAAAAATCAGAAGCACATGAACTACAAATCTTCTAGTTGCATGCCTTTTCTTAAAGAGATCTGCAGATAAGGAGTTTTTTCTGTTTTTTGGTTTCTTGTTATAGAATACCACATTACAGCCAGAAAAAAAAAATCCATAGGGAATAAATCTGGCATTTTAATGCAATAAATCGCTTTTTTTTTTTTTTTTTTTTTGAGACAGAGTCTTGCTCTGTCACCCATGCTGGAGTGCAGTGGTGTGATCTCAGCTCACCGCAACCTCCTCCTCCTGCGTTCAAGCAATACCGGTGCCTCAGCCTCCCGAGTAGCTGGGATTACAGGTGCGCACCACCATGCCTGGCTAATTATTATGTATTTTTAGTAGAAACGGGGTTTCACCATGTTGACCAGACTGGTCTCAAACTCCTGGCCTCAAGCAATCCACCCGCCTCAGCCTCTCAAAGTGCTGGGATTACAGTCTTCTTTTAAAACATGCATATGGGTAGTGAATGTCCTCACAAAAATCTAACATTCTGATCTGCTCTAGTGCTCATAATTCATAACTCATTATTTAAGACTATCTAGTTTTAAATTGCTCATATAAAAGCATATTTATTGAATAGCTAAAACACAGAAAATCTCATTTCAACAGCATTTGAAAATTATTAAATAATAATATAACAAAAAGATTTCAGGCATTCCTTTGAAGTTCATAGATGGCTTGCTTATAATTATTCATGAAAGCCATTTTAACAGACTCATTTTTTAATCATATAATTTATAATAAAAGGTTATAAAGCCACACATTAAAAAATTATTTCATTTTCCAATTGCAGCTGTAAGACCGAACTTAATTTTTGTCCATAAAAATACCAGCTAGTAGCCACAATTTATTTCACTCAGAGGAATACATATAAATTAAGTTAAAAACAATACCCAATCATTACCTCTTTAACAAGGTGATTGACAGATTGCTGCCCACCTCCAGAGCCCCACACACTATCTTTACGCTTTCCACCTTTAGACATACTCAGAAGCACGGTAGCCTTATCCAGAGCAGCTCTACAGAGAAAGAAAAAAAATTTAAGTTTGATAGCTGGACATACCTAAAGTTTACTAAATTAGGGATAAAGCTGACAAAATCCTATATGCCCTAAATCTTTCACATAACATAAAAGCAAAATAAAATTCAAAACACTTTTTCAAAACAAAAAGGAGCAAAAAGAAGTTGATCTTCATGTTAATATTCTCATGCTCTATTTCATTTCTCATTCAAGAAAAATCAAAACACATTACAAAATAACTGATCTACACTGAGAAGAAACACTTCACATATAATTAACTTTCACCTAGATCCATGCCTTCCTACCCAGGGACACCATTCCACTATGATGTGAAGTAGCCCTAGAAAATTAAGTTAATATATAGACCTGAGGAAAACTAAGACATGGCTAAGTCCAAGTCTCCAAGAAGTTAAGAAAAATCAAATAGCATAACTCCCAAATATCACATTTAGTTATACCAAATATCATATTAATTATACTAAATCACAAGAGTGAAAAAGATATTTTCTGACTAAGATTTCTACAGTAGATAAATACAAAATAAAACTATAAATGAGGCCTCTCTTCTTAAGGTTATCCATCTTATTAGAATATTAAACTACTACACAATGCTAGAACCTGAAAACAGAACTTAAAGATCTGTCCAATGATTTTGTTTCATAAATAAAGAAACTGAGGCCCAAAGAAGAGTGGCTTGACATGAAGGTAATTAATGATTTAGCTAAACTCCAGAACTTTTCCATTATAGTACTGTCCTCTTCCTGGTATATCATGCCAACAGTCTCTCCATTTTAACAGTGGAGAATATAGAGAAGTGACAAACAGATGTACAGAGTGTCTGATTAACACAAGTGTCATTTCAATAGGATCCTGTAGAATTTTCCCCTATTTTGAAATTCTAAGTAGGAAAAGTGATTTACTTACCTAGCCTGCACACAATCTACAGTTCCTTTGTAACTATCAATATAGGTATTACATAAAATTCCATCTCCAACAGCTCTAGCAATAAACTGGCCCACCAACTGTAAAAAGGAAAAAAAAAGAGCTATAAAAAAAAGTTAAATAACTTTTATAGGACACAATTTCTAAATACATAAATGATGAAGATTAGCTGAAGTACACAGTCAGTACCTAAAAGATGCTGGAATTTTTTTAAAAAAAAAACCTATGTAGTACCTGTTATGCTGGCATACACTCCCACATCTTAACCTTCAAGTTAAGTGCCAGAGTGGGGGCCACATCTGTTTTGCTCACTAATGAATCCCTAACACCTTGCACACTGCCTGAATACATAGCATATGATCAAATTTTTTTTTTTTCTTTTTTTTTGAGACAGAGTCTCGCTCTGTCGCCCAGGCTGGAGTGCAGTGGCGCGATCTCAGCTCACTGCAACCTCCACCTCCCAGGTTCAAGTGATTCTTCTGCCTCAGCCTCCCGAGTGGCTGGGACTACAGGCGCACACCTGGCTAATTTTTGTATTTCTAGTAGAGAGGGGGTGTCACCATCTTGGCCAGGCTGGTCTCGAACTCCTGACCTCATGATCCACCTGCCTCGGCCTCCCAAAGTGCTGGGGTTAAACGAATGATTTAAGGTCAAGTGAAGTCCTCTCTTCTTAAAACAAAAAAAAAGGACTAGGTTCTCTCAAAAACTAATCAAAGGAATTTATTTTGTGGAGAAAAAAAGTTGTATAGAAATAGTTGAAAGTATGTTCACAGCATTACTTATTATAAAAACTGGAAATTAGTGTCCAAAAATAAAGGTATGGTTAAATGGTATACACATAAAATGGTATACTATGTGGCCACAGGGAAAGATATTTACCATATTTTATGGTATGAGAAAAATCAAGTTTATAAAATAGCATAATGGTATGATTCCATTTTTTTAATTTTAAAAAATTAAGGATTTATAGAAGCCATACATTGATATATACCCACAGAAAGGAGAATGGAAAACTTAACACCAGTAGCAGTTTTTGCTGGCCTTTCTTCTTTCTGGCTTTTATTTTTCAAAAATTCTACAATAAATATAAACTTATGTAATCATTTTCTTAAAGTATGTGTATTGGTATAAAAGGAAAAAATGTCTGCATTAGAATCACCACTTAATATCTCATACCGAGTATTGTCTGTCATTAAGTATAACGGAAACAGGATTTAGGAACTGACATGCCTATATTCTATTTCTAAATTAATGTTTTAAGTAAAGTGATTTTACCTTGATTAAAAACTTTTGACAATAGCAACAATTTCACATTTTCAAAGCTACAAAAGGGAAGAGTCTTACTTATGACTTTTTATAATAAACATTAGTGAAGCATTCAATCATAACCTACATTTTTTAAAAATCTTAGCTAATAAAACAACTACATATAACGAAGACTATATATATGGCAAAAAAAAAAAATTACCTAAAAACTATGCAGATCATGGGGGAAAAGTACGAGATAACATTAAATTTATAGCATGATGAAGACCATGTTTAAAAAACAAAAGAACTAGGAAAAAATACATCAAAATGCTATGGGGATATTTCGGTGTGGTAGGAAATGTGGGCCATCCCCTTCCATCTACTAAAATTTCCTAGGAGTATACATTATTTCCACAATTAGGAATATAGTAGTGGGAGGGAATGAACAAAAAGAAGAATCATACAAACCTGTGGTGCTCTAGGAGTATCCAGTGCTAATTCAGGTAGATCTTTCAACAATTTATCAAATGATTTTTCCACATCAATTGTGCTCATTACTGTCCCACAAAGGTCAGAAAGAAGCTTAGATGTCATCTCTCTATGACTAGCCTTCCCCTCCAATGCTAAGGATACTGCCAACACTGGTACTCCACTTTTCATTTCACCAAGATTTAAATCTCTTAACATTTCCTGTTCAAAAAAATAATTTAAAAACATTTTAAAAGTGTATCACTACCTACAGTTCAATAAAATTTTATTTTTGAAAAATTGAGCTTTTATCTATATATCTCTAAGTCTCACTCTTTGGAAATAATTAAAAGACCCAGTCATGTTTTAGGAGATAGGATAAACACACCTGTCCCTGTGCATAAATCAGACTTTGATCCACTTTGTCAAGCTTTAACTGCCTTAACATCGCTAAATTCAAAAATGTGAAATACCTTTAAAATACTGTCATGGGTCACAACACAGATACATTCTGAGAAATTCACCATTTAGGTGACTTCATCAGTGTGCAATCATTATAGAGTGTACTTACACAAACCTAAATGGCAGAGCCTACATGTAGGCTACATGGTATAACCTATTGCTCCCAGGCTACAAACCTGTATAGTATGTTACTATACTGAATACTGTAGACAACTGTTAATACAATGGTTACCTATCTAAACACAGAAAAGATACAGTAAAAAGAGTATTATATGAGACCAAAGGTACATATGGAGTCTGTCATGGAAACGTCATTATGCAGCTCATGGCTAGTTCATTAAACTACATAATATTGCTGAGATTGGTATTAGGAGTTAACTAACTTGCCTTACAATCTATTATTACTATAAATATTGTTTTATGAGAATTTGTGGAAAAATTCATTTTAGATTATCATAAGCTATTTATATTCTACTTTTCTTCAAAGCCTTCTCTTGAAATAAAAATTCACTTTACACTTTTGTATCAAGTTTAAAATGAGATCTTAAACAACTGTTTTTAAATGGGATTATTGGTTTAAAATTCTGGGGTAAATTTAAAATTTCCTTTTAGAAATATAATAGCTGCAGCTAATACTTATTGACTAATGTATCAGGCATTATAATAGCCTCTTTAGTTATATTATCTTATTTGATACTCAAATAGCCCTTTGAGTATTAAATTATCACACCTATCATACTCAAAGGAGAGAGGGCACACAGCTGGAGTAGCCAAACTGAAAGTGGAATAAAGGCAGTCTGACTCTAGAAGCTAAGCTCTAATTCAGTTAGAGTGCCCTCCTCTTTAATGAAAGTTTTCTTAGAATCTTTAAATCATGATATACTACTAAGAGAGTGCCAAAACTATTTTCACAGCCACGTAACTGGTGTCCTTGTTAGTAATCTCTTCTCACTGACTGCATTTCATCTTCCTTGACCGCACTTTAACAACTAATCCACTACCCTCAAACACAATACTCCTCTTTCCTGGAAAACTATCTTAACTGGCGAACTCCTCAACATCCTTCAGACAGCAGAGAATCATCTCTACTATTACTCTCTATTTTATGCTTTCCAAACACTACTCAGTTAACAGATAACATAGTATACAATTGGTCTTATGCTAGGTAGATTAACAAGATTTCAACAGTCCCTGCCCTCATAGGACTCATAGAAACTTTTCCTCTATAACAGAATGTTTCACATACTTTAATAATCTGTTTACATATGATTTCTTTCACTTGACTGGGCTTCAAAAGGGCAAGAATCACCTATTACAAATTCCTCCAGATGGTATGCACTGAACAAATATTTGTCTTATATTCAAATCCTACAAATCCAAAGATATCAAACCTCACGGTATCAGACAAATCATAAAAGTCCAGTCTAAATTTTAAGAATCTAAATGATCAAAGTCTTCTAAAGAGTTACAATTGTATTACTTTAATTCGATAATCCTAACTAGACCAATAGTTTTATTTTATCCTAGATTTACTTTATGAACAAATCATGATTATTCTCATGGCTTCTGTATATTCTTTTTCAAATCTTTATTATTTGTGGGGTTTTTTTTGGACAAAGTACAAAAAGATTTTATCCTACTTCTGAACATACTTGAAATAAATGTCAAAAAAATGAAACTATGTCAGGCATTCTTAACTGAGATCCCTGAAGAGGTTTCGGGGGGGCGTCTATAAGTGCCCTGAAACTGCTAAAATTATATTTTATAAATTATAAAAACAGATGTTATAAATTCATATACATTACAAATTATAATTATAAAAATTATAAAAATATTGTGTCATTTTTCAGAGAAGAAAATGGCACACAGCTCTTATCACATCCCAAATATATAACTGTTTTAATGTAATGAGATTTTATTCCATTTCTTAGAAATTCACTTATGCATAAGAAAATGATTAAATTTATTCAGTGACCCAAGATCATTCCAGATGTATTTTGCTTATAAAAGATGTCTTCTCTCCTATATTAAATAAATTATACTTGCAACTTTAAACCTACCGCAACTTCATTAGTATCTCCATGCTCAAAATATTCCTGTATGATTGGTGTTAAAGTCTTCTCAAATGCCCTTTCATCCAAAGGCAAAACTACAGTTTCATAAACACAGTTCTCCTGTGAGGGGAAAAGGGAGTAAGAGTTATAAAAAACAAAATGCAAATAAACAAATGAAATTGTTGTACAATTTTATATTCTAAGTGGTTAATAATCCCCACTTAGCACAAGACAAAGACATGCTACATACATTGATCGCATATAAAAACAGAATCTAGGCCAGGCAAGGAGACTCATACCTATAATCCCAACACTTTGGGAGGCAAAGGCGGGAGGATCACTTGAGGCCTGGAGTTCAATACTAGCCTGGGAAACATAGCAAGACCCTGTCTCTACAAAAAAATTTTAAAAATTAGCCAGACATGGTAGCTTGCCCCTGTAGTCCTAGCTACTCAGGAAGCTGAGGCAGAAGGATCTCTTAAGCCCAAGAGTTCGAGGCTGCAGTGAGCTATAATTCATCACTGCACTCCAGCCTGGACAACAAAGCTAAAAAATAATAATAATAAATAATAATAAAAATAGTAGAATTTATATGTCACTGCTCTTTTACAAAATCAGAATAAGCCAATATATAGATTAGAACCATTAACCACAGCAAATACATAATTTGCTCCCAACCCCCATGTCTTCTGTTAATTTTTTCTCTCAAAATTTTTGTCTCTCTCAAAACCAGTAATCAAAAAGTTTCATGATGGCTTCCTATCATAAATGGTGTTTTAATTAAAATTTCACTTTAAAAAAAAATGAAGCAGGAACCAAAGCCTTCACGATTAGCATTATTATAATAAAAAGTATAATACAAAGATCAATGTTGTAGTGACAGAAAAAAAATCTCTAAGGAAAAAAGCACTGTTCAATTGAAATTTCAAAAAGAAAATTAACATCCATCATCAAACCATTCCTCTCTCCCCATGCAAAAAAAGCTCTGAAATGTAGTGCCCCCTTATCTACAAGGGTATGTTCCAAGCCCCATCTGAGGATGCCTTAAACCACAGATAGTACCGAACCCAATAAATACTGTTTTCTCAATCCGATAACCTAGACAGCTACCATGTGACGAATGCACGAGTAGTGTATACATTGCGGATACACGCTGGACAACGGAATGGCTCACATCCTGGGCAGGATGAGGTGGATGAAGCTGGACAGCAGGAGATCTCATCACACTACTCAGAATGGCATGCAATTTAAAACTTATGAATTACTTCTGAAAGTTTCCACTCAATATTTTCAAACCACATTGGACCATGGGTAACTGAAACTGCGGAAAGTGAAACCACGGATAAGAGGGGACTGCTATATTTACAACTTGTGACTGGCTTCAGCCTAAAAACATATACTTGAAAGATTAATACATTTTTAGCAAAGATTCTACAGTACTTGAATCCTACTAGTTTCATATTTTTCATATTCTCTTAGAAATATTTCCATGTCTATTAGTTAAAACACTTAAATACATACATACAACACACAATAAAAACAACCTAACACACACTCTTAACGTTTTCCTGTCTAAAATTTCCATCACCATGTCTCACCTTGTGCAAAGACAAATTTTCAAAAAACATAATCAAAACATTTGGGATTTGCTTCAAAATAATCCAAAACAGGGTGGGGCAAAGGGGCCAATAGAAGACGGAGAGTAAATGGAATTAAACAAGACTGCCTATGAGTTTGTAATTATTTAAGTTTGTAAAGCTAAGAGAGGAGTACAAGCAGATTATACTATTCTACTTTAAATTTTTTCCATTAAAAAAATAAATTCACTTCACAATCTATTAAAAATTTACATTTTTAGCATTATCCCTGAAAGAAAGATGCACATGTCCCCAAAACAAAATTTATTATATAGTTACCATTCTAAACAGTAATATTTAAAAGGAATCTAATATCTGTAACTCATAATATTCAAAAGAAGATATTCTCAATTATCATTACTATAGAAACAAACTATATTAACAGAATTTACTGAAAAATGGTCAACTTAATAATCCTAAGTGAATTTCTAAAGAGCTATTTTTGACTCACTACAGAAACCAAGTGAAAGTTATGCATGTATTACTGTCAGTTTACTTGGTTTCCTAATCCAAAACATTTATACATATGATTTGACACATGTATGAGTAAACTACAAACATGAAGTCAAAAAAGTTCATAAACATTTTAAATATTATGAAAAAGCAAAGCACTGATACCTGGTCATCATCATAGTTAGGATCTTTCACATCCACCTCCTCCACATCATACACCTGTCCAGGTGTACCCCAGACACCTTTGCCTCCTGCACCACCTGAAAAAGTTTAGAATTGAGAAAGAAAAAACACAAAATTCATCAATTTGTTGAAATCTAAAATAAAATGTTCTGATGTTAAACCACAGCTTAAAAAAAATTGTATTTAACGTGTTAGTTTTTTTCCAGTTTTCTTCCCCTACTGGTTTTATCAGACCACTCTTTCAATATTTCCAAAAACATTAAGTTAAAATAGCTTATGAAGTTAAAAACTAAAAAAGCAGATGCTTTAAAATAAAAGCAAAAACAAATAAAGATAAAAAAATAGCTATATTGAGGACCTCAAAGGAGATGATATTGCAGCTGAGCTCTAAATTTTATTCGACATTTCTTTGAGACTAAGACAAAAAGAAACATTCTGGGCCGGTAAAGCGTAGCATAGAAAACTCAACAAGGGAAAAATTATTTAACAAAAAAGGACAGTAACCACCATCAAATATTTTAAAGTCAAATACAGTACTCTTTAAATATAAAAGTACACATTAAACCATACAACTAGCAATATGTTATAAATATAGAAAAGAATTCTAATTGCTTTTAAGCATTAACAGCCCTGAAAATTCTATTTTCTAAATACAAAACAACCAAAAGAAGCTTAACAATTCCAATTTTCAAAGTTGCTTTTCTACATCAACTTACTGAAATGTTTTAAGGACCAATGTACTACATTATTTTTTAAAGAACCTTTACAATGTCACCAACATTTCTGTTTTTGGAGGTTTTTATTTTGTACCAAGTATATCCTTGCCATCAGACCAAAACAGAATCTGACAACCAGGTTTCATTTTGATATAAAACATGATTGCAGAGGCATTTAACAAAACTAATTTTTGACAGATCACAAAAACATTTTACAAGAAACCTAGGCTATAAATTGAAGTTCCCACCATTCAGAAGGTGATGAAATTGTCAGAAAACTCTTATTCAACAAATATTTGCCTACAGTGTACTAGTCACTATTTCGGGTACTAGAGAAACAGCAGTGAAACAGACCAATCTACTACAGAACCCAAAATAAACAGCTAAAGAGAACTCACCGCGAGATCTAGGAAAACATTAAAATTCAGATCTAGACATTATCAATCAAATGTATATTTATTAGTAGTAGTAATGGACATAATTATATTAAATAAGTATGATGGATTTCTGACTCCTTTCAAACTTAGAGAATATACGTAAAACTCGTAACAGTAAAAAACATCAGTGTATATTTTGCTGGAAATAAACCATTAACATTCTGCTCAAGAAAATTAAATCTACTCAAACAAGAAAAAACATCAACCTAAAGAAAAAGTGAGATGGTTCTCACATTATTACTAAGTAAAAATATATACAAACTGTAAAGCCTTACATTATCACTTTTTGAATCTCTCTCATTCCTAGAAGAAGGAAAGTGTAGTACAAGAACCAGACAATTTTTTGTCACTTGTTTATCTTCCATTTGTTGGACATGATATATACCAACCTTTCTTTGGTAGTCCCCTTCCTTTCCCAGATCTGGATCGCCTATCCAGCAACCTTCCCTTTGGACTGGTTGGCACAGTTACTCCACTTCTAAGGGCGTCACTCCCATTGTCGCTGACCGAATCACCTCTGCCAGAGTCCCGGGATGAGTTTTTCCTTAGTCGCCTTTTTGCCTTGGCATTAATTCTAGCTTCGTTAATGGAGGATGCTGAAATCCAATTTCCATTTATTTCATTCTTTATTTCCTCAGTCCCAGCATTTTCTTCATCACCGGAAAAGAGAGAGTCACTTAAGTTATCAGGATCTTAAAGAGAAAAATGAAGAAAGAAAATTCTAAGTATTTTAAGTATCTACTGTTTTACAGATAATAGTGGTAAGTTAGATTAGGTTGAATCACATGACATTACCATTTTTGTAGGTAAATTACAGTCACATATTGGGAATTTCATCTACTTCAATCTAATAAACAACTAAATAAGATTACTTTTCACATTATCAAGGAAAGTAAACCAAGGCACTGAATTTTAACAAAGCATGTTTGTTTCTTACCAAAAACAAACCAAATTTGTTTTTACCAAAAGAAGCATGTTATTTCACATGTTTAGATCATAAAATCTATGCTAACAGCAACACCAAATATAAAACGCTTAGACTTTTATGAGCTAATTGGAGATATTAAGAAAAGACTAAGCATCTTGAGAAGGGAGATAAACTAATATTTATAGAATGCCTACTATTATCAGGCACTGTGCTAGACACTCTATCATTTATTTATGCACAAGTTTGGCAGTTAATTATTATAACATTGAAGACAGATAAGGAAACTAAGGCTGAGAATGTTTACATGATTTGCCAAACGTCCCATAACTAGGTATAAACACTTAAGAACTATTAGTAATCCAAAAGAGAATGAAAGGCATTTAGCAAATAATCGCGTATGATTGTTGAGCTGAACTGCTGATGCTTTACTGCCTCAAGATAAAGTTTGCTTTCAAGAAAAGCCATCATCTCAAAGTCCTAATTCATCTCCCTAAACTTTTCTCCTATTACTTACCATCCTGAAAATCTTCCAGCCTATATAAAATTGATTGTTCTGAAATAGATCAACATACTGGAGTTCCCAGTGGTTCCCCTACTTAGAATGTCACCCTCACTGTTATTTTGAGTTATCAAAATCCTTTAGGATATAGCCCAAGTCTTACTCCCTGCATTAAAACTTCCCTTACAACTCTAGCTACAGTAACACTAATTGCTCACATACTATTCATTCAACACGTCATGGAAATCACTTTCTTTTTATATAGCAGTCTTTTTCTTCCAACTAAGTCATAAGCTTCAAAGGAGAAACCACAACTAGACTGTATGTCCTTCTTTGTATCCCCATCACCTAGCAGAGTGTCCTTCATACTCAAATTCCATGGAGATCAAGTGGAGGCACTTGGCTTTGCCCTGAAAGCTCTTTAAGTCAGAAAGGCTACTGAATTAGCTACCACTGGGCCACAGTTTTGTTCATTGTTGTTAACGCCAATCAGAGCTGAATCACTCAAATCATTTTCTATATGCCTAAAGATAATTATAACATGTCAGGTCTATGTGCATGGGCTTTAATATGTTTTAAGACATGTTGAAACCAAAAATTTTCATCAACCTATAAAAAGCATACATGTGTTTAAATCTTTACAATTCTTGACATACTTAAGGAAGGTAGGAATGTTTTGTTTTAAACAAAATCATCAATTAGAGCCAAATTATTTCACTAGTCTCATAAGTAGTCTCCCTGCCTCCAGTCTTCAAACTATACTGAATGAAGACTGATTTTCTCAAGCATGCCCTCACTGAAGATCCTTTAAAAGTAGTCCCGTTATGTCACAAAAAATGTGAACTCTTTTTTTTTTTTTTTTTTTTGAGACAGTGTGTCGCTCTGTCACCCAGGCTGGAGTGCAGTGGTGCAATCTCAGCTCACTGCAAGCTCTGCGTCCCGGGTTCACGCCATTCTCCTGCCCCAGCTGGGACTACAGACGCCTGCCACTACGCCTGGCTAATTTTTTTGTGTTTTTAGTACAGATGGGGTCACCATGTTAGCTAGGATGGTCTTGATCTCCTGACCTCATGACCCACCTACCTCGGCCTCCCAAAGTGCTGGGATTACAGGCGTGAGCCACCACACCAAGCCAAAATGTAAACTCTTTACCTTGTAACTTAAGGTCCTTTATGATCTTGCCCCTGCTTACCTCACCAGAATCACTGGTAACTACTCCCACACTCAAATTGTCAGAGCTTAAGTTAGATATCATAGGGAAGAGATGGGAGGGATTCATTTGGCAGAAGAATACTGAGTATATTACAAAAAGAGAAAGTATAAAGTAGGAAACCGCTAAGAAAATGCTTCAGTAATTCAGTCACAAGCTAACTGGTAAAGAGCAAGGGTAGTAACTGTGGGATAAATAATAATGTTACGCTTTTAAAGAAAATAATGGACTTTTAAGCAGAATGTATCTAGGATTAAAGAGAAGTGAAACAATGCCTTAAGTTTTCAAACTGGTAAGAAGCCGGTGTTAGGATGGTGTGTTTGGGACATCATCATAACCATCAGTAATAATTGTAGTCTTAGTGGAAGTAGTCGTAGTACTGTTTCTTTCATCATTACCATTACTATTGTCATCTATTAGATACCAGGTTCCACACTACCTAGTACCTATTAGATTCCACACTACCTGGTACCTATTAGCTAAGGCACTTTACATATGTGGTTTATAAGCTTCAAGAGCTCTAGAAAGAAACTGTTTATCCTCATTTTACAGAAGGAATGTGTTTCACAAGAAGTTACATATCTAGAAAGGATTATGGCTAGAATTCAAACCCACATTTTTAATCCCATATAACTACAGAAAATACAAAACTAGAATACAGCAGAGTATTGACAGCTAAAGAGATGAACAAGGGCGTGAATGTAAAGAGAGATAAACAAAAATGATTAAGTGGAAGGGGATAGAAAGACCAGGATCAGATAAATTAGATGACATTTTCGTGTAAGAGTGGATGGTTGAGAAAAACATTAAACATCTACCTGTAACATAGTGCTTTCATCATTGTACCATTAAGGTGAACCACAAAACTGGTCCAGAAGACACAGGAGTCAGAACTATAATAAAATGTCTTAAGCTGTGCCTTGGAGTATTCAATTTAAATACATCTATTTCCCATAATCGAGTTTTCTTTTCTTCAACAATTTTAACATCCTTTCAAGTATGTGTCTCTGCAGCAGTCAACATTCTTTCAGTATAATTTATATATTTGACCTTATCATTTTTAACCCATGTTTGTATTAATTGCTTTATATTTTGTTACTCATACTCACCTAAGTGTTGGAGTTCCATAACCCCTATTGAGCTGACTTTAAGAAAACCAAAATTAAAATGATAAGCTGAGTACAGAATGTGATTGACTTCAAAATTGTTTCCTACTGTGTACTAATTCCCTCTTTCTGAATTCTGATATCTCAATAGTAACCACTCCAATTGTATATGACCACAGCACCAGAAAATCACATTTTCAATTACTGGTGTCCAATGAGTGGCATAATTAGAATAACATTACCACACTTTCATGTATTACATACCTAGTATGTGCTTCACAGACTTAACACACATATACAATATCTCACTAAATCCTAATGATAAATCTATACAGAGGGTATTTATATCCCAATTTTATACATGAAAAACCCGAAGGTCAGAATAAACTACTTCCTCCAAGTAAAAGAGTAAGAGTGTGACTTGGACTATTTGCTATGTGAAGAATTTACTACAAAGAGGGTCTATCTTAGGCCTATCCAAATATTGAAGAACAAGTCTTTTATTTTAAGGCAGTGCTGGACACAAGCACCAAGAACAGGGTTAGAACTAGGTCTTATTGTAGTTAGGAAACAAAAAGTATACATTTTAAAGCTGTGTTTCTATTTCTAATAGAAATAGAATGCAAGCCACATAAGAAATTTGAAATTTTCCAGTAGCCACATTAAAAAGTAAAAACAGGTGAAATTAATTTAAATATATTTTATTTAATCTAATATAACCATATCATCTCAACATGCAAGCAATATGAAAAATTATTGAGATAGTTGACCTTCATCTCAACTCACAGTAGCCACATTTCAAGTACTCAACAAACACATGTGGCTAAGCACAGTGGTGCACACGCCTGTAATCCAGCTACTGAGGAGGCTGAAGAGGGAGGATCACTTGAGCCCAGGAGTAATAACCACATGTAGCAAGTGGTCATCATACTGGACAGTGCAGAAAAGAAGCAATTACCTATATGTAAGATATATTCTAAACTGTATTACCATCCCCATCTCAATTAAGTAGGTACATATTATCCATTTATAACCCTAAAGCATACTCACACAGCTATTGTATATAGCAGCACAGAAATGATCATTAATTACATAAATTTTTTTCAATTTTTTACCATACTTTAAAAAGATCTGTAAATAAACAATGGTAAAGAAGCTTCAAATTCAACGTGTTTGTTCAGATCAAAGAAAACTATGTACATTGTAAACAATAGTGAGTTAAGTCACTGAGGAAATAAAGATGTAGTATTTAGTTATGAAATACACTTAAAATGACAGAAAATAGAGAGCTTTCAATATTAATAAAATTATAAGGCAAAGAATTATCCAAAGTATACCAATATGAACTGTTCTCACTATTCAGATATTACACAATTCTAATTAGCTTTTTGGGAGATTATTTTTAAAACTATAAATACATTTTAAATTATCTTGAGTTACTCACATTTGGTCATCTATTCCACAAAACTGTTCATTTTTATGATAATAACATGCTATTGAAGCACCATGGAGAATTAGGGAAAATACCCTAGGTAACTTAGAATATAAAAATTATTTGTTAGGAAAGATATCAAAGATACCAGTAAGTTTATATTACAGAAATCACTAACTAGCCCATGTGAAAATAAGCAGGCTCACTATTCTTCTCTATTCTGTACTATATAACAGAGAATAGGAATATGTGGAATGTGAAAGGATAGGCAGAAAAATAGGACATGTAATGAATTTCCATGAAAATAAAAATCACAAACTTGACTTTAAAAATAATATAGCCTGTTTTCTTATAGCATGAATAAAAGAGTATTTAAAGATAGTTTTTCTATCATGTTTTTATAAAATATAGAATGGTCTGAAGCTTCCTCACAACATAGTCAAGCTTCAAGATATTCAGCCTGGGCAACATAGTGAAATCCTATCTCTACAAAAAATAAAAAATTAGCCTGGTGTGGAGGCACACACCTGTTGTCCCAGCTGCTGAGGAGGCTGAGATAGGGGAGGACCTCTTAAGCCCAGGAAAGTCAAAACTGCAGTGAGCCATGATCACACCACTGCACTCCAGCCTGGGTGACAGAGCAAGATCCTGTCACAAAATGAAGAAAAAAAGAAAAAAGGATATCCTTACTTACCTGCAGGGTTTACATTCAGTATCTGCTCATTTTCTACATCCATTTTCCCTTAATTTCGCTTGCACTGATTAAACAAATTACCTAATGGAAATCTTCCTTCAGAATCTGTTTTTTTAAAAGAAAAAAAGAAAGCTTCAAGATCTTTTAAACTGATGTAATTAAGCTGAATTAAACTTACTTAAGCACACTGTAAAAACAAACGACAACAACAAAAAACACATAATTCCATTAAATAAGACAGTTCACTTTACTTTCAAAGACAACTTACCCTAATTAACATTTGGTTCCAATCTTTTTGATAAATTTATCAAAGTCAAAAAAAAAAATCCCAGATTTCAGCATGTGCCAAAGCACCCCTTTAATTGGAATTAAAAGATATGTTTGTGATATATGTTTACGTCAAGTTAAAGAAATACACACATCCAAATCTTTTAGGAATACCAAGCCTCAAAATTAATCTGATATACATACATAGGAATATAAATACTGGATAGTTCCCTACCAATGAATTATGAGAACTACTCCAAAATAAAAACAACACAGTTTTAGTTAATAAAGAATATCACATGACTGTGTTATTTTTCACATTACGGCATATCTGAAAGGCAGATATATCTGTCACTCATTACCTAGGTCTCTATAATTACTAGAATAAGACTTTGAGATTGTGAGAAACTTTTAAAATCAGCTTTTTGGATAATATTTATATGAGAAATCCATTTTTTGATAATATTATTTATATGAGAAATCCATTTTTTAAAAATCTGATCATTTCAGAAAGGAGTAAGTACAACGACATAAGCATTTCAGTATTTTAGGCCTCAGTTTCAAAATGGCTTAAAAATTATTAATACTGGAAGGTTTGATGAAATCAGTTACCTTTTAGACAATTAACTTAGTGATACAGATCCAATAATGTTATATGAAAGAAATATCAAAATAGTTTTCAAAAAATATATTACCAGAAAGTGCAACCAAATTAAGATTTCAGAATCTCTCTAGAAGTATTTTTTAAATAGTGGTTTAGAGTACTTAAGTGTATGTTTAAGTCACATAGGTTGGATATAAGTCCTTCTGGGTTGCTAGCAGTGTGCTCTTCAGAGATATAAAATGCACAAATTAGTGAAAATGCCTAATGAATTAATCACAGAAAAGCACATTTTTTCCCATATAACTTAACCTACTGTTAGATGTCATTTTAGGATAACAATGATATATACAGAGCCTCCTGGGACTCAAAGGTGAAACGGACTTTTAAATTCCTCATTATGTACTATTATTTGCTAACATAAGTTTATAGCCCTTTTCTTCAGAAAAGGGTATTATTTTGTGACACAAAAACAAATGGACCTTATGTTAAAATTATAAGCTTCTTACTATGGTATAATCCTCAGACTAATATGCTATCATATTGCTTGGGAACTTAAGAAAATGGTGAGATCATTCTCTAATTCTGTTAAGAATAAATTAATATATGTGAATCTTTATAATCACTTTTCACTATAACTCCCGCCAACTTTAGATATGAAAAAAATCTTAAAAATATGTAGAGATTCATATAAATATATGAACAAAAATGGTTTGCAAATCTAAACACTCAGCATCCTTCATGGCTGAAAAGGCTACATTCTGTTTTAATTCCATGCATGAAATACATATAGGAAAGGAATAATGTCATATGATACGTGTTTCAGTTTTTTAGAGTTCCATTACAAAGTCTTTTTCATTCTTGATGAAAGTATAACTTTTGAGAGAATACCTTCTGCAGAACCTAATAAGCGAAATGATTATAACTGATGTTCATAAAGCCCTTCACAATTCAAAAAGAATTGTACATGTATTATTTAATGTACCTTACAGAAAAACCTTTGGGTAGGTATTCCACCTTACACACAACTAAACAGATTCAGAGAGGGTAGGTGATATGTCCAAGGACAGACAGCTGCTTAGTGGAACAACCAGGATGAGAATCCAGACCTTCCAAATCCAGTACTGTTTGCACAAGTTCAATCCAAAATTTTAATATCCCACAGGAAGATTCTTTACAAGGGTTAACAGAAGCTTCTTAAAACAGACTTCTGCTGTTCAAACTTTTAAATGCTGTTTTCCAAACACTAAAAATAATTATTTAAACTATTATACAGAAGGCATTCCGTCAGACAAAACTGTCAGGAAATGACTATCATCTCTTTTATTAAGATAAAAACAAAGTTATCTTAATAAAAAAAATAGTCCTGTGTCTTTAGGCAATGATAACCCGATCAAGAACTCAGGTCATATTTGACAGCAACAAACACGTTTTAAGAGTTTAGATAAGACATGTTCCACGTTTTTACTCTCTTTAAAATAGTAGGATTTTTTCCAATTTATTTAACAACCCTTAATTGGCCCAAACAAGAAAATATAAAGCAAAAAATCCAAACGCTATTTCCTTCATACTAACCTACAAAAATGAATTTTCGATGAGAAAACTATACATACAAGTTAGAAGAAAATGAAGGCTGACATTAAACACTGTTCTTTTCTCCAGTGTGTTACACGAAAGACACAATCAGAAGTATTCAACTGCCAAGACATTCCCTAAGAGACCCTCCACTCCCCCACGAAATATATACATATGTATTTCCTGAAATATACCTCATAAATTGCTCTGGCATTTTGGGGAGTCAAGCTTTGGCCATTTATTAACTAGGATTACTTGTATTCATTCTTCGGCTACAAACAGCTAATTAGCAGCTTAAAAGCAGCTAAAAGCATTCTACTACAGTAATGCAAAAGCAAGCACTACAGATAATATTCAAGCGGCATTTATTTTTGCAGTCCTAATATTTTTTCCTTTCACATTAGTACCACAGAAAAAGCCAGTCAATTATAATTCAAAGACACTTACTGAGATATTAACGTATTCAATAAGCCTATAATGAAGGAATATTAAGGGCATAAATACCAGTAACTCCTTGCTTAAAAAGCACTTGGTGGTTTCCCAAAAAAGTCACGTTAAGAATATCAAGATTATAACAAAGTAAAAATACAAGTTAAAAACAGGGGAAACCCTTTTTTCCCCGACACCTAATCGCATTTCTGATCGTTTTCATCATTTGTAGACACTACACAGTTGCTGGCTACGTAGCGAGTTCTCACAAGGGGGAGGGGGACGAAATTGAAGTCTGCAGACAGTTTTGAAGCTCTTGCAAAACCCCATGTACGTTACAGCATCAAACTGACAAATGGAGAAGATGGCATGCGTTTCACAAAAAGGGGGCTCCCTTCCCGGCTTTGTTTTCTCTGGGAGATTTTATTTTACCTAAACTAAAAAAAAGAGACCCTTTGCCGGAAGACTGGCGCGGCGAAGTTCGCGCAGGGCTGGGGCGACGGGCACGTGTTCGCCTCCCAGCGCCTCCGGCGAGGATAGCGCGCGGCCCCCTCCCCACAGCGGCCGGGCCTGTTCTCCCGCAGCGGGCTCAGGCTAGGACCCCCGAAGTCCCAGCCCGGGTCGGCCCCCGGAAGGGGCTGGGCCGAGGCCCGGGCTCCGGGGTCACGCCGGACAGGGGGCCGCATCTTCAGAGGATTCCCAGGGAGGGCAGGGGGCGGGGAGGGCGCGAATCTTCCTCACAGGATTTCAGTCCAGCCGGAAACACGCCTTTCAATCCCGGCCCCCGGATTCAACCTCCGCCAGAGGGGGAGGAGGGTTGAGGGGGACTTCCAAGGCCGAGCGCCTCGCGGGCCCCTCTCAGTGGGGAGATGGCTGCGGGAGGGGGCGGGCCCGCGCCGACACGCTCCAGGCTGGGCCCAGAAAGAGGGAACCAGGCCGGATGCCCACAGTCCGGGGCGTTGGGGAGGGCGCGGCTGGACCTGCGGGACTACAAGAAGGCAGCCGGACCCCCGCACCGCAGGCCCGGACCTGACAGGGCCGCGACCCCCACGCCTCCGCCCCCGCCCCCTCCCATCTTGCGGCTGCCTCCGAGGAGGGATGGGGGAGGGCGCAGTCTTCCCGAGCGTGTGAGCCGCGCCTACTGGTACTGACCCCTCGGGCCCCCGCCGCTGCTCGCCCAGGTTCCTGGTCAGCCGGCCCCGATCCCGCTCTTCTGCCTCTGCCGCCGCCTCGGAGAGTCTCTGGCCCTTCTCGCTCTGTTTGTTTTTGTTTTCTTCTACCCAGTAACACGGGGGCGAGAGGGCGGCGCTTATTGGCCGAGGCCGGGTGGTCGGCTGGCCAATCGTGGCGGCGGAGCCGGAGCTGAGGAGGAAAAGGGAGAGGAGTGAAACGTGGAAAGTTGGGGAGGGGCGCGGGAGGGCGCATGCGCATGTGGCTCCTGGGACTGGCTGGAGCGGGAGTTGAGCGGGAAGTCGGGGTGGGGGTATGTTGGGAGGCGTGGCGGGATGGGAACGTTGGGAAAAGGGCAGTGCTGGGGGATGGGGACGAGGATGAAGCTGCCTCGACCCAGCTCACCCATTCTCCTCACAGGGCGTTCTGCAAACTCGGCTGAAGCAAAGGTTTTGAGCTTCCTGATGGTCTCTGCCTCCATTTCTAGACATTGCTTAGGCGAACACTCCAAGTGATCAGCCTGTCCGATTCCTCCTCCGTCTGGCCGCTGCTTTCTCTGTGGCTTCTAGTTTCTGGAGATCCCATGCTAAGAAGTTTCTCTCAGCGAATCCCCTCAAACCTTTGAGATGGAAATAATTCCCATTTCACAGATATAAAGCAGGCTGCAAAACTCTTTGAAGTTCCTTTGCTAATCGTGACTAGCCAAGCCTCTGGCGTTCAAACGCACAAATTCCGGCCTCCGGTGCTGGGGTTCTCAGCCATGGCTACAATTTCTGTATTGAAACTTCCATCTCCCCTCGCTGTTCTCTGTGACTTTTCCTCTTGGCTGCATTGGTTTTGGCTGGTACTATCCTTACTCTTTCAAGGTCACGGTTCCCTGAGGGTGATAACCAGAACCTTATGCTTCCTTTGTGTTCCCAGGCGGGGACTTAGCCACTGCCTCTGATCAGATTGTTCAGTTGTCTGATGGGCAGCACCGAATGATTGCTTGGGCTCTCCAGAACCCAACTGCCTCATCCCGCACAGGCCAGCGCTTTCCCTTGGCTGCCCAGTCACCCTGCCTGGGAATCATCTCTAATGCTACTATTTCTCTGCACACACACGCACACACACACACACACACAAACCTTCACTGGCTTCCCATTGCCTCTCTTGAGTGTCAGCGCCTCGGTCGGTCATTCAAGGCTCTTTGATGTGACTTCAAGACTTTCAGGCTGTGTCTCCACACATCTCCCCATATGCTTCCTCACCCCCTGGTAGTTCTTTATATATCACCTTGAAATGTCTCTCTTCTCATCTCCTATCTCTGCCTGATGCAATCCTTCTGTGCCTCATGGCCCTTCCTGGTAGTTTTTTATTTTGTTGTTGTTGTTTTATTTAGTTGAGGCAGGGGCTTGCCCTTTAGCCCAGGAGAAGGCAGTGGCATGATCACAGCTCACTGCTGCCTCGACCTCCGTCAGCCTCCCTAGCTCAAGCGATCCTCTCACCTCAGCCTCCTGAGTAACTGGGACTGCAGGCGCCGCTCACTATGCCCAGCTAATTTTTGTATTTTCTGTACACACGGGGTTTCATCATGTTGTCCAGGCTGGTCTTGAACTCCTGGGCTCAAGCAATCAGCCCACCTCTGCCTCCCAAAGCGTTGAGATTACAAGCGTGAGCCACCATTCCTGGACCCTGGTAGTTTTTCTGGAGCCTCGTGATTTGATATGACCTTCCTGCCCCTGATTCCTCACAGTATTGGCTTGCCACACCTCCAGAGGCACTGATCACATTCTACCTGGCATTATTTCATTTGAGTCCCTGTCCTAGCCCTTCTGCCCATTAGACTGTAACCTTGTTTAGGGAAAGACCTGTGTCTTACTCATCTGTGATTTTGTTGTTGTTGTTTTGAGACAGGGTCTTGCCCTGTTGCCCAGGCTGGAGAGCAGTGGTGCAATCTTGGCTCACTGCAGCCTCAACCTGTTGGGGTCAAGCCATCCTCCCACCTCAGCTTTCCAAGTAGCTGAGACTACAGGCCTGTGCCACCACACCCAGCTAGTTTTTTGTATTTTTAGTAGAGACGGGGTTTTGCCATGTTGCCCAGGCTTCTCTTGAACTCCTGAGCTCAAGGGATCTGCCTGCCTCGGCCTCCCAAAGTGCTGGGATTACAGGCGTGAGCCACTGTGCCTGACCCACTCACCTGTTATTGTAGTACTTAAGATGCCTTGTTCATTTATTGTGCCTGTGCAATAAATACACCTTGATTTGAGTTTACAAAGATTCTCAGCAGTTGGTGGTCACCCTCATCTCCTGGGCGGGGGCCTCCTGGCGTGGCCAGTATCTGAATTAGTCTCATAACTCATGTTCACTTTTTAAAATCGGAGCTTCCCAGACCTCAGTTTTGTTTTGTTATTTTCCATTATCTGCAGCTGTCTCCTTTCCCCTCTCTCACCTATACTCTACTGATCAGTGACTGCTGGCTCCTTTGTTACCCATCCTTCTCTTTCTCCACATTTTTTCTCTTCTCATCCCTTTCAGTTCTGGACCGTTTACTTCTTCCTCCCTGTCTTTCATTTAGTCATTCATTGAATGTACTTACTAAGCACATATAGCATAATCAGGCTGTGTTGGGTAGGCATCCCGAGATCTATGAGATAAAGAAAGAATGGGATATGATTACCAATTTTAAGAAGCATCTAAAACAACCTGTTATGTTTTAGCAAATTGCCCCCAAAGGACCCATTAGGGAGGAAAACGTTCATGTCCTTTTTGCGTATCATCTCAAGTAGTACCCATGATGGCGGGGATCCCAGAACCCACCTTTGAGAATGCTGCCGTATTTGCGTGTGGTTGACAAGGTTGGGCCAGACACTCAGGAAATAGGGTTGTCGTCCTACCTCCCCCACTAACTTCCTGTAAGAACTTCAGCCCCTCAGGACCTTTTTCTTTACCAATAAAATGCAGAAATTGGGCTCAATCAGTAATTCCCAAGTTATTTTCCAAAGAACATGAATTTTGTGGAACTTTAATAGATACCATGCAAAAAAAAAAATGTGGGAGGGATTGTTCCATGGTCAAATGGTCTTGGAAATAACTCGTTTAAACAAAGATAAAACTGTTTCTTTACCCACAACTCTTCTCAGTGTTTGTTTGTTTGTTTGTTTTTTGAGATGAAGTTTTGCTCTTGTCGCCCAGTTTGGAGTGTAATGGCACTATTTTGACTCGCTGCAACCTCTGCCTCCTGGATTCAAGTGATTCTCCTGCCTCAGCCTCCCCAGTAACTGGGATTATAGGCGCCTGCCACCACGCCTGGCTAATATTTATATTTGTAGTAGAGTTGAGGTTTCACCATGTTGGCCAGGCTGGTCTCGAACCCCTGATCTCAAGTGATCTGCCCTCCTCGGCCTCCCAAAGTGCTGGGGTTACAGGCATGAGCCACCGTGCCCAGCCTTCTCAGTGTTTTTAATAAGCTATGTGCCTTTAGTGTCTTGGGAGACCAAGGTAGGAAGATTAGTAATGTTTCCTACCTTGTTTGAACACAGAACCTTTTTTTCTCAAGATACCCCAGAAGCAGTGTTACTTAGAAACCAACTTGGGAAATATAGATGACAGCCACTGTCACCAACATTCCTTCCAGCTGTGTTGAACACTAGTCACCTGTGCCTTTGCAGCTAAACATTTAACAGAAAAAAATTTTTTAAGAATAAGCTGAAAATGGAGAAATATCCAAGTGCCAAGAATTTTTGCCTACCAAATCAATCCACAAATATTTTAGTGTGTGCCTGTTCTATGAAAAGCACAGTTGATTCAGCTGTGTTCTTGGTAAAAGGCATTATACTACTTTAGGGTAGGTAATATCTGAAGCCTAGAGCTGCCCGGGCTTCTGGGCCACAATGTACGTTTTCATTTCACGTTGTAATTGTCACAAACTAGGTTTCTGTTACCTGAATCCCTGTGCCTATGGGCTTATGTTAATTTAGCTATTAGATGACAGAAAAGGAGAGAGGCCTTCCCCTTAACTCACTCTATACAGAATAATGGAATTGCAACTTCCATTTCCCTTAAGAAAGATTCATTCCAAGAGCTTAGGAGAGGAAGGGAGATCACAGTTGCCCAGAACAAGACAGCTGCTCAGAGGTGGCAACAGAAACTCTGTGCTGTGTGAGTAGATAAATGTTACATACTTCATCTTCCCCGTACTCCTCGGGCTTAAGCAGTATTGAGATACTTCGAGGGGCGCAAAGAGTGTTTGGTTTTGTCAGGGGAGAGGGTGGGAGATAGTTCCTATTTTTCGCCTCTTAAGACAAGGTAGTGACCCTGTCCCTAACTAGCTGTGTTGCTTTGGGTGTTTCACTTCCTCTCCTTGAGTGAATTGAATGCTTCGATTTTCTGTGCTGTAAAAGAAGGAGGTGCCCATTGCAGGGAGTCCATAAGCAGCCATTCTGTTCTAACACCCTGGGATGCTGAGCAAGGTACTGAGTTGGTACCATGGGAGTCCTGGGAATGGAGAACAAGAGATAAGAAAGTTTGCTGGCCGGGTGCGGTAGCTCATGCCTGTAATCCCAGCACTTTAGGAGGCCAAGGTGGGCGGATCACTTGAGGCCAGGAGTTTGAGACCAGCCTGACCAACACGGTGAAACCCCATCTCTACCAAAAATACAAAAAAAATTAGCTGGGCGTGGTGGTGCATGCCTGTAGTCCCAGCTATTCAGGAGACTGAGGCAGGAGAATCTCTTGAACCTAGGAGGCGAAGGTTGCAGTGAGCTGAGATCCCGCCACCGCACTCCAACCTGGGTGACAGAGACAGACTCCACCTCAAAACAAACAAACAAAGGAGTTTGCCACTGTTGGCAGGAGAGGATTCCACCAGATATGGACAGAGGGACTGTCAACCCAGGGGCTTTCTCCTAATGCAAAACTCAGATAATATCACCTCCCTCCATCCCAAAGGCAAAGTGATGGCTGGTGTGGGTTTAGGGGCACTAATGAGTTAATTTGGGTAAAGTACTTGAAAAAGCACAGTTGAAGGCAAAAGATAAGCACCTAGATTTACTATTAATGCCTTTGGAACTCTGCAAGGCCTTTTCATTCTGAGGGTAAAGCCTCATCTGAGAGTTCTGTTTCTTAATAAGAAATGTTCATGCCCCTAAATGAAATTGAGAAGAATTTGTCTTTCTGGGGACTAAGGGTAGGTCTTAGCCCACTTCCTTCCTAAGAAATTTTAGATGCTGCTGTCATTTGCAGCAACTTCATCTACCTGTACTGACGCCTTGTCTCCTTTTGCCAAACCAAAGCCTGAATTTTGAGAATTTCTGTAAGGCAAAAATTGCACTTTAGCACAAATGGTAAAAGATATCAAACATGTTCTGAAGAAAGAGCTGCATAAAGAATTCTTATAATAATGATGATAGCTGACATTTGTGTTGCCCTAAGATTTACTGAGCACATTTGCATAGACTTTCACCACCTCCCTATGAAGTGGACAAGATTCTGTGCTTTAAACATGAGGGAAATAATGAACCTTGAGCAGGTCACTGGTAATCATGGAACTTTTATACTGAAAGGAAATTTGGGGATTCCCTAGTCCAAACCTTTTATTTTACAAATGGAGAAACAGACCCAGAAAAGTTAAGTGGGTCACCTAAAGCCACACAGCTCAGTTAGTAGCTGAGCCAGAAGTACGTATGAGATCTCTGCCCAGCGTTGTAGGGAATGTGCAGACCGGGAATCCAGACCTTCTGGCACCCAGGCTGGGCTGGACTTTCGCTCACATGCCTCTTGATTGACAGTTAAATTTCTGGGTCCTAGAGGCTCCTGGTATCAGATGAATCCATCTCAGGGGCCTGAAAGTGGGGAAGAGGGAAAGGGTAGTAAGTGTTGTACAACGTTTAGAAACCCTTCAAGGGGCATTTCTAGCATGTCTTTCCTGGGGTAAAAAGCAAGCACAGAGTAATGTGAAGCATAGTTCAAAAAATAGATGCAATATTTTACTGTGGTTATGTACCAAGAAAAATTGAACGACTACTAAGATTTTATTTCCTCAATTCAGGTTTCGAAAGGTTTTCTTAGTACATTTGTCTTTTATGGGGTTTTCCCCCCTCAAATCACTCCTACCACCTTAGAGATTTAGAAAAAAAGCTCCATTAACATTGAGGAACTCCAGCAAGAAATCTTTCCCGCACCATATCCCCCGCCAAAACACAAATTTTACCACATCTCCTATACTTGGCCTAAGTTCTAAGCCTTTGCAAACTCCAGTTCATTAGACTTTTACAAACACAGACCATTCCACCCAATGCTTTTCAGCATTTATTATAACTGCCACGCCCTGCATTTAATAGTGTTGAGTCAGGGTAGAGAAGTGCTCCTCCAGTTGTATCTCTCAGGGCTTTATTTGCATTCTTCTGGAACACTGGATCCTGGGCTAGGCTTCACATGTCTCAGAATTAATCCTCTTTTCTCCAGCTGCCCTGAGTGCACATAGCTGCCATCATGCCCCCCTCCCCTCTATGTCTGCAGTGTCGGCTTGCTTCCCAGACAAGGAGGTAGGGCCCAGAGAGCCTGGTATAGAAATGAGGAACTTTTCATTCTGGAAAATAAACGAAATGAATGATCTTGGGTTGTGATTAAGACAGCCAAATCTATCAGGAAGTACAAACAGAGAAGGCTAGAGAAGGGCAGGGGTAAGGCAGGGTTGAGGAAGGGGGGTGGCTGAAGAGACAAATGCTGGGTAGAAGTTAATTAATGGAACTAATCGAACCTCTATTTATTTTGAGCAAAAATAAATAAATAAAAGTAGTGGCAAGAGAAGAACAAGGGAAACCCAAGAAAGATGTTGCTTTTTGTTATTAAATGTTTATAATAAAAATGAAGCTAGCCCCGTAGAAAGTCAGAGAAAAGAATAAAGTCCCAGGAGATGACCTGGTGAGGACAACTTGCTCAGATAACAAATGAGCAAACCAAGGCCCAGACAGAAGTGGTGCAGCTCCTGGCAAGACACAGACAGAGCCATAGGACCTCATTCCACAGCCAACAGCTGCCTTCCTTTTCCATATGGTTCTCTGCATGTGTCTTGTCCTTCTGCCCTGTTTTTTTTTTCTTTCCAAAAAGCTAGGAGTACAGCATTCAGAAAGAAAAACTAGGACTGGCATTTGTAAACAACAGCTCCAGGAAGTCCCCAAGTACTGCAATTGAAGTAACATGATTGACAGTCATTCAGCACAATTGACAAAGCCAACATCAAAACAGGAACTAGCAAGCAACAGGCCACCCTCCAAGAACCAAGAGTTCAAAAGAAAGAAAAAAAATAACTGCTCAGGGGACAACTGAGAGTCTTACTATCGTTTCTTGTGTTACATAGGTCTATGATATGTTTTGTTTTCAGAGAGCTCTCTTTGAGGACAGTAAATCTAGCCCAGTGATTTATTGGTTGGCTTCAGAGGGTGCAAGAACACCCTAAAATTTTATGCAAGTTTTATTATGAATATGCATTTGATGCCACAATGGGTCAATAAGTTTTTGCCAAAAGGCCCCCAAGAGAATCATGTCCCAGAAAAGATCAAGAACATCTGGAATATGTTTCTACATTTATGTTATTACATGTTATTACGTTTGGGCCCATTTTCAGATTGGGTGTTTGTATGGTAAATGCATCTGATAGCAATAACTAAAGCATACCCTGAGAATGAACTTGTATGACAAATGCACCTGAATGTGTGTTCTGAGCTAGGGAATCTGGGAGTGGCCAACCAGGAGATTCGTTCCTTGTCTGTCAGGAACATCCAAGCCCCCAGACCATCGTGTGAAACATGGGCTGTACAGCAGCTTGAGGCCTTGAGTTTTGGGTTGAGTGAAGGTTGCCAGGTGGAGGTTATTAAGGAAAGGATGCTAAGTGAAAATGACATGTAAACTGCATGCCTTTTGCAAGCAGTTGTGGTTCTTCTGTCCAGCCGGCCACCACTGCACTTTGCAGTTATCTTGTCCAGCCCACCATCACTGGACTCTGTCTCCTGTATGTAAGCCCCCAGCCAAACCCCATGTCTTATTTGCTGGCTCTGGGTCTCTTCTTCTGCCTCTTGATCCTGGTGCTATCCCCATTGGAGTAGATAGGGGTTTGACACAACAGTATTTCATCAAGAGAGGCCACCAGACTTACCTTTCCTCTGTATGTCAAACCAAGCGCAGAGTCAAAGTACTTCAAAGTAACAATAGGAAAACAAAACAAAATTGGTTTTTAAGACAGCAGTGGTCCTAAAAAGAGATGAATTGCCATCTTGGAACACCCCATAGTCAGTCCAGTCAGATCTGGCACCTACCTCCCATTATGGTGACTTCAGTGGGCCAAAAATATAAGCCAAACCTCCCAACATTTCCTAAACAAAAGTCAGCCCCATTACCCATGAGTGTATCTTTAAAAAACTCTTGAACTTATTTAAGAGAGGAAGCATTACATGGTGTCTCTCAAAATATGCTCCACAGATGTTCTACCACAAAAGGGTTTTAGGATGAAGTAAGTTTAGGAAAACTGCTAATCATCTTCCCTCTTAGAAAATCACAATAAATAATGGTGTTTTAAAGGCTCTGAGAAGTTCTGTCATAAGTAACCCATTCAATTTTCTTTAACCCCATGTTTGCTGTTCTTATCTGACCATAACACCCTTTTGTACATAGTGTCTATTAACGTCTTATGGAATACATATTGGAAAACACATTTAATGGACTGAGATCTGGACAAGAAGGCAAGAGGTTTGGATTCCAATCCTAGTTGTGCTACTAATTGGAAGTATGACCTTGAGTAATTTGATTGCCCCGAGGGTGTAGAACTTAAAACGTTTCCCAGATTCTTTCTGGAGCTGTAATCTATCCAATATGATCTGTGAGATGGCTGAGATCTGGTCTAAGATTCTGCTTACAGCCATTGTCCACGATTATGCATATTTTCTTCCAGGAGACTGTGTGGTGCAATGATTTCACTTATAAGCTACCTTCTCTTAAGAACTCTTTGGAGAGATAAGGCAAACATCGAGGCACCAGAACAAAATGTAACCAGTGCTGTAAAGCTGGGTCAGCTTTATTCACTGTGATGAATATGTGTGGTAGGTCCATAGCCATAGAACTCAGCAAACACAAAGGCAGCTGACTGGTGGCCATGTGCATTTGATGGGGCTGTATTTTTGGAAACTACACAACCTCTTTGAAGCCACCAAGGTTTTAGCAACTGTGATCACATAACCTTAAAGAGAAAACTCCTCTTTTCAAAGAACCAAAGTTATTACCACAGGTATTGTTACTCTTTGGGAGAACCCCCTCTCTCAGAGAAAAGGAGTGCTGACTCCAGCTTACCTTCAAAGGCATTTGAGTCAGTAACAGCCCTGACAGCAAGCTTTCCCAGGGAATACTAGAGGCCTGGGAATACTTTAAGTACCACCTGTGAAGCGTCTCGAGCTCTTGCACAATTATTATAAGTTGTCTTAATGCGTCACCCAGAGAAGTAGCCCGGGGTGACACATTAAGACTACATGTGCTTTCTGCATCCTAGGCACAGGAAGTTCCGTAAAATTTCCACAGGCAGATCATGGGGAAGACATCTTAAAAAGCAGAGGCCGCAGGGCTGCAGGCAACAGGGCCAGAGATAAGTCGGAACTTGTTCCATGGAAGGGCTTTTCTCCAGCCACCACTGTGGCAGTACATCATGTCTTTGTACTGAGGTGGGGCTACATGTTTAGGCAGGCTGTGCTGTGTGCATCTTCCTACCTAATATAAGGAATCTTCTAAAAATAAATCCATATCATTACCCCTTTGCTCCTTGGTGCCTCATGAAATTTAGACAGTTTAGCAAAGCCTACCTATATGTTTCCAGCTGAACTTTGCCTTGTGTTTGAAAGCCTGGGCTCAGCAAATGGAGTACTATACAACTGTGCAAAAGAATGAGGACGATTGCTGTATACTCCAATAAAAAGCTCTCCAAGACTACATTAAGTACAAATCAGTGTTAATATATGCCACTTCTGAATAAGAAAGAGGGGTAAATAAGAATATTTATTCAGACTCATTTATATTGACATAAACACTGAATAACATATAAAAAACCTATGTAACTGTTTACATCTATAAGGGCAGTAGGCAGTTGGTGTGTATGGGAGATACAGAGACCAGCAGGAGATGCCAGGAGGGGAACAAGACATTTACCTATTTATATTATTATATTTTTTGAACATATTAAAAAGCATAAAAGCCTGGGCTCTGGAATCTGCAGAAGTTGGTTTGACTACTTGTTCTTCTGTTTCCTAGTTTTGAGTGAGTTATTTCACATTTTCTGATCCTCAGTTTCCTCACCTGTAAAATGGGGATAATTACAGTATCTGTTGAATTAGGGATGTTATTCAAATTAAATGAAATAATGTTTGTAAAGTACTTAGTAGGATGTTTGACATATTGCAAGTATCTAATAAATAATAATAATACTTTAATAGCTTTCAATATTATTTTTACTTATTGAAATCTAACTGATCCTTCAGGCTTAGGTAAAGTAATGCTTCCCATGAGAAGTTTTCCCCAGGCCAGGGCAGAGTGAAGAGCCTTTTCCTCCATTCCTGCCATGATATGCCTATCTGTTATCATGCTGCTCCCCAAGCTCAGCTCTTTGTTTTGACATCAATTCTCCACTGGACTGTGGCCTTCTGAAAGGCAAAAACCTTGCCCCTGCATCAGGCTTATTGTAGGTAGGTGGTTGTCAATAAATGTTTGGTGAAACATAACAGAAATAAGATTTCTATTTTCTGTACAAGAGCCTGTCTGAGGCTGCCCACAGAGTTTTACTTCCTGGTTTAGCCCGGCAGATGCCTACCTGTCATTTGCTAGGTGTGAGTGGAGTTACTCAGGAGAATGAACTGCAATAAGCTGCCCTCAGCACTTGCAGCTCATGCTTGAGTTTGCTGTGAATTTGCCAGAAGGTGAACTGTGGCCATCTGTAGAGGCCTCCCAGGAATCGCGGGAAGCTGAAGCCCTCCAGGGACCGCAGCCATGCTGGATCCCAGGCAGAACGCGCAGGCTGACACTCCAGCTGTCCCAGCCTGAGGCAGAACTGATGCTTCTACATCAGCCCAGGGGCTAGGCCCAATAGCCCCAGAGCTGTTCCCGCCCTCCCTGAGTCTGCTTCTCTGGGGTGAGGCCTGGTTCAGAGGAAGAGCTGACAAAAATAAAACCAGAGTGACAACGTGCTGTGCAGGAAGTTGCAAGTCTGAGAGCCAGAACAGAACACAGGTACCTAGGTGACATACCACGAGAAAAGTTGCCTGAAGGGCAGACCATAGAACAAAACACCGACTGTATTTGCTTTTGTGGCTTTCTTCTTTTAGGAGTCAAGCCAACAATGCCTACTGTTGTCAAGCAGATCTAAGCCCAGGGTGGACCTCTGGCACTAACCAGCAGGTTGAGTTTAAACAAGAAGCCTCTCTGAGCCTTACTTTCCTTGTCTGAGAGCCATCGGGAGAATTAAAGAAAAAACATATACTAAAGGATCAAGCATTTCTAAAATAAATATGTGTCTTTCCTTCCTGTACTATTGAGCACTGCTGAAGGTGAGAAAGACAAGGCTTCCACAATCTTACCATAGAGAAGCATGTACACCACATACATATATACAATAATACACATACATCACACATACATATACATACATGCCATACACCACACACATACATACATGTCATACACCACACATAGACCCCCATACACACCACATAGATACACACACACCCCCATACACATGCTAAGTTTAGAACATTTATGAAGCAACAGCTCTAGCAACAACTGAAGAATTTCACAGTTCTTCCATTGGCTGCTTCCTAACTAGAAACAGATTGCCTTACCCCCAGCTGTTTCTGGGCCAAAGTTCCTCTAAATGTGGGTTTACTCCTGGTAATTTCGTTTCCTTTTCTCAGTTAACAGTCACGTGACACCATTGCCTGGGTGTCCTCTGCAGCCCTGGCCTTTTATCAGTTCATAAATCCAGAAACGAAGGAATGCTTACAAAAATGTATGTGGACTCCACCATTTATTGAGTGACTGCTGTGTGCCTGCATACTCCTTGGTCTCTGATCCTCATCACATCCAGCAAGATACTGCTATTATCCCCCTCACACAACAAATGAGGAAATTAAAGTTCAGAAAGGTCAAAAAAATCGCCCAAGGCCTCACAAGCAGTAAAGGGCAGGCTTGAGATTTGAAATTAGCCTGAGCTGTTTCAACACAAAACTCAATTCCAGCTCTTAAGGAGTTCCCAATCTACTGCCCTAAATACTGCCGAGGCCATTTCCCTCTCGAGTTTCCACTTGGGTCCTTCTTGGCCCGAGCTCCCTCTCCTCCCCTTTTCCCTCTGGGAGCAGACTCCTGCTGGCAAAAGGCTGGTGGTCTCCACTTCCCTTGCCTCCTGCCAGTGTAGGCAATGCAAACTTCTCAATGGAAAACACCATGCCTTCTGGACAAAGGCTCTGTGTGATGTTCTAGGACCTGCCCGACAGGCCTTCTGTGAAAAGACCCAGCTGGAGTAGCTGTGCTGCCAGGCCTTGGATGGGCAGAGTTCGTAAACAGCTTCTCCAGCCACGGAGCTCCAAATGCACCCAAGCCAGGTGCTGCCTACCTCAGTGTCCAACCAGCCCCAGGCCTTGGCCAGCTAGAGTCCTGTTCTGGGAAACCAGCAGGGCAGCTGGATGTTCAGGGGCTGAGGCTGTGGGTGGGCTCCTTCACAACAGAAAATAAGCTTCTGAGTCAGGCAGACCCTGCTTTAAATCCCTTTAAATCTACCACCTTCTACCTTCCTGACATTAGGAAAGTGGCTTCTAGCCGGGCGCGGTGCCTCATGCCTGTAATCCCAACATTTTGGGAGGCTGAGGCAGGTGGATCATGAGGTCAGGAGTTCAAGACCAGCCTGGCCAACATGGTGAAACCTTGTCTCTACTAAAAATACAAAAATTAGCTGAGCGTGGTGGCGCATGCCTGTAATCCCAGCTACTCAGGAGGCTGAGGTAGGAGAATTGCTTGAATCTAGGAGGCGGAGGTTACAGTGAGCTGAGATCGTTTCACTGCACTCCAGCCTGGGCAACAGAGCAAGAGTCCATCACAAAAAAAAAAAAAAAAAAAAAAAAAAAAAAAAAGTGACTTCTGCTGCCAGAGCCTCAGCTCCCTCACCTATAGATGAAACTCATAACATCTACTGTCCCTAGCCCAGCACTTGGATCTCAGTCTCTTCATCTCCTTAAATAGAAGAGTTGGACCACATGACCTTGAGATTACTATCTGAAACACTTCCTATGCAGGCTGGGGTGAAGGTGTCCTTCCTGCTCCTGGGTTCAGTGAGGAATTTAGATGTCTTTCTCAAGGTAAGTTCATCCCTGTGGGAGAGTCCCTGGTTTAATTCAATAAATTTTATTGGGCACCCCATAGTGCATACCATACTAAAGCTTCAACGTACAAAGATAAACAAGCATAGGCCCTGCCCTTAAGGAACTGATAGACTAGGCCAGCAGGAATGATAAGACTCATAAAAACAACTATTGTACATAGTAGAAAGGGATAAATGCACAAGGAGGGGTACAGATAAAAGACCAGGAAGGTTGAGAGCAGGCAGAGGGTGACTCTGGGCTGGGAGGGAGCTAAAGATGTGGCCAGTCCATAAAGAGCCTTGAATGAGTTTGGACTTTATAGGGCCAACTGTTGAAAGCTCTTAAAGGTTTCTGACCAGGCAGTGGGCAGATCAGAGCCATGGGGGCTGGAGCCTTTTGTTAGTCTTCTACCATCTGGAGTAGTCAGACCATAGAATTTCTAAAAGGGAAAGGGCCCTTTTCCACCATTTTCACAAGGGTTTTGTTCCCTGGATGAAACCGTTCAAGATTTGCATAAAATGTGCAGCTGTCAATGGCTGCCCTTTGTTCTGGCCCTGAATCTTCTGCAGCATGATGCCTACTGTCTTTCTTCTCTGTGCCCTCTCACCCAGCTGTCTCCCTGCATGAAAGACAAGAGAATGAGGCACATGGGGCAGGAGGCCGGCACCCAGCTCAGGGAAACAGTCCTGCCTCAACAAAGTCCCCTGGGGCCTTTGCTGCCGTACCGCCTTGCCTTGGCCCAGGTCCCAGGATTATGGGAGAGAGTTGGCCTGTTGAGGAGAGAATGTGTCAGTGAGTTGCAGTGCCTTGAGTCTCCTGAGACGTGTGCGTGTGTGTTTTCAGGACTAGGTGTTTTGCAGATGATTTCAATCTAGGTCAGAATTGTGCAACCCTCAGCACGTTGCTATCTAGAGAAGATAAGCTTGAACAATCCCTTCCAGGACCCGCAGCGATAAACGATGGTTCTGAATGTAAACACAGCTGTTTGGCAAGCTCTAATTTCTGGAAATGAAGGGGCCTGCTGCATTAGCAGAAGGGATCCAGGTGTATCATGGAGTTGTTTAAACCTCCCAGAGGGGCTACTGCTGACCCTCTCTTCTGAAGAAAAGTCCAGGAGAGGTGCTGGTGAGCTTTGCCCCAGTCACGCTTCTACCACTTGGCTCATCCAAGCCAAAACTGACAGGGCCATGGATGGAGGAAGACACCCACTCACTTGCCATGTGGCCTTGACTGAGTCATCTTGTCTTATTGGCATCCATGTCCCCATCCGTAAAATGGAGCTAATGCAGTAAAACCACATCAGTGTGAAAACAAAGAAAATCTCGAAAGACCTGTGAACGAGCAGAAGAAATTACCTCTCTTATCAGTCTATCCCCTTTACTCAGAGAAAAATCCCTTAGAGCTCCTCCTGGAGCCTGTGTTTTCTTGGTTTACATGTTGAGAATATGCTTGGTTTTCTGGCTTCCGAGCCTATCATAGATGACAAACAATTGATGAGCAGGAAGTTCAGCTGCTAGAGATAGGCACACTGATTGCTGATAGAAACATAAAAAAGCAGAGAGAGAGCAAGGAAATGGAAAGAAAAACTGTAGGGCAGAAGCAAGATCTTCCAAAGCAATGGGAACCGTTTAGTACTAGGGCAAAGGCATTTACACGGGGCAGTATCTACAAAGCCATCTGCCTAGGAGCCTAGTATGACAATTGATGCTTACAAAGGCTTTCCAAGGAAATTTCAAATGATTGTACTCTGTAACTACTGTTTAACAAGGCAGGGCTTTACCGAATGTTATTTTAGGAAAATTTTCTTACAAATGTTTCTAGTAAATAAAGTTTTGGTGCTTAAGGGGGAAACTTTTCAATATCTTGAAATTTCATATATGGGAAAATACGTAACTCTTTCACGAGTGCTCTGGAGGACACAGTTATACCTGTTCTCTGCATGCCAGAGTTTTGTCCAAGGATCAAATCAAATAATAGAGATGCTATTGTACTGAAAATGTATAAAACACTACCCAAATTAACCACTAGGACAGTGAGGAGCAGTCACTTTGGTCTGGAATTCTTCTTTCTTTCTTTCTTTTTTTGAGACAGAGTTTTGCTATTGTCGTCCAGGCTAGAGTGCAGTGGTGCGATCTTGGCTCACTGCAACCTCTGCCTCCCGGGTTCAAGCTATTCTCCTTCCTCAGCCTCCCAAGTAGCTGGGATTACAGGCATGCACCAACACACCCGGCGAATGTTATACTTTTAGTAGAGATAGGGTTTCACCATATCGGCCATGGTTGGTCTCGAACTCCTGACCTCAGGTTATCCACTGGCCTTGGCCTCCCAAAGTGCTGGGATTACAGGCGTGAGCCACCATGCCCGGCTGGTGTTGAATTATTCTTGAAGACTACTTAGAAATGATACTAACAAACATGCTTGTTGATGAGTTGGCCTGGAATGTAAATTCATTTTGCCTTCACTTGTATTTAGAGTGTGAACTTTTCCCAACACAGATGCCACACCCACTGTGGGAGGCGCTAAAAGGGGGAATTGGGAAATAAAATTTGCAATCAGAAGAAATGTCTTTGTTCAGTGAGTGGAGCTGTTATCTTCACATCGGGGTAAACATTGTGGGCTTGTAGAGAAATGCAACCCATTGAGCTACACACCTCTGTCTGGGACTCACTGTGCCCTGGGATAAGGAGAGGCACCCAAGAAGCATGGGGCTGCCCTCAAGGAGCTTACGGTCTGGTGCTTTTCAAGGCCACCAAGGTGGCTGCCCAATATGAGATATTGACTGAATAGCAGCCCTCCTGACACCTTTTTCTTTAAATACATTTCACTACACAAATCATAATTGTTTATGTAGAAAAAGAAAATATAGGTGATAAGATGAAAAAGTTGATATCTGCAACCCATCACATAGAAATAACCAGTATTAACATTCTAGTTAATAAGCAATATTAACAAATTGTAGAATTGTTTATATAAGTGAGTACAATAATGGGATCATATTTGATATTGACCTCTTTTACTCAAAAATGAGCACCCCTGGTGCATTTAGAGTGATGAGAGAAGACAACCTCAGAAACACATCCTGTATGCTGAGAATATAAATTCTTCATCTATTCCAAATGTAGATTTCTGAAATACTAAAGATGCAATTATAAATATATGGAGCCATAAAAGTATTATAAGCAAACAGAGGAAAATAATTTCATAACATCAGCATGGGGAGACTGCTTACACAAGACAGGAAACCCAGAAGCCATGAAGAAAACTATTATAGATTTGAATATTGAAACATTTTAAACTTCTACATGATGAAAGACAGCACAAAGTTTAAAAAAAGATAGACCTAGGTAAAATATTTGCAACACTTAAAACATGAAAGATTAATATTCCTAATATCAAACACAGACCTCTGGCACTTCAGTACCTGCTTCAGACCCTGATACTCACCCCTGGGAGCTTCAAAACACAGTGTCTTTTCTCTCTGCCAACAGATGTCTATGCTTAATGTACAAAAAGTGCCTATAAGTAAGAACAACTCAAACATCCAAATAGATAAATAGGAAAGAAATATAAACAAAGAATTCACAGAAGAAAGGCAAATGGCCCATAAACATAAAAAGATGTTCTCTGTTGTCAGGGAAATGCAATAATTAAAAACTTGATAGTACAGAGTGCTTGCAAGGATATCTGGAGTTCTCTCACACACTGCTAATGCAAGTGTAGACTGGCACAACTTTGGGAGGAAGGTGATTTCATAGAATCTACTAAAATGTTAAATGTGTGTCCTTTTTGACCCAGCAACCCCATGTTCACTACTCTGTCTTACAGAAATAATAACACAGATTCATAAACCTGCACATCCATTGCAACAAGATTTGTAATAGAAAAACATTTAAACCAAGAAAAACATCCATCAGTAGGTTGTGTTAATTATCATTTATCCATATTAGGGAATATTATACAGTCACTGAATAGTACAATATTTTATCTGTGTTGACTTGAAATGATATACACATATTGTTGAATAGAAACAAAGCAAGTGTCAGATCAATATGTACAGTAATATGTAGCTTGTGAAAATATGCATGTGTATCTATATCTATACATATTTGTGTCAGTATAAGCCTAGGGAAAATCTGGAGGCATTTGAACCAAAGTATTATTAATACAAGTCTGGGAAGGGTATTGGATTGGTGAGGAAGAACACCCTTCTCTTTACATGCATTTTTTATAGGTGAAAGTATTCTCTCTGCTTTGTATGTAAATTTACTGAGGCTTATAGAATGTCATTGCCAAGGTCAAATAATGGAGCTACTGAGTAGCAGAACCAGGCTCTGGGTGAGGTTCATTCAGCCCCAAAGCCCATGTTCATTTCACATTGCTAGGCTGCTCCCGAGGTATAGGGTTAGCAAGAATAGCTTACAGGATTCTATCTGGGATCTTAAGGACCCAGGCAGACAAGATTAAGTCTATGACTAGCCCTAGAAGCATTGCTTGGATGTTTCTGGAAGCAGAGGAGAAAGGGTGAGTTGCAGGGATGTCCTGGGGACACACCCTGCTTTCAACTTTTGCCTCTGTTCCTGGAGGTGCTAGGCGGTGGTCATTGAGTGATCTAGATTGCCTTTCTGGGATGCTTTTTTTCTTCCTCTCTGTACCATTTCCTCAGTGGTGAGTTGTGAGAAAGATGATGTGCCTGTTGTCTTATCCACAGATTTTCTGAGAGGACAAAAGGCAATTACTGTGGACTCCTCTTAAGGCTGCAGCCATAAGGAAAGAAAAATTTCTAATCTGAAGAAATGAAACGAAGTTACAAATGAAACAAAGAAATGAAACAAAGTTATAAATGAAACAAAGCTACAAAGAAGTACTTAGCCTCCTGAGAGGACCATCCCTGCACCCTTGCTGTGCTCAGGAGTCTTGAGCTCTTAGAGGCTAAGGCATCTCATTAGCTACCCTAGACAGAAAATGTGAAGAAGGCCTTAGCAGGCAGCTTTGCCCTGGGATGTCGCTCTCCACCTTGTTTTTCATGTGCTGGTGCTGCTTTTGCCTAACTCTCTGACCAACTGCCTGAATCAATATGACAGAGCAGCCCTATCCTGGTTGACATTCCTGGACTTGGCTTCTCCTCTGCTGGTCTCATGGCACTCACCTGATCCTTCCTCCCGGAAGGTTTCACACAGAGCACTTCTAGGTAGCCGTGCCCTGGGCAATGTGACTCACTGACCAGCTGACACACTTCAAATTCCAAAGCTGTCAGGGTTCACTTTGACTCATCATCCTATCGACATGTACATGCAGGCTGATCAATTTCCAGTGACCTGCCTCTGGATAGTAAAGTCCCTGAGGACAGTGACCATGTCCATGTGTCCGCTTTATTCACCAATTGCACACTCAGGACCATAGAAGACTCCTAGAAGAACCTGGTGACTAAATGAATATAGGAAAAATCTACTTAGGCTCCCTTTTCCCCTGCCATATAAAACAGCTTAAGTCATTGCAGATAATCCACTTGAGCGGGGATTGGCAGACATTTTCTGTAAGCAATCAGCTAGTACATCTGGGCAACATAGTAAGACCTCGCCCCTACAAAATAAATTAAAAATCAGCTGGGCATGGTGGCAAGTACCTATAGTCCAGCTATTTGGGAGGCTGAGGTGGGAGGATTGCTTGAGCCTGGCAGGGTAATAAGCCTGATGGCACCACAGCACTCCAACCTTGGCAACAGAGTGAGACTCTGTCTCAAAACAAATCTGGGATTCCCAGGCAAGTGGCAAAATCGAGGCTATGATATAGGTACTTAAAAAGCAGAAGAGAAAACAAATTCCTATGGTATTTTTATTAGTGAAGTTCAAAATATAATAATGAGTACAATTTTTAGATAAAACACATCTCCTAATAAGAAGATTAAAATTCTTTTTTCATAAATAGCATTTTCCTTAGTTGGGGCTCAAAGTATTCTATCATTAAAATCAATTGCAAATGTTCATCTGTTAATGCTGATGTGTAAAGAGATTTTATGTATTTCATATTTGATTTTCATATAATTCGCATATGTCATAAAATATTCTTTTAATTTTTTTATTGATTCTTAGCTTGAGGGCAGCACAAAAACAGACAGTGGGCTGGATTTGGCTTCAGGCTGTAGTTTGTCAGCCCCTGCACTTGAGGATACTAGAGAGTACTCTCATTCTCTCTCTCGCTCGCTCTCTCTCTTTCTGGCCTCAATCTCCCAAGTCCTGCATTTTCTAAAACCTTGGGGTTTCCAAGACACTTTCACTCCTGTTCTTGGTGCCCCTTCCTTCTCAAAGAAGGAAACACAAGTCTGAGCCTGACAACTCCAGAGAATAGGTCCCAGGGGCTTCGTTATTTCCCAACTGAGCAGAGTCAGAGCTGCTAAAGGCCTTTCCTTTTCCAAAGCTGGCATCAGCTCTCTGTCAACCACACAAAAACCGCTGGGAAGGGCTTGCCTGTGCCGCTTCTCCACCTCAAACCACAGAAGAAGGGCGGCCTCAGAGAGGCTGGGTAATGGGAAACAGTTGTGCTTGCCCAGCCCCGCTCACGGAGGGAACATAATCAAATGGGTAAAATCTCATTGCATCCTGAAAAACATATCATTTTGGGAAGACAACTGACCACAGCACAGAGTTCAGTGTTGGCGAAATGACATAAATAATGCACCACAAGGACCTCACCTTTTGTAAATATAGAGAATACTAAGGAGATCAGATACTTGTGAAAGCATCAATCATTCATGGATTCATTAATCTATTCAACAAATTTTTCAAGGGTCTCTCATGTGTCAGGCACCATATCAGGCCATGAGCATACTGCACACTGCAGAAAATAAGACAGTCTCTGCTGTCATGAAGTTTGTAATGGTGTTTAAGAGCATTTGCTAAAGCTCAGTGTTCCATGGTACATTACAAATATTTCTTGAATTAAAATGATTGCATGGTGAAATAGTTGGGGAAAACAGGGGTTAATAAAATAACCAGGTTACTTGATTGTGAAACCTTTCTGTGTGGCTTTCCATTGAGAGTCTCAAGAGAGAAGTATATAGAATGCAGCCTTCCCAAGCTTATTTAACTGTGGCATTCTTTTGTGAGTTGCATTTTGTGGCACCAGAGTCACATGGAACATAGTTTGGAGAGCACAGCTCTCAGGACCACTGGGCACACCCATGTAGGTTGTGCACTGAACAACTCTGATGGGACCACTCTCATAGACTACCATATTACATGGTGCCCTGGAGCTGTATGACAGTGGACATGATCTCTGTAACTACAGGGCAGAGCATGGGCAGCACAATGTTCATTTGACTACCCCTCAGCTCCTAGCCTCTCGCTTTTTCCCACAGAACAGCAAAGGTGCTAGTGGTTTTACCCACCATTGTTTTTGCCCCATCAGTATGAATGTCAACACAGTGAGAAAGGCAAATAAAATCTCAATGTGGTTATAAAAGTAGTTTTGACTTCACGCAGGGATCTGCAGACCACACTTCGAGAACCATTGACTTACAGCTAGCAACCTCAGAATTAGAGTGTGTCTTTTTGATGGTACTGACAAAATCACAGGGAAGATTTTGATTGGCCCATTTGGATTATGTTCCTCATCCTGAATCAATTGCTGTGATGAGGAGGATGAGGTTCTCTGATTAATCAGGCTTGGATCATGTGAACACCTCTCTGGGAAGGACAGGACAGATGGGCCCATGCAAATCACAGGGAATGGGTTCCCACAATAAGCAGTGGTTTTCTTGCAGGAACAAGAGGGGAGGGATATTGCACAGGCAAAAATAACTTACGTAAAACATCAGTTCAATAGGGTAAAAGAAGTTAGTGCCTAGGCTAGTGGCTGGGCCTATTCCTGGGAGAACCTGAGGCCAGCACCAGGCAGGAGAATGGATTAAAGGTGATGAAAAGATTCTTAGGCAGGAGCCCTGCCCCTGAGGGCACCATGTCCTGCAGCCAGTCTGGCTTAGCCCAGCAGGCAGGATGAGGCAACCAGACCCAAGTTTGGTCAGGTTGTGTGTGTGTCTGCAGCGGTGGGTACTATGTGTGTTTGCAAGGGCAGGTGCTTCTCTCCGTGGCTCCCATCAACAATGTTGGGGTATGACTGTTTATATGTTCCCTATCTTAGCCAGACTTGATTCAGGAATTGGAATCCAGTGGGTCTTCAGGAATGGCTGATAGAGCAAGGCAAAAGGGATTCAGATATTAGAAGCTGGGGATGGAGAATGATTCTCTAGACCATTCATAAGTCAATGGAAATTCATTATGTCACACCAGCCATTGCAGTTTAAAAATGGCACTCACTCAAATGCGATTTGACCTGTCTGAGCTTTTTCACTTTTGCCATTTAACACTCTGAATCTACTTACTTACTCTCAGAATTACTGATACAGTGAACTAATACAACCAATCAGGAGCATTCAACTCTAGTAAACAAAACTCTTCGCTCCTGAAATATTCTCATTCTCAGATGTCCTCGATGCCATACTTTTCCCAGATTTCCTCCTAATTCTCTGGCCACTGCTTCTCAGACTCTTTGCATATCCCTCAGATGATGGAAGTCTTTAAGGGCTCTGCCATAAAACCTCCTTCCCTTCAGGCAATCTGATCTGTCCCCAGGCTCTAAAGACATTTTTTTCTTAAACCACTGCAAACCACACTGCCTTCTGCATGCACAAATATGTTCTTTGTGTACTAAGTCTCCATCAATACTCTCCTCAAGAGCCTGGGATAATCAGAGCAATCAATACACTATGGGCACCAATGCTATCGTAAACCTAAACATACATGGGTGGGTGTGGGGGGTGGAGGGGTCAAGTCATTTGACCATCCAGATGTCCAGACTATGGTATGGGTATGGGGGAATGTGTGGATGTGGTTCTGTGCATATGCCTATTTTTCTTTTTTCTTTTTTTGAGATGGAGCCTCGCTGTCTTGCCCAGGCTGGAGTGCAGTGGTGCAATCTCAGCTCAATGCAACCTCTGCCTCCTGGGTTCAAGTGATTCTCCTGCCTCAGCCTCCCAAGTAGCTGGGTTTACAGGCGCACATCGCCATGACCTGCTAAGTTTTGTATTTTAGTAGAGATGGGGTTTCACCATGTTGGCCAGGCTGGTCTCAAACTCCTGACCTCAAGTTATCTGCCTGCCTCGGCCTCCCAAAGGAATGGGATTACAGTTGTGAGCCACTGTGCCTGGCTGCATGTACCTATTTTTCTACCCATCTTTCAGATTGTCATTAAAATGAAAAAAAAAAATCTATGAAGACTAGGAGAGGACTTGACTACAGCCCCTTGAGAATACGTGATTGCTCAACCTTTAACTGCTTAAATGAGTTTGTCTTATGTGCAGGCACATGCAGTAGGTGCTATGAGGGCTACAGGGTGAAAACAGGGTGAGGAGGAGAGGACCTGACCCAGAGGCACGACTGTCAGCAGAAGAAATTTAAGAGCCCCATGCAGTCCAGTCCCAGCATGTTGTTGTGTGTTAAAGAATCTAAAAGAACTTTATCCATATATTTTAATACACACAATTTTTTTTACATTTTAACATTCCTGAAACTAGGATGTATTTAACAAATGTGTGTTAGAGTTTAATTGACTGTGTTGTTTTCTTTCTTAATTGTACAAAAAATAAAGATGAGAGAGTTACAATTGATGCCATCTTAGATGAAAAATATTATTTGGATCTTTCAAAGAACATAAAGTGAGATCAGATATGTAATACATAGCAACATGTCGTTAAATCTCTCCTTTTTTTGGAGATTTAACCCAGAAGCCTCACATTCTCTCTCTACTCTCCACCAAAACACCTCAAAACATCCCTGACTGCTTCCCCAGAAAGAGTGTGAGAGTGTGTTCTCTTTCTTCCTCCCCCGCTTTTTCCTCTTCTCTCTGGAAGTCCATCTCAACCATCCTTGGTGGGCCTCTCCCCAGGCCCGCTCCTCTGGCTCTTCCCCAACCCTGCTGATTGAGCTGCTCTACTTAATAAGAAAAAGAGAGAGAAGTAAATGCTTGGCAGTTAAAATTTTCTTTAGCAAGGATGAGGAAAGAGATAGAGGCTTTGCACAGTCCCACAGGAATACTTGTTGAACCAGGAGCCAAGAGAAACAGGCAGATAGAGCGGCTGCAGCCCAGGGCCAGGATGGATGGGAGTGTTACCTATGATGGGGCATCCCGGGAAGGCTCAGATTTGAAACTGCCAAATGTGACAGCTCTCAGGGAGCTTCATATGCACGCATACACACTTGCACACATGCACATGTGGACAGACACATGCACTTGCACACACGTGTTTAAATAATAGGTTGACGTCTTTCTCTGCTACGTCACACCAGGAGGGAAGGAGGCTGGGCCAGGATGATGGTCTCATTTCCAGAGAGGAAAAGGCCTGGGGGTGAGGAAGGGAGGTAGGGGGAAAAGGAAGTGACCCAATCAAGTCACCCTGCAATTCAGTGGAAGAAGCAGGATGGGCAGCATAGGGTTCATATGGCTTTCCTGGGCCGGCTGGGCTGTCTCAGGTGGGAAATCTGGGCTGCAGAGAGCTTGGGGGATTTGTCTCATCCCAAAGCAGAAGGGTTGCATTAGCCTAGATGGCTCGAGACCAAGGCATCAGTGGGGCTGAAGTCACACTCCTATCCCCACACCTGAAGTAAAAACTAGCCACAAAAGGCTGGACAACATGCTGAAGAGTGGCCTCCCCCAGATGAAGAAGCCTCATAACTGGGGAAATGTGGAGCTGGAAGGAGGAAGGGGCAGCAGGAAGGCAGCCTACGGGGAGAAGATCATGCTTCCCCAGGACCTTAGGAAAAACAAGGGAAAAGCTGGGAGGATGAGTCTACAGAGAGAGGGAGGAAGGGAGCCCCACTTTGGCCACCCAGCTGCACCCTAGTGTTTGGGTCCTCAGCCCCTATAGTGTCCAGCAGCCAGCTGTGCAGTCTCAGTGTTCTCGTGGTTGGGGAAGACCCCTGGGAGAGCTCAGGAGGCTCCTGCTGATGTGGGTGGGCTGCACCCTGACTGGCCAGTTCCCACCTCTCTGAGCTGAACACTGTTGCTGTGACAGGATCATGCAAGAAGCCAGTCCTGGGTATGCTGAGTGTGCCATGTCCTTTGCTGGGTGCTCAGCAGTGGGAGTATAAATAAGGGGAGAGGCTGTGCTCAGGAGGAGCTCAGGAGGAAATCTTGTGTCAACACAGGTGCAGCTGAAGTCCAAACTGCTTTGCAAATCCCACCCCAGAGCAGAGCTGCCAAGGCTGCCTGCACCCTAGGAATTGCCAAAGGCCTGCTCTGAGCTCAGAGCCTGTGGAAAAAGTCAGTAAGGTTTTATTAGGAGGTGGATTTGTAGACCTGGGATAGGTGGGCAGGAACCCCTGAGACTAAGAGGCCTAGTTCCCCGGGGGCTTTCAGAGCTGGTCCCATGCCAAGCTTCAAAGCCTCCTTCTCAGCCCCTACTCTCTGGTAATTCCTGGCTGCAGGGTATGTGTGTGTCTGGGAACAGGTCAAGTTTAATTATTAATCATCTGGCTGGCCTAATCAATCTAAACCAAGGTCTCTCTCTTCCAGGGCTGTGAAATTCCCACTCAGTGACCCAAGTCTCCCAGTGCTTTTTAGACATGAAGAGAGGAAGATGCCAGGAGCCTCCCTGCAGCCCTTGGGTCTTTGGAGGCATTGAATAGGTGTGGGCATCAGGCAGGCAGGCGTGGTTTGCAAAGTGCAGGGTGAACCAAGGCCATCTACCTAGTGTTGACAGAACTGTCATAAACCCTGCTTTGTTCTCAGCTCTGCCTGGGAAGATCCTAGAGAACTGGGTGGGCCTGGCTAGGTGGAGGTGCAGAGTGAGGACAGACAGGTTTGGGGAGGAGATGCCCCTGGGGACACAGAGATGCAGCCTACACAGGAGCCCTGGCTCTGTGGCTATAGAAGAAGCCAGCTGTTAAAAGGCCAAGCTTTGGGCAACATAAGCAGGGCTGTGTTATCCACTGTCAGAGCCAACTGCCAGCCCTGGGGTAGGGGGACCAGGGAAGGGAAGGATGGGTAGGGGGAGGGAAGGTGGTGGGTGGGTAGGGTGCTCCCTGGCACTGTTCCAAGGACCCACCCTACTCCTAGAGCCAGCCAGCTGTGCCAGTCCTCATGGTACTTGGGCAGAGGTACCATGGGTTGGTACCTGGGCAGTGTGTGACTGGGCAGAGACTTAGGACTCAGGTCTCTGTTGCTCCAGCAAGTCCCAGAGGTGAGCAACGGATAACTTAGTCCTTCAACTAACATTCACTGGTATCTGCTCTGTGGTGGGGATACCAGTGTGCACAGGGGAAGCAGGATACACTTCTTGACCTTGGAGACTCAATGACTACTGCAGAGGCAAATCTATAAACAGATAACAAGGCAACATGATAAGGGCTATAAAAGAGGGGCCTCTTGGGAGGCCAAGGCAGGCAGATCACGAGATCAGGAGATCGAGACCATCCTGGCTAAAATGGTGAAACCCCGTCTCTACTAAAAATACAACAAATTAGCCAGGCGTGGTGGTGGGCACCTGTGGTCCCAGCTACTCGGGAGGCTGAGGCAGGAGAATGGCGTGAACCCAGGAGGCAGAGCTTGCAGTGAGCCAAGATGGCACCACTGCACGCACTCCAGCCTGGGCGACAGAGTGAGACTACGCCTCAAAAAAAAAAAGGAAAAAAAAAAAGAGGGGCCTTTGTGTGTTTGCCTGGGCTAGGGGTACAAAGTGTTCTGGGACACAGTGGGGGACCAGCAATACCTGCAGGGAGGTCAGAGAAGTCAAGAAAGGCTTCGTAAAGAAGACAACACCTAAGTAGAATGTTAAAAAAAAAAAAGTCATAGTTTCCAGGTAGACAGAAAGGGCCAAAAGGTATTCCTAGCAGTGGGAAAACCATTTACAAAATCAAGGAGCTGGAAGGGGCCTATCTGGGAACCCCCGAGGCACTGAGCATGGCTGAACCACAAATGGAGGCTGTGGGGGTGAGAAGGTGGGTGGAGAGGAGGCAAGATTAAGTAGGGTCGGTGGAGGGCCAAGCTAAGCCATACGAGGAGCCCAGGAGACAAAAACCACAGAGACCACAAGCAAGCCTGCCTCATGGGTAGACTCCCCTGCTGGGGGCAGGAGGATGGTAATAAGGACCATAGTTCCCCACAGGCCCATGTGGGAGATTCAGGTAGAGAAGTGACCACCCCCCACCTTGTGATTGACAGCAAGTCTCCACTCTTATTTTCTTCCCAAAAACCTCTGGCACGCACAAGGCACACATCAAATGCACAGATGGGAAAACCGAAGCAACAGAAGGTAAACATTTGCCTACATCTCAGAATGAGTTCATTGTGGATTTGACCCAGGAACTCAAGGTCCTGATTCCCAGCATGGAGATCTGTCCCTGAGCCAGAAAGCTCTGTTCTTCCTAGGCTTGCATACAGTGATGGTGAGAGATCTCACGGGCAAACGGGGCACGGCTTTTGCACCCCTCCTCCCTAGGCCGCTCCTTATCAGACAGGTTTGAGGGGAAGTTCCCAAACTGCCAGAGAGAATCAGCACTTCCCAGTCAGGCTTTGTTCCCTCCTGGCTGTGGTCATCCGTTTGGGGTAACCCCAAAGAATAAATGCTGGAGAGGTTTATTTCCCCCAACAATCCAAAGAGCAGGGGCCCCACCCTAGAGCTCTCTTTTGTCAGGTGGGTGTGGCAGGGCACTCAGGTAGTAGAGATGATGGTGACCTCCTCCTTGGCCTGTGAACACTGGTTCCTGGAAGTTCAGCCACTTAACAGAGAAATTTGAAAACCAGAGCTTGAAAATAAACCCAAACAAAAATTCATGAACTCCAGCCAGCATACTCACTCTCAGGTGGCTGGGCAGGTGTGAGCAAGGATCAGGCCTTCGGACACTGGGAGGTGTTGCCCCGACATCAGGAACCACTTCACACAGACCAGAAGCCATCCCAGTGTCCCCTCCAGAGGGGCTCCCACTATGCTCTTCTCCAGTGTTGGGCTGTGAGCTCCCTAAGGATTTTTCCAACACCTCTCAATACCTCTGTACTGTCCCTCAGGAGAATTATTCCAGAATATAAAGTCAAGTAGAACAATCTCCCCAGATAACCTGGAATGCTCTCTCCAGCCTAAGGACAGAGCATGTTTTTTTTTTTTCTTTCTGCCTTGGCTCCCAGGAGGCTTCTAGTCACATCTCTTGCTGTATGAGCCCTTACAGACCATATATTTGCTGCCTCCAACTTTCTTCAATCCTTGTTTATAATTTTTTTGTTGTCTTAATCTGGACACATGGCATCATGTATGTGCAACGTCTCTACTCCATGTTGGAAACAGGTGGCAGGCAAGTCAACAATCTAGTTTCACTCAGGAAGGAGAGGTCACAAGTGCAATCCGGCTAGCATTTTGGGGCTGTGGGAAATCCCCTTTTGATCACTCCCCTTTGTCCCCAGGTCCCCTGAGAGCAGAAAGCAAGCTGCTTCTCTTTCTTCTCCTCCCCGAAACAGGAGGAACTTGAGCAGCCCCCGGGGCCCTCCTTCCTCTCTTGCCCTCAGACTCAGCTCCCCTGGAAAATTCTCCCAAGTGAGAAGAAGGAAGAAACAGTATTTCTTTGGGTATAGTGCTGTGGGTGGAGGCCTTTCTTTACTTTCCAGGGAGGAGAGGTACTGGAGAAATCAGTTTCTGGAACTTAACAGTCAGGAATTCAGTCATAGGTAACTGCAGTATTGCTAAATTAGACTTTCTAATTTATCCAAGCAGCTCTGGCCAGACCCAGAGTCTAGAGGCTTTAGGGAGATGCAGGAACAGGAGGTAGGCAGTGGAGAATAGTGGCTAAGAGTGTGGTTTGACAGTCATGTGCACCTGGGTTTGAATCCCAACTCTGCCACTTACTGGTCGTCTGACCCTTGACAAACCACTTTGTCTCTCGGAGCCTCATTTTCCATCTATGAAATGGGGAGAATAACAGTACCTGCTTCTCCAGTTGTGAAGAGGCCAAGAGACAGTGCCCCTATGGAGTACACTGAGTGTGCCATGCAGGGGGACTCAGGAATCAGCAGGGCTGAGCTGACAGCAGTAGTGTCTCGTGGAAGAGGGAGAGAAAGTGTGTGCTGACAGCGACGTGGCCCTGGGCAGTGGCCCTGTTCCTTGTTTCTCCTCTGAGTAAGGATTGCTGACTCCACACAGCTCTCTGTCTTCAGCAGCAGGGCTTCCATCAGATCTCGAGGAGCTGTTTAATAACCACAACACTTCCAGCCATTAACAAAGACAAAGAGAGCATTGGAAAATTGACTTTTGCCTAAGCACGGTAAGTACGAACCCAACTAAAAATCATAACACATGCTCCCAAACCCAGCTCGATGACTGTGACACGCTCCCACCCCCATCTTTCGCCGCCTCCCCCACCCACCAGCTGCCACCAGCCCCTTCTGCCATGGCCATGCTGGTCTCCTTTTCTCTGCCTCCTACTGTGAAGCCTTTTTCACACTAAAGTGCCCCTACCTTGAATGGCCCTACCACCCAGTAAAATAAATGCTGCTTCTATTCCAGGAGCTACTGGGGAAGTCCCTGGTTGACATCTAGGGCAGTGTTTCTCTAAGTGTCATCGGTGGACTGCACCTGCATTGAATTACCCCCCAGGCTTGCTAAGATGCAAATGCCTGGGTCCTCCCTGTGACCTAGTGAGTCAGAATCTCCATGGGGGCGCCAGGAATCTGCATTTTTAGCAAGCTCACCAGGTGCGGCTGATGCACCCGAAGCATGAGAATCCATGATTTCTCTTGAGTCCCTTGCTGAGTGCCAAAGTCCAGCTAGGACCAGACCTGGAAAATTCACACGATAATGTAATCGAAATATCATAAACTCTCCAAGTAGCCCCAGCAAGACTCAAGGGATCTGGATTCTAGTCTTGGCCCTATACTAATAAGCTGTGTTGCCTCAAACAAGTCACCTCTCTTCTCTGGGCCTGTTTTCTGGCTTGTAAAAGGAAGAGCAGAGGCTTGAGGGTCTCTGGGGCCATCCTGCTCCAACATGCTTGGAATTTCACTCAGGATAGGCACCTTTATATGACTGCCATTGTGGGAAAAGAGAATGGGGAGTTGACAGGGTTGAGCCCAGATGTCCAACCACTGCCGAAGAGGGCAGTTAACAGTTGCTGTTGCCAGGTTTGATGGTTCATGCCTGTAATCCCAACATTTTGGGAGGCTGAGGTGGGTGGATTGCTTGAGCCCAAGAGTTTGAAACTAGCCTGGGCAACATAGTGAAACCCTATCTCTACAAAAAAAAGTTAGCCAGAAGTGGTGGCACATGCCTGTAGTTCCAGCTATTTGGGAGGCTGAAGCAGGAGGATGGCTTGGATCCAGGAAATAGAGGCTATAGCAAGCTGAGATCACGTGCCACTGCCCTCCAGCCTGGGTGACAGAGTGAGAGCCTGTCTCAAACAAACAAACAAAGAAAAGAAAGCAAGGTTAGTATCCAAGTGCCCTGACCTAGTAGGGCATTATGAGGAGGAAACCCAGTGTCTAGGCTGTGGCAGAGTCAGGCAAGGGCAGTCTGGAGTTGATCCCTGGGGATAGGTGTGGTACAGGGAGTAGGTCTGAGTGTCAGAGGTCCAGCCTGGTGGACTGGCTCAGAGCCAGGCTCTAGGGCCCACAGAGATATCAGAGAGCAAATGGGAACACCCAGGCTTGGGGGAACAACTGCAACTCAAGGGAAGGGGGTGTCCCTGGCTGGGTGTCTGCATTGCACAACTCCAGGGGGTGCCATCCTATAGGATACAATGTGGATGCCCTCTCTAGAGTTGTGCCACATAGAACAACATGCTAGGACTAGGCACCAGGGGCACCCCCAAGCATCCTGGATCCTGTACTTAGGGCAGCAGAACCAGTCTAGGCCCATTCACTGCTTTGGCCATCTGGGGCATAGATAGCAGTTGCAGAAAAGGAGGTTTCCCTACTCCTCCTGGTTGGAAACTGGAGGCCTGAGCTTGGTCCACCATGGCCACAGGAGGTGGGGGTGGGGCGCAGACAGCAACAGGCTCAGCAGGAACTTTCCTCAGACCTGCAATCTGTTCCCAGGAATTGCAGGTGGCCCCCTCACTTTGCCCTCTGGGTCCAGGCTGCCCAGCCCCTCCCTGTTGACTCAGGAGCACTGCCAACAAAAGGGAAGGGCCCAGAGAAGTTTCCGGGCCATTCAAAGGACTGGCCAACTGGGCCCAGAAGACTGGCATTGTTTTGCTAGAAGAAATGGTTGAGAAACAACTTAAGAACCCCTGAAATTTGGAGGGCTGCTGTCCAGATTGCAAAAACAAACAAGATTCGGTGACTTGCAGCACACCAAGTGCTTCCCCCAGCAATTATCTTAACCCTGAAGCAACCCTGGGAGGCGATTCACTTTTTTTTTTTTTTTTTTTTTTGAGACTGAGTCTTGCTCTGTCACCCAGACTGGAGTGCGGTGGTGCAATCTCGGCTCACTGCAACCTCCGCCTCCTGGGTTCAAGCGATTCTCCTGCCTCAGCCTCCTGAGTAGCTGTAACTACAGGTGCGCACCACCACGCCCAGCTAATTTTTGTATTTTTAATAGAGACAGGGTTTCACCATGTTGGCCAGGATGGTCTCGATCTCCTGACCTTGTGATCCACCCACCTTGGCCTCCCAAAGTGCTGGGATTACAGGCATGAGCCACCACACCCGGAGCAAGTAATATTCTTATCTTCTTTTACACCCAAGGAAGCGGGCCTTAGGAAGTCATGGGCTAACAGGGGCAGGGCCAGGCCTCTGTCTGTGCCTGCTATTTCCACTACAGCACTGACCACCAGATATTCATCTTCACAGGGCATGGAACTTACAGAAATGGCCTAACCCTGGTGCAGGACGCTGGGTGGCAAAGCTAGGAGTTTATAAGAGGCCAAGAAATGTTCGTATCTGAGCCTCCAAAAGGCCAGCAGCCCCCACTTAGTCAGACTCATGCCCTGAGGATCACCCCTGAGAATCTCTGATTCTCTCTGGTAGCCTAACTGGAGCCCTAAGAAAACCTGTTTTGTCCTCTCTGTTCAACCCTTGAAAATAATTCGCAATTCAAAGGGACCAAATCTCAACCTTTCTGCTTGATGAGCCTTCCCCAGCCAAATGTCAGGGACCCCTGCATGACACAGAGTCACTCACTCACAGCTTTCAAATTCTCTTTATTAAAAATCGTTTCTCTTTTGTAAAAACAAACACTTTGCAGTCAGTTATACAGATCAGGAAAAGTAGTGACAATTTATAGGACACTCAACAAATTTCAATACTTTACAAGTTCAAACTTAAATTAACTTAGTGTTTTGGTTTTTCTCATAAATTCAAAAAACAAACTCTGGTCCAGTTCAAGTATAATCTAATTATCTAACAGGTCACAGCCTCGGACTGTCCAAGAATGGGAAACCCTGATACTAACGGCTGCTGCTCACACCATCAGATTTTCCAAATTCTTTGGGGATACTGTCTAGATAGATGCTATTTTGGGTGTTAACAATGAAAAGAAAATTATACAGGCCTTTTGTTGTATTAACCCGGGGTAAATATGAATCTGTTGCTTAAGGGAGCAATTGCTCTTCAGCATCCTTTTTTGGGAGACACTTTGAAATGGTTGACAAAACACTGAAGAAAAGCTTTAAAAAATAAATCAATATTTACCTGGTTGCCATTAATACTGCATTGTGTGTGGCACACATAGGAATAAAAAGTGCAAATCATAGGGTCGGTGAAGGACCATGCCAATGGAATTGTATGAAAATAAATAAAAATAAATACATATGTACACACAAGTATAGACTCTTAGATGATTTTAAACGGAAGGTTCTGATTGAATGCAGATAGCGCCTTATCTCCCTCCCTCCCAGGGGCTCTCCCTAGCTTTCCAATATGAAGGCCATTCTATCACAAGAGAGCCATAACACTACACGACCATCTGGATTTCCATGGAAATGCTGCTGGGGATGGGGGGTGGGGGAAGGCCGGAGTGGAGTGGAATGAGCTGGTAAAGTCTTCTCCCACTTTACTAGGGGATAAAGTGTCCAGTCTCTCTGATAATGTACAGTTCTAACCTCTGATAAAAATTGTGGGCTATTTCCAGCAAAGTTCAGCAAGAAGGCCAAGGAACTGCCCCCACAATTCCCTTCAGTAGGAAGAAAGACACACAAGATCAAAGGTTTTCTGAGAAATGGAGGAGGCATAGCAGGTGTCCAGAATGCCAGGTTCAAACCTGCGGAGTTGGCCAGGGGAACAATCTGGGCTGAGCCATGATCTTCAGACTTTATTTGAGATACCAACTTTTCAGCAGCCCCCATATGGTCTTCTCAAAAGATAAAATTACAACAAATTTACTTTAAAGATCTTAGTTGGCTTTTATTTTTGATTCTAGAATTGGGCAACATGTCATTCTATAAAATAGAATGAGTGTTCCCATGAGCTGAGCGGAGGAGGTTGGCTTTATAGACAGAAAAGGGCTGAGGAAAGCAGACAAAAAGAACAAAAACCAGACTGGTCATCTCAAAGCTGCTTTCCTTATAAAGATTAAAACCAAGGACACTTCATCATGCTGGTTAAAACTGCCCTGTTTGGGGATTTGGCTATTCTCTTTCTCTCTCTCTCTCCTGATTTCCTGGAAGACAGAACTTCAACATGAGTGACTCCCTTTTGTTTTGGTCTGTTGGGCCTATTGCAGGAGCTCAGTCCAAACCAACAGCCTCCTATAAATTTTATTTAATAGCCTGATGATGAGTTCAGGTTTCTTGCTTCTTCCAACCTCTCCACATCACATCTGTTCAAGTTGGTCTGCTCTCCCCTGGTGCTTGCCTTAACTGTTCTCTCTCACCGGCTCCCATGAGTCTGTCCCTTGCCGATGACTGTGTGCTTTCAGGTTTACACTGATCATTTTATGTTCTTCATTTGTTCCCTTTGTGTGCCTCAGTTACCTGATATAAAATGTTAGCCTTGAATTAATCTCTCTGCCCTTCCTCCATTAGTACAGAGGACAGAATGTACAGTATGCTCTCACATGCCATAAAAAGGAAAATGAAAAAAAACAAAACAAAACCCTACACAGTCCCTTCTCAGTCTGCCTGCCCAAGGTCAGGAACAGATACAACAGGAACTGCCTAGGGGAGAGTGACCTGTCTTCCTTGTTTTATTTTTGCTGGGCTAAGCTATGAAGGGTGCTTTCAGGAGAGTATCTCTGCTCATGAAAACAGCTCCAGGCTCCCTTCTTACCTGCCCGAGGGCCTCTCTATGGCTATGGTGGAGCCTCATTTCCCCCAGCACCTTTATCCCACACCCTTTCAATGGAATATCAGGCTAGAGACCCCACAGCCTGAAGGTACCCACCCTCCAGTACCAGAAAGAGCAGTGGGAATCACGACTTTTCATAACATTTTGGTATCAAAGTCTGCACACACAGTCAAACTCAGGGAGCCCTCAACTATCTGCCCAGCTAGAAAGGGTCCACCTACAGACACCCAGCAAACTTCAATGCCACTCTTTGGATCTGCAGCCTTCTGTTTCCTTAGCTTCTCCCCCAGCTGGGGGGCCATTTAAAAACCATCCTATTGTGAGGTGGTTGTACCCCAGAGTGCAGGCACCAAGGCTGAATCAAGGACAGATGATGTTTCCTTGACTTAAATAAGCTCATTTAACCCCCAAGACAACTCTGTTTTCCACAGCCTGGAGCTGTACCTCTCAAGCCAAAGCTGTGCTTTGCAGAGAGGCCAGCATTCAACCTAAGCCCACACCAACTGCTGCTTTAGCTGGAGGAAGATGCTTCTGTTTTTATATTTAATTACAGTGAATCTGTACCAAATTCATTGTCCAGAATAGAACAAACCCTGACATCTCCTGAAATCAAGAGGAGGGAAATAAGTTTGGAGGAAACTTATCAGAGCTTCCAAAATGAAGGGCTCTTTTCATCTTCTCTAAAATTCATTTAATTTTACTTTAAGGCATAAGTCTGGCAGGTTTCTAGAATAACTGAGAGGACGAAAGAGTTATTAAAAACAGGGGCTTTTCAAAAGGATGGCCCAGTTGGAGGAAGAGGTTAATGAAGACCCTCCCAGCTCTGCCAACAAATTGTCCGTGATATCCCCTCACCAGGACTGCAGACCTGACTCAGCTCCTCACGCAGGGGATACATGGGACACCAGGCAGAGATACTGCTATAGACTCACTGCAGGGGTTCGCCTGACCCAGGAGTTTCCATTAAACCTTTTCCTTGCCTGACTCAGCCAGGCCTGACCTGTTATATCCTATCAAGAATTTAAACACCGTGAAAATCCCTGAGAAGTTGGGTTTTGTGAAAAGGAAACGATCCTTGGCACATAAGGAGGGAGGGAGAGAGAGAACAAGAGGAAAAGAGAGGAAAACGAATTGAAAGATTGAGAGAAACAAGAGTCAGCAGGGAGAGAGTTGGTGACCCTCAGCGGGCTGGACACACCTGGGTGACTTGCTCCTGGAGACATATCAGGGGCATTTCACTGAGTCTCTGGGAACAAGCCCAAGCAATGTGCCCTGCTTGGTTTTCCTTCCTCTCAGGCTTTAGGACTGTCCCCAGAATCAGGAAGGCCCCACTTCGGCAAGCTCTCCTTTCCAACCTTGCAGCAGCAGCAGTAGCAGCAGAAGCAGAAGCATCAGAGCTTTTTCCTTTCAAAGCGCGGCACGATTCCGCTGTCCTCTGGCCTTGGGCTATCTGCCCCCTCGGTCTCCTTGAGGCCCTCCTCGGCCAGCTGGGACAAATATTTCTGTGGAAAGAAGAGGGGAAGTGGAGGAAGAGGCATGTTAGTAGGGACCTAGATGGAGAGGAGAGGAGCGGACATGCCTCAATCATCCCTCTCCTGGCATCTGTGCCCAGCTGTGGGGGTTACCCTTTTCCTGGTTCAGAGATCCCCACTGGGGCTACAGAACTTATGCTAAGTACCTCATTATGTTAGCTTGCAAGTAATACATGTCTCCTGTAGAAAATATAGAAAGTACAGGCCGAGCGTGGTGTCTCACACCTGTAATCCCAGCACTTGGGAGGCCGAGGTGGGTGGATCACCTGAGGTCGGGCGTTGAGACCAGCCTGACCAACATGGAGAAACCCGGTCTCTAATTAAAATACAAAAAATTAGCTGGGTGTGGTGGCACATGCCTGTAATCCCAGCTACTCGGGAGGCTGAGGCAGGAGAATCACTTGAACCCGGGAGGCGGAGGTTGCTGTGAACCGAGATCGCACCGTTGCAATCCAGCCTGGGCAACAAGAGTGAAACTCCACCTAAAAAAAAAAAAAAAGAAAAAGAAAAAAAGAAAAGAAAAGAAAAGAAAGAGTAGAAAGTACAGCTATAATAGCAAACACTTCCAAAGCCCTTATCTAGTGTCAAGTGCTGTTCTAACTGCTTGACTTAAATAAGCTCATTTAACTCCCAAAACAACTCTGTTTTCCAGAAACAGCCCAAGCTCTAGGCAACATATCTATGCTTAAAAGGCAGAGGGAGGGAAGCTGGAAGGCAGGGTAAATGAGCGCTGGCCTATGGCAATTGTGCAAAACAGCACCACGGCCTGACATTTGAGACTCTTAACAACCTGTTTCCTGTCAGGGCAGGCTAGTGGGTGGGGAGCCTTGGAGGTCTTTTGATGGATTTAAAAATGGGTCTGTCTGTTCTATCATTGAGGGCTGCCTCTGCATGACCCCAGAACACTCACTGCTATGACTGGCCTCGGCCCAACACCATGAGGCAGGTTGGGCTGCTCTTGGGCTATCTGGAGTCAACACAGTGAGGCAGACTGGGACAGGTTTGAGGACCCAGCTGGGGTTCTCTGACAGGGCAGCAAGGAAAAGGCAAAGAGCACTGGATTAGGAGACAGAAGGGTGCAGACCAGTACGGTGGTTAAGTGTGTGCACTTTGAAGTCATATGACCTGGGTTCAATCCTATCCCTCAGCAAGCAAGTTATCAAATATCTCTGACATCTGTGAAGGGAGGGGAATAACAGTAACAACAACATAAGGTTGCTGTGAAGTCGAAGAGAGGCAACAAAAAGCATTCAGCACAGCGTTTGACACAGAATAAACACTCAGTAATGTTGGCTTTTCTTATTAGCAGCACCAGCCATATGAGTTGGAGAAAGCCACTCCTCTTCTCCCAGCCTCAGACGCCTAATCTGTTAAATGGGAGGAACACTGTTGTCCTCACCCTCCCTTCTGGGGTGGTGTGTGGGTCAGATGAGAGGGTGTATGTGAGATAACCAGGTCTGCCTGCTGTCTCCATAGAAGAGACTGCAGTTGGCTTCCAGAAATGGGTGCAGCCTGACTAGGAGAAGAGCAAACGGTGGATGGCAGCAGGCGAAGCTGCTGATGGAGGGCCTGGGTTCTCCTCTGCCTTGGCTCAGGGAGGGTAAACCGTGTGCTGAGGAAGGCAAGCGAATGAGCGCCCAGTACACGGACACATTCCGCTCCAGGGACTGGAGCCAAGCAGGTATCTAGTTTTCCTATCAAGCGCTGACTCCACCTGTTGTTCTGAATCACTCTGGGTGGGTTCTTGCAGAGCCGTGACCAGCCGTGGGGCACAGCACAGGCTGCTCAGAGAGAACGGAGGCTCCTTCAACCTGCTCCCTGCCTTTAGAAGCAACCTCTGGTCCCCAACTCAAGGCCTCTCAGTGGTGTTAAGTTTAAAAGTTGCCTGATTTAAGTGTCAGCCATTACCTGCTGCTTGGGGTGGGGGTGGCTGTGTGGACAGTAGGCATTCTGTCCAAGCCGCTGACAGAAATCCTATCTGGGAAGCCTGTGGTGGAAACTCCCAGCTCCCCAGCAGGTGCACCAGGTAAAGCTACACTGCAGTTGGCTGGCACGAGGGGCTTAACCAATGTCTATCCCAATGCACTTGAGAACTACAAGAATGGCTCTGGCCTGCTGCGGGGAGGGGAGTCTGCCTAGGGGCATGGCCCAGAGGCTCAGAACACAGTGCAGTCCACTGCCCTGGGAAACATACATGAATTAGAATTAGAGGCCCTGGTGAGTCTGAACTCTTCCTAACTTCCAAGGTGACCTTGAACTATGTGGCCCCCTGAAGGGCTGCACAATACTACTGCAAATGCTGGATGAGAGAAAAGGTTCTCACATCGACTATCAGAGCCTGATATAAGGATGGTTTACAATACAGACTGTCAGGCCCAGCCCTACAGAAAATGAGAAAATGAGTAGGGTGAGATCCAAGAAGCTGCCTTTCTTTTTTTTTTTTTTTTTTTTTCTGAGACAGAGTCTCGCTCTGTCACCCAGGCTGGAGAGCAATGATGTGATCTCGGCTCACTGCAAGCTCCACCTCCCAGGTTCAAGCGATTCTCCTGCCTCAGCCTCCTGAGTAGCTTGGATTATAGGTGCGTGCCACCACGCCTGGCTAGTTTTTGTATTTTTAGTAGAGACGGGGTTTCACACTGTTGGTCAGGCTGGTCTCGAATTCCTGACCTCGTGATCCACCCGCCTTGGTCTCCCAAAGTGCTGGGATTACAGGCGTGAGCCACTGTGCCGGGCCCAGGAAGCTGCATTTCAAAAAGATGCCAGCTGGTACAAAGACGAAGGTTTGGGAAAACCAGGACCAGATGATTTCCAAGACCCCTTCCATCCTTACCATTCTGTAGGTTTCATCTTGTTGGGAAAAGGGATGATTATGTCTTCAAGCTAGATGACTTCCCTCAGCTTGCTTTGTGGGACCCAGTCTGACCCTCCTGCTCTGGCCAAGTCAGGCCTTTCTTGCCTTGCCCCAGGAGAGGCCTAGCCCTGGGCCACAGGCGCTGTGGCTGCCTCAGTCACAGAGAAGCTGCTCTCCAGAGGGAAATCAGAGGCTTAAATGACTTGATTTTGGGCATAGCCTATGATAGTTCTCTGCACATGGTGACCCAGGCCATGACATTATGGGTCTCAGTTTCCAAGACAAGTATAGTAGAGTAAAAAGAGGAAAGTGATTCAGAATCAGGCGATTTGATCCTAGGCCCAATAACTCACTATCTGTGTGGACTTGGATGAACTATATAGCTTCTCTGGGTCTCAATTTTCTCAATTATTAAACAAGAAAATTGGCCCATATCTGAGTTTGTTTTTTTTTTAACTAGGGGTGCACATTTGAATCTTTTGGAGAACTTTCTCAAATTACATATTCCTGCAATCTGCCTTCCACCTCCAAATTCTACTAAATATATAACTTAGTACCTGAATTTTAGAAATACTGTCCAGATGAGTCTGATTCATGTCCCTGGTTAAGAACGGCTAGATCAGTCACTTTTAAACAATTTAATGATAATAGTAATGCCTAGCCTGGGACTTGGGCACAGCCACTGTGAGGACTTCTTGAGTCAAAGCCTTATGGTTCAAATAACTAGTCTGATTCCTTGTAGTAAAAACAGGAGGTGTCTTGAGATACTTACCCCTGGCCCTCTGATATACCATGTCTTCTGTTAAGCTATCAAAACCTAGCCCATGCCAGAATTTAATCATGAAAACCACATTCTAATATATTACATATTAATTAGGTATATATTATAGAACATATTACCATATTTCATTGATCTCAAGACACATTTTTTCACACATTAATATCTCTGAAATAAAAATTCATTTTACAGTTGATGGAGTCTCATCACTTGATTTGCAACATTTTTTTTCTAGTTGGTACCAAAAAATAGTGGTGCCTTACAAATGATGGCACCTTAGACTGGGTGAAATACGGTGTATAGAGTATTTTTTATATGTCGCCTTTTAACATACTATACCATTTATTTCATTTATTGCTTGTCACCTACATAAGAATGAAAAATCCCTGAGAACAGGGATTTTTGTCCACTTTACTGTTGTTGTTCCAGTATCCCTGGTCCCTAGAACAGTGTCTGGTACCTAGCATGCCTGTGATAAGTATTTGCTGTATGGATGAACAGTTAAAAAGAACAAAGCAGTGTTTTTTTTTTTTTATTCTAGCAAGCAGGGATACCTGCATAGAGGAAGAGAAACAGAGAAAAACTGGAACATCTGAGTCTTGTGGGAAGGGGTCAGTCCCAATCACAGGCCAGAGGAACACTGGCCTAACTTGAGTTACTCACAGTATAGAGGGAGAGGTGGATATTGCCAAAGCCAACCCAAACAGGATGTTTTAGGTATTAAAGTAGAGACATGTGCTAGGAGCAACACAGGAGGTAGCCACCATGTCGAGAGCAGCCTGATGGAATCAAGTCTATGGGAAGATTAGGAGTTCTCCATGTAGTGGAAGGAGACAGACACAGAAGCAGAAAACAGCTTGGTGTGCTTGGGGAATGGCAAGTAACCTGTGGCCTGGAGTAGGCCTTGCAGGTAGGAGCTAGACTCAGAGGCAAGCAAGGCCGAGGATGCCAGACACCTGGCCCGGTTATGGAGACTGGGGAGCCCCTGGCATGCTGGGCAAGGAGAGTGGATTGTTACCTGTAAGTTCCTGTAGTGGACAGCGCTGCGGCAGTGGCTCATCTTTGCTGTCTCCTCGCTTGTGTAGAACAGCCCACACAGCTTGCAATAAAAGCCAGTCCTGGGAACCACGAACTCCACCCCTGGGAAAGGATGGGGGATAGACACGCAGGGTTAGGATGGCATGGGAGGCAGGCCCCTGTGTCCTGGCACCCATCAGGTAGAAATGGGAGCCACGAGCTCCACCCCTCACTTGCTGTTGACCTTGGCTGGTTACTGAGCTTCTCCAAGCCTCAGTTTCCTCATTTGCAGAACAGTCACAAAGAGACTCACACCCACTTCATTCACAGGTGGTTGTGAATGTAAGGGATGGACTCGGCGGTGTGGTAAGCACTTAGCCATTCCATGGCCTGCCGCTGGCCTGTTCTACTATCAGCCTCCTTCCAAGAACAATGAAGGTGATTTCTGACGTTTCTGATATTTCACTTGTTGGATTTCATTTCTTCACACTGTACCTCTCTCTGCAGCTGCTGTGACCAGGACTCTCCAAGAATTCTCTCATTTTTGTTTGTTTATTTTAGAATTATGTTCTTTACAGAAAAAAAAGTAAATAAAAGGAAGGAAAAAATCACCCAGAGTCACTCCAATCCAAATATTTTCTTCCACATAATTAACCCATATGTAGACCTCTTTTGGGGGGGCCATTTTAGTCATACCCTAATTACAATTCTCTGTCCTCTTTTTTTCGTGAAATTGTATATCATTAACATTTTCCCACTTCCTCTAGTCTTTACATCCGAACCATCAATTAGCATTTCATTTGTGATTTATTAAATATAAGTCCCAGAATTCTGGGAGGGCTTTTGATTCCAAGCAAAGGAAACAACTGGCACCACCGCCAGAGAGGAGTGACAATGTCACAGCCAGGGGAGTCATCCTTGAAGGGATGGTGGCTGCTCCAGCCTCCACGAAGGTGTTTTGCAGGTCACAGTTCTCCTTTTGAAGACACGGTCAGTCAGTGGAGTGGAAAGAGCCCAGCTCTGAGAGGGTCCAGGCCAGATGCTAAGAACCCATGTGACCTGGGGAGAGTCAGCCGAACTGCTCCTGGGGCTCAGTTTCCTCACCTGAGAATGGAGGTAGGAACACACGCCCTGTTTACCAGGCACCTGACTGTGCAGCGCCAGCCAAAGGGCAGGGTGTGAGGGCTGTGAGAAGCAGGACCCATCAGGGAACTAAGAAAGAGGGGTGATGCTTGGAACACCCAATCCCACTTGCAGGCTGGGGGGCAAGCCTCTCTTCTGCTGGGGCTGGGCAATGGTTTCAGGTCTGGCCATCCTGTGTAGAAGGAAGGAAGGGGCCGGGGAATGGCACAGGCAGGGGAACAGCAATTTCTTGCAGGGATGGGGACAGGCAAGGTCTCCACTCATGACAGCGCCTGCTCCAAGGCACAGCGTGACCGACTGCAAGCCCAGCTGGTTGGGTGGCTTCACTTTCCCCCTCCCACCTCCCAGGACACTGAGCTAAGTGCCTAGGAGACCCTGTCAGAGGGAAGCAGCCTAGACTTGTCATTAGAACTTTTTTTTTCATTTCAAAATAGCCACTTATCAGTGTGAAGGGCAGCTCTGAGGGAGGGAGATGGGAGGGAAGGAGGGAGCCCAGGAGGCCTGCCTGCACTGACAGTGGGGCTGTGGCCCGGGGCCTGAGGCGTCCTCCTCAGTCTGGCTTTCTCTAAGTGCCACATCGCAGGCTACACACCATGCCCTCGGCAGTGGTCCCCAGAAGTGAGGGGGCCTCACTCAGGCCCAGGTGCCCGGAGGGAGGTTGAGTGTCCTTCCCTTCCTCTTTGCAAAGGATGGAAAAGTGGCCCCAGCTTGGGCTGTGGGGGCCAGTTCTCCCCTCCACCTCACAAACAGGTCCTGGCTCCTGGCTGTTGGTGCTGGCAGAGGCGCATTCAGCAAGGTCTACCTCCTTCCTGCGTTGTTACAAAATAGTTTTCCCTCTGCTGCTGCTCTGCAGGGAGCCAAGACCCCCGCAGTATAGGAGAAGGGCAGCTGGGAAAAAAGGAGGGCTTTGATCAGAGCCACACTCTCAGTCCCGTCCCAGCCTCTGGAGGATGAACCAGCTGGGTGGTACCAGGAAAGAAGCCCTGGGGTTTTTATTAAGCCCCCTGTTGAGTCCTCTGAGTCCCTGTCCTGGGATCCCCAGAAGGGGTACAGATGCCCTAGGAGCTACCACAGACCCTGAAGCAGGGATTGAGCTGGTAGCCAAAGCCCCCAGCAGTATAGCTACAGCTATCTTCTGTCAGTTCTGGAACTGATTTCACTTGAACTTCTACTGTCTTCTACTGTCAAAAAACAAAACAAAACAAAAAAACCTTGGAAGCCACAGTGTCATGGGGAGAAAATAGAATGTAGAGGCAAACCCAACTCTTTTACTTATGCTGTGTGACCTCAGGCACACTGTTTACCCTCTCTGAGATTAGTTTCCTCATCTGTGAAATAGGAATAATAGTGCTGTAAGTGATGTTTAGGGGAAGCACCTATCATTTTGCCTGTTGCTCAAAAATACTGGTTTGGAGACATGTGTTAAATATTTCATCACAGAAGCTGTTAATAACTGCCTAAATGTTGGCTTTCTCACCTGAACCCCAACCTCTCCCCAAGGCCACGTGGGGAACCCAGCTTCACAGTTTGGTGGCAACTTTCTTCCCTGGCCCCTGCTCTGCAAGTTCAGGCAGTACCAGGCAGCTATCAGGCAGCACTAGGGGAAGAGAAGCCTGGGTGGGGAGAAACCCCAACAGCTGGTAACTTGTCCCAGAATAAATGGGGGTTGCTGCAGACACCACATATCCCATGGCACAACTCAGGACACTTCTGGAATGTGACGGGGACATGAAGAGGCAGCATCAAGACATATTGCCCTGGCCCTGATGTGTTCTGGAGCCACTCAGTCCTCCATTTTTCAGCCTCTACTAGGATCGCTAAAGCTGCATTTGGCTTCTAATAACAGCTCATGGCACGGGTAATTATAACTCTGTCATCCTAGTAAAGCTGGGACGGATAGAGGAGGGAGCTTGCACTTTGCAGGCAATGCTGTTTGTTTCTACTGAGAGCAAGCCTTGGCAGGCTCGCGCTGGCCAGGGTCATGCAGAGCTGGCCTGGATCTCAAGTGCAGAGTGCAGTGTACTTCCCCAGCCATGCCCACCCCCAGTCCCCGAGCAACGCGACTGGCCTCCCTTTCCTCCAAACTGGGAGCCCAGTCCTTGACATCCCTTATTTCAGCTCTATGCTTTCCATGGGACAAAGCCAAAAAATTGTCTCTCACCTCCCTAGAAGTCTCCATGCCAGTAGTGACCAGTCCTGGAGGCTAAAGGGTTATGCAGCCCCGGTGAGAGGAGCCATAATAGGTCTTAAATATTTCATGAGTGAATAATAATAATAGACAACCCTTATTAAGTAACTCCCACTGGTAGCCACTAAGACCTTACCAGTATTTGTTCACTTAATCCTCAAAATAACTCTGCGTAGTAGCCTCCTATTACTATGACTGATTCACAGATGAAGAAATCCAAGCAGAGGTTAAATAAGTTGCTCTTTGTCATCCAGCCAGTAAGTAGTAGACAGGGGATTTAAACTCAGGGAATCAGATTCCACAGACTGTGTTCATAGTTTCTGCACAAATGTTGCCTTTCCTACACTGTGTTGCTGCCTGAACTGGAAGAACCTGGAGAACAGAGTGATCTGAGATCGGAAATCCTGAGTTTTTTTTTGTTTCTTTTCCTTTTTTTTTGAGACAGGGTCTCACTCACTCTGCTGCCCAGGCTGGAGTGCAGTGGCACAATAATGGCTCACTGCAGCCTGGATCTCCTCCCAGATTCAAGCAATCCTCCTACCTTAGCCTCCCAAGTAGCTGGGACTGCAGATTTACACCACCACTCCTGGCTAGTTTTATTTTATTTTATTTTTTTGTAGAGACAGGGTCTCCCTATGTTGCCCAGGCTGAGAAATCCTGAGTTCTAACCTGCATTTGCTATGTCATCCTGGGTAAGTCTCTGGACTTCAGTTTCCTCACCTGTCAAATGCAGAACCTCATACCATACTCTTCCTTCGGGGACCAATGAGATAATGAATCTCAAAGCTAACTGAAGACTATTAACAAGTACAATCTGTAAAGGCCCCAACTGAAAACAACCCAAATATTTGTCAACAGATGAATAAATAAACAGAATGTGATGTATCCATATATGCAACACAATACTCCTCAACAATAAAAAGAAACAGACTGGCCGGGCACGGTGGCTCACACCTGTAATCCTAGCACTTTGGGAGGCTGAGGCAGGTGGATCACCTGAGGTCAGGAGTTCAAGACCAGCCTGGCCAACATGGTAGAACCCCATCTCTACTAAAAAAGACAAAAAACTAGCCGGGTGTGGTGGCAGGTGCCTGTAATCCCAGCTACTCCGGAGGCTGAGGCAGGAGAATCACTTGAACCCAGGAGGTGGAGGTTGCAGTGAGCCAAGATCACACCACTGTACTCCCGCCTGGGTAACGAGAGAAAAACTTTGTCTCAAAAAAAAAAAAAAAAAGAAGAAAGAAACAGACTACTGATCCACCCAACAGTACAGATGAATCTCGATGCTGAGCAAAAGAAGCCAAACTAGCACATACAATATGATTCCCTTTATATAAAACTCTAGAAAATGCAAACTAATATTTAGTGACAGAAAGGAGATCCTTTACCTGGGGGTTGCACTGTGGGGAGGGAGGGGTTACATAGGAGACAGGAAATTTGGGATATGATGAACATTGTTCCCAGTCTTGATTGTGGTGATGGTCTCACAGGTATATTTATAGGTCAAAACTGATCAAACTATGCACTTGATATGCACTTACTGTATATCCATTATAACTCAATAGAGCCAATTTTAAAAAGGTGAGATACTATTTTCCTCCTAACTGGTTGGGAAAGATTAAAAACTGATAAAATCCAATGGGAGGTGGATATTGGGAACTCTCACTCAAGGTCGCAGGGAAAACTGATACCATCTTTTTGGAGTGCAATTTAGTAGCAATTATGAAAATTTAAAATGCAAATACATACCACCCTAAAACCCCCTGGCTAGGACGCTCTCCCACAGGAACACCGGCATACACATACCACTGAACAAGCACATCTGAAAGGCAGCAGAGAACAGAAGCTAAGAACATGGCTCTAGAGTCAGATGACTGGGATTTGAACCTGACTCTGGTTTTTGCCAGTTATTAGCTGTGTGACTCTGCATTTCAGATTTTTTATCTGTTAAATAAGGATAAAAACAGCACCTACCTCATAGGTGTTTTGAGAGGGTTAAATGTGATAATACATACAGATCCCTAGGGATGGTGCCCGCATGGGGAATGTTAACAATAAAAGCTTAGCTATTAAAATGGGAAAAAGAGCAGACAGCCTAACTGTGCACCAGCAGAGGAAAGATCAGTCATTTATAGCATAGCTTTTACGATGGAATATTTGCAGTGGTTAAAAAGAATGTGTCCTCTATGTACTGACATGAAGAAATGTCTAAGACCTGCTACTAAGTGAACTTGCAGAACATTATGTGTGTAGTGTGATCCTATTTTTATGAGAGAAAAACTGGGCATGACAGTTGTAGGCTACCTCTGGAGACTGGGGAGAGACTGGAGGGAAGAGATCAATCAGACCTTTAATATTGACTTGATATGGTTCTTATTTTTTGAATTTGTTACAATAATCTTTCACACTTTCTATAATGAAAAACAGTAGTAAAACACAAATTACAAGGTAGCAGAATTTATTCTTAATTTTTGCTAGTATCAATTAGGTTCCAAGTTCTTGGATGACAAGAGACTTGCGTTATATTTCTTGGTTACCCCAGAGTGTCTAGCACAGTACCATGTTATCCAGTAAGTATTTGCTGACTGACTGAATGCATGAAGGAGCCCTCTCTTCTCCTGCAGGGTGGCCTTTGCAACTCTTTTCTAGAGCTAAAATACCCAGGGTCATCTCAGTTTATTCTAAGGTTAGTATTTCTTTTTCCTTCTTTCTTATGTTTTTGTCTTGGGAGACGCTGTGCAGCAAATTTATCCCTTAAAAAAAAAAGGAAGTTTGCTCTCCAGATCTGACTATAAAAATGGTACACCTGGAGGAAAGAAATAGTAAGAGATTTTTTTAAAGGAGAAGGGAAAAAAAGAGCAAGTTGGATGGAAAGGACGAGCCTCCACACTGACCAGCCCCTCCCTGCATGATCAGACACGTGGTCATCAGGCATCAGATGACCCGTGCTTCTTATGCTTCCCTGTGACACTTTCCCAGGTGACACTTTCCTGAGCTCTCCTTCTGAGCAGCTGCTACTACTACTTTATCTAATTCCAACCTTTCAGAGCTAATGCGAGGGGACTCAAAGATGATGTAGGCTGGAGTTGCTGGGTTAGTGGTTGTGTCAGAATCTCCCAGGGAACTTTCTTAAAGTGCCTTCACTCCCTACCCTGAGACTCTGCTTAACTCTTCTCTTCGAAAAGGGATTCATTCCTAGGTGATTCCATCGGTAAACTCCCTCCCCACTTCATTCCCAACACTTCCACCATTGAAAAAATCACTGTCTAAACTACAGTGAGGAAACTAAGGCTCAAGAAGGGGTATGACTTACCTGAGGGCACGCAGTCACCCATAAGTAGGAAGAACAGAAACCCAGGTCTCCCTGTTCAATACCCTTTCTATGAACTAGGGGGAGTCTGCCCCAAACACATTCTATTCAGCATCATTGCCTCAGAAAAGTTGGTGCTTTAAAGAGAAAAAAATATGTAGCATTGTTCTGGGAAGGGCTGGAGCAATGAACAATAGCAGACGAAGTTCATTTTTGTTGACTTTATGGAGGCTGCTGGGCATCTGCTTTCCTGCCTGAATAAAGGCTAGGCTTAAAGGCTCCATGTCATCAAGAATAAAGCATTCCCTGACAGGAAAAACCGGACTTCTTAGCTCTGGGTCCCAGGGCACTGTTATTCAAGGCTGTTTTCACGGAGTATCTGGTCTATTATGGGAGACTGAAATTGCAAGAAACTTTACAGCCGCCCCTTGCAAATCTAGGTTATTGCATCATACACTTAAAATAACGATAGGCCGGCCAGGTGAAGTGGCTCACACCTGTAATCCCAGCACTTCGGGAAGCTGAGGCAGGAGGATCACTTAAGCCCAGGAGTTGAAGACCAGCCTGGGCCACATATGGAGACCCCATCTCTACAAAAAAAAAAAATTAAAAAAATTAGCCGGGCCTGGTGGTGTGCACCTGTGGTCCAAGCTTCTCAGGAGGCTGAGGTGGGAGGATCACTTGAGCCCAGGAATTTGAGGCTGCAGTGAGCTGAGATCATGCCACTGCACTGCAGCCTGGGTGACAGAGCGAGACCTTGTCTCAAAAGAACAAAAAACGATGTCAACAACAAAATGACAAAAAGCTCTCTCAAGCTCTTGAGGTTGCTATGGAACTGTTATCTCCTAGACCTGAATTTCAGGAAAGACTGTGTGTTTTGCTTACCTAGAGGAATGCTAAGTTCACTGAACACATCCTCTGGTTCCCAAGAGGGCAAAGAAAGGGGCTGTTTCAGTTCCACTTCAGTGTACTCTGGTGACCTCACCTCCAGAGATTTCATTTCCACGTACCTGGAGTTTTCTGCAAAACATGAACCAAGGCAAAAAAAAAAAAAAAAGAAATATAACATGCCTCAAAGAGTCCCTGAAATTCTATCCCTGCATAGTATGATTGGGAATTGTCCCTTGGACTGCTTAATCACATAAGGCTGGGGCAATGGTTGCTAATTAGAACCAAAGCACTGTCATTAGGAGCTTTTTCCACTGCCAAAAGAATGCCACACACAATAAAACTTGGCAAATCTTTGCATTTGGCCCAGGGGGATGGGCTGCTGATGCCTTCAGTTGAGAAGATCCACCCCCCACCCCCCATGCCTCCCATCTCAGTATCATTCCATCTCTGCAGGCAGAGGAATTACTGACGGGCAAAAATTGTGCTGACTTCCACTGAGGCTAGCAAAACAGGCAATGCCATTCTCTCCCCAAGCTTGTCAAGCTGTTATTAAATATGAACCCCAAACACTGGGTCAGTTAATGAGCCTGTAACACTGGCACATGTTGAGACCTACACCTCAAAATAAAAGGGGCTTGATTGGAGTGAGGTGAAGATTTCACTCCTCCTTTATTCTTGCCTTCTCTAGACAGAGCCCGGGCCTCAGGGTTTCTCTAGCAACAAGAAGGCATTTCACGGCGGGGTTTCCATGGAAACTCAGATCCATGCAGGTAAAAAACAGCTCAGGTCAGCTTGACATGGAAAAAATCCCAAGCCTCCCAGTTACCTAACAGCTCATGCCACCCACAGGGCCCTGGGTTGAAATGTTCATTTTTAAGCCTTTCCTCTGTATTTTCTGCCCCGACTCTCACTTCAACCTCTGGTGTGCTACAGGCTTTCTGTAAAGCAAATCCCTAATTATTTTCACAGTGAGAATTTTAAAGGCTACTCTCTCTCCCTCCCCCCAAACCCCTTGATGGATCTTAAGTTCCACTTGGCAGAGAAGACGGGGCTTAGCCTATTTTAAACTCTCTCTTTCATGATGTCACAGTGCCGGGCATAGGCACAAAACGTCACTTCCAATGGAGTGAGAGAATATCCTGAAACAAGTCTTGTATCACTGTGAGATCCTAGCAAAAAATGGGTCTGAGGTAGTAAGAAGGGGAACAGCTGTACCCTTTAAGGATCCTCTGTTCCTTCCCCTTCCACTCCTTTCTTGCATCCCCTACTCTTGCCCCCATCACAGAAATAACAGCCTGGGTGGCCCTCTGCTGTGCAGGCATGAGGCTCCTCCTGATCTCCTTTTGCTGATAACCCAGTCTAATTTTAGTTATCCAAGTCCATCTGGGCTCTTGTAAATGCAGAGAAGTCTGCCCTGAGTTTGCTTCCCAGAAAACATGCAGCCTCCTATCTAACTTCCTTTACACCACTTGCCTAAAATCGCTAGCAGTTTAGCCAGGCTTTTAGAGGCTTGCCTTTGTTGCTAAATCACTTTCTGCACCCACTTTAATGCTAGTTGAAACCTTACTTATGTTCATTCCAGCCTGCACATGCTCATACTTTATCAGGTGAGCAGGAGTCCAATCAACCCGACCACCCGTGAGGAAAGGGGAGGTAGTTACCCGGGGTCAACACTTCTTGGCAAGCTTGGTTTTGGAGGTCGGTTTCGATGGGGGGGCTGGCTTTCTCCTCCAGGGGGCTGCCTTCACAAGCCCCATCTTCGGGGGTCCCCCTGGTCTTGCAATCATCGACAAATGGGCTTGGCTGCCGGGCCCTCTCCTCTGCTGGCTTAGGGGAAGACATTTGCTGGACTGTAGGGGCTGGATGAACATCTGAGCTCTCCACTCCCTTTGCCTCCTTCTCGTAGCAATCTGAATCCTCCAGGGAGAGGCCTGTCTCACTTTCAGCTGGCTTCCGCTCAGCATCCAGATTTAGGCCAGGCATTTCCACGTCCATGTCACTGGGACAGCTTGTGGAAGCAGAGGGCAGTTCTCTGGGTGACTTGAGGCTGATTTCTGCAGCCCCATTCCCTACGGCCTTGACTCCTTCCTTGGGGAAATCCTGGGCCAGGTCTAGGTCTAAGGTGGTTGTCACACACAGACATGTTTCTGGGCAAATTTTGTCTTTCTGGTCAATGGGCACAATTTCTTCCAGCTCTGGGATGTCTGGTTCCATGATAAAATCTTCTTCTTCCCCAACCTCGTCCACTGTCACCAGCTCCTCCATGTTAGTGGGATACCAGCTCTCCCCCTCTGCCTCACTTTCACTCTCCCAATCTTGTTCCTGCACAAAAATGCAGAATGGAGGTCAGAGGGTGGTTGAGAGCATTCAACTGGAAGGCACAAGACTTGGCCATAAGGACCACTCAAATCAGGAAGAATCTGAGCATTCTTACCTCTACCTGGTACAATTACTGCGAACCACTCAAGTCCCACAGCACCAACTCATCTTTAGGGTGATGCTCAAAGTTTGGAATAGGCCCTTAATGCTTAATCTACCATATTTAAAGTGACACAAAGAATTTCAAGCCCTAGTAGATAATAGGTGCTCAATATACAGTTTTTGAATGCATGAATAATGAAGTTATAAACTCTAAATACTTACTGGAGCATCTTTCTTGCATCTGGGTCATCACTAAATGTAACTGCAGCAAAGCCCCTCACAAAATTCCCCCCAAGCACCCTCTCCCAGCAGGGGTACATACACTCCCACAGCCAAAGCTTCTACTAGGCCCCTTCTAGAACTTTCCCCTTGGCATCTGCAGCAGCCCATAGACTCCCAACTCCACAGACAGATTTAGGAGATCAGCTTGCCTGCCAGCGATACTCATTTCTCCTGCCTCTCCTGACCGGAAAGGCACGAAGATGGCCCTTTTCCAAGGACATTTCTTTTTGTTGTGGCAGCTCCAGCCCAGGAGAACTGTAACTGGATTTTTTCATTTTAATTAAGTAAAACAATCTATACAAGCACAGTAGATGGCTTGTTAATCGTAGGATCTGGGCCTGCTGAAGTCAGGGCCCCAGCTTGAGTGCCCAAAGCAGCTTCTCGCCCCATCCCTGCCAAAGGACTTGTCTATTTTGGGAGCCTGGCTCTGAAGCCTGAGTCTTTTTTTGGGCACATGTTTTCTCGTAGGAACACAGCCAAGTTGCTGGAGAGTGAGCAGAGCCCAGACATATGGGTAAAGATCGCTTCAATAAAAACTGTCCGAAGATTCCAGGCATAGCCACTCCTCCAAAGTAGCGCTAGGAGGACTGGTTCATTCATGGAACTAATGGTGGGGTCTCAGCCATATTCCATCCAGCAGGACATCACCAGGCAAAAGGGGGACTCCTGTGACTCAGTCCCTCGTGGCAGAAGTGCAGAATCCGAAACAAACTTTACCTTCTTTGTCCTTGTGTTTTCCGGATCAGAGAACTCTGCTTCTTTCTCCTGTCTGCCCACTGATTGAGGGCTTTCTTCCATGCCCTCCTGTTCCTCTTTTCCAGCCTTACCAAAGGAAGAACAGAGCAAACCAAATCAACAGCGAGCAGTGACAGGGAGAAGAAAAAAAGAATGATATTGAATGCAGGTCCCAGCTCTCAGATAGGTTTCACATACAGCATTTCCTTTATCCTCCCAGAATCCCTCGGAGGCAGCTGCTATCAGCATCTTCATTTTATAGATTCGAAAACTGAGGTTCAGAGAGGTTAAGTAATTTGCTCACAGTCACACAGACAAATGGAGGCAGAGAAATGTCTTGAAGCCTGGCCCGATGTCTTTAGGGGGCAGAAATACCTGGCAAACTGGGTATTTTTTGCAGAGTAGAAGCAACAAAACTTGAGCTGACTTGGGCCGGCCAAGACCCCGGGGTTAACCATCACGGTGACATTTCCCCAACAGAGTCATCTTGGCTATGAAAAAAATCATTCAGGACACTTATAGGTAGAAAGGGCACAGTCAGAGTGCCCTCACACCTTTCTGTTGCCCTCTGTCCTTGAGTGATAGCCCAAACTAACACTCCCTTTCCTCCTTCCTTGTATTCCCTTCCCCCAAATCAGGACCCTCACAGTAGTGTGCATGTCTGTGAAACTGAACAATTGAAAGCAGGTGTTTGGTTTGAGAATTAGGGCCTCTACCCAACCTTTAAGACAAGGGTCAGCAAACTATAGTCTGCAGGCCAAATCTGACCTACAGCCTGTTTTTTGTATAGCTTGTGAGCTAAGAATGAATTTTACATGTTTACATAATTACATTTTAAGTGATTATAGAAGTGGCTACATAAAACCCTCAATTTTGACCCTTGGCCCACATAGGCTAAAATATTTACTATCTAGTCCTAGAAAACTTTGCCAACCCCCACATTAGAAGTTTCTGGGGGATATTCTCCCATGACTTAAACTTCGGCCACCAAATCAATGACTACTCCTGGGCTTTCTGAGGGCCAAGCTGCAGTTCTAGGACATTCTTGGCTGAGGTTGGTTCTAAGTAAACCACTCTAGTTCTGATTTCTTACAATCAGACACACCCCCTTGAGCTGACTAGGAGCCAGCTGGAGCAGAAGCTCAGGGCTGACTGGTTTCACCAGTTATTACTGGACAGGGATACATGGTTCAAATCCTGAAGTCCTTTCTGTTTCCAGTGTTTGCTGTGGAAGATTCCACTGAAAGCTTTGCTGAAGTCTACTGCACTAGCCTGAGTATAAAGCAGCTACAAATACCTTTTTAGCTATTATAGCTTCTACCAACAGGTGACTTTATTTTTATCTCCCTGAATCAACTATCCATGGCCCTCTCTTGTCAAAATGAATAATCCTTACCCTTCCCAAGCAGTTCCTGCAGCCACACTCCCAGATCAACACAGTAAAGGGACCCCCTTCAGTTCAAGTTGGGAGAGGCAGGGACAGTCTTGCTAGCCGGGCTGAAAGCCCTCCACCAAGCAGACCCCTGCTCTTCCACCCTGCAGGCAAAGGAAACAACCTTTCAGAGCTTCCCTTTGCTGTGGGATCACTTCCAGGAGAGAGCAGCAGCTTAAGTGGAACAGATGGGTGCAACGGGTGCCCCCAGCTGCCCACAGCAGCTCACAGGCTGAGACTGAAACGCCAACTGTTGCAAGCAGGGCTCTGCCTCCACAGGGCCCGGGCTACCGAACCACTTCCAAACTGGTCTCCCACTTCTGCTCTGTACCTTCCCCCAAAATCTATTCTTCCCAAGGCAGTCAAGAATGATCATTCCAAAAATGCAAAAATGATCACATCCTCACCATATTGTCTTTTTTTTTTTTTTTTTTGAGATGGAGTTTTGCTCTTGTTGCCCAGGCTGGAGTGCAATGGCATGATCTCGGCTCACCGCAATCTCCGCCTCCTGGGTTCAAGCAATTCTGCTGCCTCAGCCTCCCAAGTAACTGGGATTACAGGTGCCTGCCACCACACCTGGCTAATTTTTTTTTGTGTGTGTATTTTTAGTAGAGACAGGGTTTCACCATGTTGGCCAGGCTGGTCTCGAACTCCTGACCTCAAGCGATCTGCCTGCCTCAGCCTCCCAAAGTGCTGGGATTACAGGTGTGAGCCACTGTGTCCAGCCTCCTCACTGTATTTTCTTGCTTAAATACTTCATTTGCTTCCCCTGGTAGTTAGGATAAAGGCAAAAATCTTCAACCTGCCTACAAGGCCCTGCATAGTGTAGGCCCTGTTGACAAGTCGGCCTCACCTCCTGTTACTCTAATGCCAGCTCTCTGCTACGGCAATGCTGGAGCCCTGGAGCTGCTGGAGGCCCTTGTGCATGCTGCTTCCTCTGTCTTTTCACTTCCTTTTCACCCAGTCAATACTCACCATGCCTCCAAATCTCAATAGGCACAGCCTAACCCTGAGAAGGCTCAGATTTATCACAGGCACTCACAGCATTGCGTACCTTCATCTCCTTCTTAGCACTTAATACTCAAGCTCTTCTGTTCATTTAAGAAATCACGGGATTAGCATTTCTCTCACTAGACTATGAGCTCCATGAGCCCAGGGGTCATTTCAGTGTCACTAACTATAGTCCCAATGCCGGGTGCTCCACAAATATTGGTCAATAAAAGAATGAAATTCGTAGAAGGGGGTGGGGTGAATAACAAGTTCTCACCTGTCTTCCCGCATGGTTGGGCCTTGTCTAGGCTCTGAAGCATAAGGGTTCTAAAAATCTTCACCTCTTATGGATTGGTTATACCAGGGGTTACACTCTGGGGCTTCTAGATGGCATCTGGCCCACAGGTATGTTTTGGTTTATACTAGACACTTGTCTTGCTCTAAGAAAAGGGAGATTTGACAGCATGGCATGCATTCCTGCATGGCAGCTGTAGAATGGAGATGAGCAGTAGCTCCGGCCCCACAGATGGCACCACTTTCTCAGTCAGCCATGGTCCCATCATGCTGGCCTGGCTCCACTTGTCATTAGCCTAGCTTCCCTTCCCTAGTCACCTGGGCCTGCCACTCTCGAACCCTCCCTCCCAGTAGGATGTAGCAGTGTTTCTTCCCCATGTTTTCCTTATCTGTGACTTCATTTCTTTCCTCCTCTTTATGGTTCTGTGGCCAGGATTGGGTCTCAGGTATGGACGTGGCCACCCATCACCACGGAGCAGCACGCACACTGGCTTCTCAACCACGGGAACTTTCTCCAGAGAGCTCAGGATATTTTAATGAGCATGACCTCTTTAAAGTACTACAACAGCCTTGTGATCACACCCATTTTACAAACAAGAAAAGTGAGGCAGAAGAAAGCAGGGTCTGACCTGGTTCTCAGAAGCCAGGCCTTTGCTTCCAGAGTCTGGGTTCCAACCTTCATACCTTCAACAGGTTCTCACTGGACACCTGCTGTGTGCCAAGCCCTCCTCTAGGGACTGGGAATACAGCAGTGAACACAACAGACAAAACTTCCTGCCTTGTGAAGTTTACACCTGGAGCTGGGGGTGACAATAGACACTAAGTAAAATAAAGACATTAAGTGATAGGTTTGAAGGTGGTAAATGCCACCAAAAACAGGAAAGCAGGGAGGGAGAGGAAGGGGTTGGGGTGTTGAGATGGTCTGCAGTGGCGAGAGGGAGAAGAGTGGGTTGGGGTGTTGAGATGGTATGCAGTGACAAGAGGGAGGGGAGCAGGTTGGGGTGTTGAGATGGTATGCAGCAGTGGGGAGGGAGAAGAGTGGGTTGGGGTGTTGAGATGGTATGCAGTGGTGGGGAGGGAGAGGAATGGGTTGGGGTGTTGAGATGGTCTGCAGTAGTGTCGGGGGAGGGGAGGGGGTTGGGTGGGGTGTTGAGATGGTTTGCAGTGGTAGGAGGGAGAAGAGCAGGTTGGGGTGTTGAAATCATATGCAGTGGCCAGGGACAGTAGAGAATGTGGCCATGAGTAAAGACAAAGGAGGTGAGGAGCAAGCCAGGAAGACTTGTGGCTCCTTGGCAGCAGCAACACCTGTAAAGGCGCTGAGGGCAGGAGGTGCCTGGTGCACTGGAAGAGCAGCAAGCCCTGCTGCCTTCATTCCCAAGTTCAGTTGCCACCTGTTAATCTGACTCCTGGGGCAGCCCTGTGAGGTCTGGGCTTTTCTTGAGTTCATCATACAGAGTTTGAGGACAGTGCAAAATACTCTCTGTTCTGCTGTCATTCCAACACACAGTGTTGGACTGCCTGGCTCCAAACCTAAAGAAACAATCTGTGAGGGGCCCCAGTAAGTCCCTACTGACCCCACTCCAGGGTTGTAAGAGGCAGAACCAACTTGAGGGACAGAACTGTGGGGAAATTCTTGGGGCTTTCTGAGATTCTTTTTCCATCAGGGGCTCTTTGGCTGACACATAGTGTCACCTTAAATGAGCAATGTTATACAAACCGATGAGAGCAGGGTGGTAAAACAGAAGAAGAAAAGAGGTTCCCAGGGCAGAGTCTTAGGAGTGCGAGTAGAAGTGCAGGAAGCAGCTCCACCTCTCAGCCTTGGGGGAGAGAGGGTTGGCAGGCTGGTGGTATCCACATGAAGCCCAGGCTTTGCTTGAGCCCCTGCCAACTCTTGCTCTCTGCCCATCATCCATCACCAGCAACTTGGACACCTCCAAGCACATATACTTTTAAAAATATCCACTGGTTCACCAGGTCCTTGGGATCCAGTTCAAGTCCTTGGTGAGGCACACAGTGTCTTCCATGAGTCTCACCCTCTGCCCTAATCTCATCTCCTGTTCTTCCTCCTGCTATGCCAGTTAGGAAAAATCATGGCAGACTTTGTAATGGGCAAAAAAAGACTACTGGGTGTCCTTTCACTGGAATGCTGGGCATTTGTCTAGCACATCCTTTCAGGGCATCTGATTCTATAGAAGTCTGCACCTTTCATTATCTTGAACTGAGGTATTTTACAACTGTATAAGTTGCAGAAATCAGATCCTAATACAAATGATTCTTGTTCCTAGAGATGCACATGAATTGTCTCTGCTGGAGATGCAACCGATTCCCTGCCGCCTGTAGAAGGGGCCACTTTTACACCTATTAGCAAATTCATTTTAGCATTCCTGATTGCCTGTATATGTTGCCTGCTCTTTGGATTCTCTTTTGAGTTGGTTTTTGCATCTCATGATGCCGTCATTAATTAATGAGTTGAATAAAACCTTTGACATGTATTCATTATATATGTGCATCAGAGTCATGATTTTACTCTTTAAAAATATTATCCCTAATATGCCCTAAAGATGCAGCCATGCCGATTATCTCCAGGTTCTTCAAAACAGTCTTTCTTTTTCACTTTTGCCCTGGCTTCTGTTTCTATCAAGAATCTTGGCGGGGCACGGCGGCTCACGCCTGTAATCCCAGCACTTTGGGAGGCCAAGGCAGGAGGATCATGAGGTCAGCAGTTCGAGACCAGCCTGACCAACATGGTGAAACCCTGTCTCTACTAAAAATATAAAAATTAGCCGGGCGTGGTGGCGCACACCTGTAATCCCAAATACTAAGGAGGCTGAGGCAGGAGAATTGCTTGAACCCAGGAGGCAGAGGTTGCAGTGAGCTGAAATCACACCACTGCACTCCAGCCTGGGTGACAGAGTGAGACTCTGTCTCAAAAAAACAAAACAAACAAACAAACAAAAAAACCCAAACTGCTTTTTTCTACTTTTAATACTCAGCTCAAATATCACCCTCTCTGAGCAGCTCTTTTCCTGTTCCTGTGCAGAGTCAATAATTGCCCACAGAGCAGCTCATCCGCTGTAAATGCTGGCATGAGTCCCATTGTATACAAATTATTTTTATATTAATAGGTCTGTTTCCACCACGGGACTTCAGTCTCTGCTGTAACATGGACTATGTCCTATTCACCTTTGGCTCGCCTACACCTAGCACACCACCTGGCAAAGTGGCACTCCATCTATACATGTTGGAATGAATGCTGAAGTAGCATCCAAAAGGTGACTCTTCAGTGTTCATGGAGTAGAGATTCGGGCTCCTTATTTGCACTTAGTATTGCCACCAACTCCCAGGTCAGAATGACTAGAAGGTATGTGTGGAGGATTTTAAAAATTAGGCTCCTTATGCATATTGCCAAACCTCACTTATCCTACCCCTACTTAAATATAGAAGGCTCTGGCAAGAAGGAAGTGTAAGCCAAGTTAGAATATAAACCTGGTAACCACAACCCTCCTTGTGATGCCCCTGTGTGAACTGAAGTACTGCTGCAAGCCCTCAGACCTTTCAGATGCCATGAAGGTGCCAGCCATTGCCATGCATTTTTTTTTTTTTAAATAGAGTTTCGTTCTTGTCATCCAGGCTGGAGTGCAATGACATGATCTCGGCTCACTGCAACCTCCGCCTCCCGGGTTAAAGTGATTCTCCTGCCTCAGCCTCCTGAGTAGCTGGGACTACAGGGGTGCACCACCTTGCCTGGCTAATTTTTGTATTTTTAGTAGAGACAGGGTTTCACTATATTGGCCAGGCTGGTCTCGAACTCCTGACCTCAGGTGATCTGCCTGCCTCGGCCTCCCAAAGTGCTAGGATTGCAGGCATGAGCCACTGTGCCCAGCCACCGTGCATTTTTATTAGAGTGGAGGTAAAACACTGTGGACAGCTCTGGGCACCCAGTTTAATTTAGCGGGTGGTGACGGCTTCTCCTTCACCACCTCTCCTCAGAGTTCCAGGACTGGTAAATGCTTTTGGCAGGAGGGAGGACAGAATGAACCAAAGATCTAATCTCCCTTGGGAGGCTCTTTGGGTGCAAACACCTCAGGCCACTCCCTACTGGACGAACAGGACTACAGGCCTTTCCATCATGTCCCGCCCTAACTTCTAGTAAAGGCAACAGGTGCCATGGGATTTGGGGCCAGATCTCCCTGGTATAATTCTGGGTCTGCCATTTCCTGACCGTGTGTTCTTGGACAAATAACGTAAGTTCTCTGTGCCTCAGTTTCCTCACCTGCAGTAACAATAGTACCAAGCTCAAAGGTTGGTACTCAAAACCTGTGAGGATTAAATGAGTTCATTGAGATAAAGTGTCTTGCACAGTGCCTAGCACATAGTAAATAGCCAGTAAATGTTCATTCATTCAATAAACATTCATCCTCATTATATTATTATGATTATTCTCCTTCAGGGCCTGCCTCGTCTTACCTGGGGAAGAGATTGATCATTACCTCATTCTCTGCCATTGTGTTTTCTTTTCTATCATCAGCTACTTCTTGGTCTCTGTCAGTTCTCTTGGTTTTATTTTTCTCATTCTGCTTGGCCTTGGCGCCCTCAGGGGCCCTAGTGACCTTTGGCCCCAGCCCATCTTCCTTGCCTGAGTCATCGGGATGGGGGTGTCTGCTTTCCCGCAGCCTGCCCTCGTCTTTCCTCCTGGACCTCCCGGGGGCATCCTGCTGCTGCTTCAGATACTTGTCCGACTTGGCTTTGGGCTCTTTCCGGTAGTAGCCGTCTTCACGGCTTTTGTAGCTGGACACAGAGTGGGGCAGGTTGGGAGACCCAGATCTCGGGTACTTCTCCCGGTGGGGCCTCCCTCCTTCTGGTCGCTCGTCCAACTCAGCCTTGTCCAGTTGCCGGGGGTGGTGTTTGCGATCATGTGCCCAGGGGTCCATCCTGTCCCTCTTGTCATCTCCATTCTCCCTCCAGGGAGCCGGGTCTCGCTCTTCCTCCCTCCTGGCATAGGGAGAGTGCTCCCAGGAGTCCCGGCCATTGCCCCAGTCAGCCCGGGAGGGGCCCGGAGGGCTGTGGGAAGAGCTGCAGGAGGTGAAGCTGGGAGTGTGGGACCTCGGGGAGAGTGACCGGCTCACCGGACTACGAGACCGCGGCCTTTCTGGACCATATCTGTGAGGCAACCAAGGAGCAGGATTTAGAATCTTCACACCTCCCATCCCACCCATCCACACACAGATACACACAGTCTCTGTCTTGGATACACTGTGCATGTAACTGTGTACACTCTTAACTCCCAACTCTACAGAACCACACAGAGTGGTTCAGGAGAAAGCCTTTTCCTCCCTTCTGGCTTCCATGCAGAGGACTTCTCCTAAGCACAGCACTGGCCACTCGCTGTGCCTTTACTCATTCTGCTCCTGGGAACTAGGAAGAAGAACTGGGTTGATTTGGCTCGGTTCCAGCTTGCCTTCTCTTGGAAGGGAGCTATGCTCAGGGAGCGGACCTCTGACTCTCCTCCTGGGGGTGTGCGGGGTGGGCACTGGGGGGCAAGATTGCCCTAGTCCAGCCTAGTGGGTAAGGCTGCCTAACCCTGGGTGCCGTTAGCCGGCCTCTTAGCTACAAGACTTGAAGCCACTCCTACATTTGGGCTGTATCAGAATGAAGCCAACCTCTTAGCCTCCAGTTTTCTCATTTATTTCTCAGCTCAATTTATGCATGGAAAAGGGATGCTAACTATCGGGGAGGGCACGCTCAGAGGTTAAAAAAAAGAATTAGGAAGGCATTTTAGGGTTGGAAGATACTCTAGAATCCTGATCTACACATGTTTGAGATGAAGAAACTGAAACCCAGACAAGGACCCCAACCTGTGTAAGGTTCAGAGCAAGACTTCCTAACCCCCCTCCACTCTGCCGCAGAATTGTAGGTGGCAAGATGTGGCTTTACACGTCTTTAAAAAACCCAAATAATCAGAATTTTTTTTAAAAAACAGACAGACTAATAAACAAATAAAGATTCCCAGCCTGAAAGTTACGTACAAAGATACACACACATATATACAGATACACTCTGAAGGCTGTTTGGTTATTAAGCAGGTCAACTGAGTCATATATCCGATATTCTAAAAGGATGGGCATTTTTTCATTAAGTTCCCAAATACAGGAAAACCACGTAGCCCTCACTGACCAGGGGACACCGAGGTGCATCTTGCTAGGACCAGGCTGCCTTGACCATCATGGGGGAAACACCCTGGGCTTGTGCCCTCTACAGGGAAGTGACAGCACCGCCTGTGGCCACCCCAGCAAGAACCCCAGGATGTGCCAGCCAGGTGCCTGCTCCTGCAGTTTTCTACCTTGGTTCTCTTCAGGAATTGTCTTTGTAGGGGAGTGACAGTGGTCAACTTGTAGCCCCAGCTTGGCCTGATCACAAACTTCAGTTGGAAGAAATGGGTTGGAAAACTGAATATATTCAATGTTTCGAGAAAGTGACTGTTCAAATAACTGATTTTTTTTAACCATCTACATTTTACTTCCTACACCTACATTCAACTTATGAAAACCAAGAGCTGGTTCTAAACAGAAGCCACACGTACACACACACACATACACACACATGCACACACACACATGCACACACGCACACACACCCACACACACGCATTACTTTTAGGCTGTTTTAATAGGGTGTAGACTTGCCCCAAAGGGCCAAATATTAACAGACCTTTTCCTATATTATTTTCCAACAAAGGGTGAGGAGCTGAAGGGAAGCTCAGCATTTTGCATTTTCCTGAGGTTAACCGGAGCAGCATGTCTGAACTGGACTGGTGTTTTTCATGGGGAACATGGAAAAGTGGGACCCAGAAAAGCAGATGGATGGGGTAGGGGCAAGAGCAGGGCACAGCATGACTCAAATGCCCCTAAGAATGAGAAACAGGAGTCTGTTCCCACTGCCCAGAACCTGCCTGGAGACTTAGGGCTTGGGGCCTCACCTGTCTGCTTCCCGGAACATGTCCCTCTCCCTCTGGGAATGGATGTCCTGGATGATGGCAGCCACGGCCTTCCCGGGTTTCTAGCAAAGTCAGAGAGATCACCATCAGATCAGAGATGGCCTTGAAAACACCTGAGGGAAGCAGCTCTGACTTGGGTCATTCATTGCCTGGTCCACCAAAAGGGAAAAAATACCTTGTGTGGGGAAGACAAAAGGTGTAATCCAATGGATGAATGTGAGTATAATGCTGAACTGGGTGGGGCTGAGTGGCCCAGAGAACACTGAGTGGTCCATTGAGCTGGGGAAGGAAGGAGCCTGGTGTTCACATCCATGTGCTGGAGACAAGCAGCATTTGTTAATACCCACCTCTGCCCGAATAAAAAAAAAATTAAAATGTGAAAGAAAGAAAAGGAGAGAGGGATGGAGGGAGGGAAGGAAGGCAGGCAGGCATGCATTGTAAACTTGGAGAGACTTGAAGATCATTGACTGCAGCCTCCGCTTTTTATATCTATGGAAACTTAGAGCCAGAGAGGTTGAGGCAGGGTCTCTGCTCTGCACAGCTCCAGGGTCACCAGCCACCTTGTGTTCCATGCAGTTGGTGACTCTTGGGAGTTGTACTGGGTTAAGGAACACTTCAAGGTCACACAGATAGTGAAAAGAATCAGGACCTGACACCAGGTATTTTAACTCCAAGTTCCTTTCCATGCTTTCCATGCTCTGTGCCCCCTTCAACACCTCATGCACAGACATCAGCTGATGCTCAAAGTAAATCTGTGAGGAGGGTGGCATAAGCTGGGAGTCGGGCTTCACAGCTGAGAATAGTAGGCAGCCAGGGCTCCATCCTTCCCAGAGGTCATTAGATGGTGGCTATGCCAGGACAGGACCAACCCCATCCCCCCATTCCCAACCAAAGCCCTTTCCTAAACCCAGAATGGATACATGCTAACCAAAATAAATAAATAATTAATGATTTTTAAAAAGAAATTCATAAGCACAAAAGGCAACAGGAGTATCTTCCTGAAGACTATGCAGAATTCATCCCTTACATAAAAATGTATCAAGCAGAGTGAATTTTATGGAATGTGAGTTATATCTCAAAAAATAAAGCTGATTTTTTTAAAGACCAAGACTAAACACCTCAGTCTGTGTAAACTTTTGATAATGAGTTTTATTAAATTTAATCGACTTTTTTTCCTTGATTTTTTTCTATGTAATTTACAAAGAATCATGCAATTATTTATTTATTTATTTATTTATTTATTTAAGAAACGGGGTCTTGCTCTGTCACTCAGGCTGGAATGCAATGGCACAATCACAGCTCACTGAAAGCCTCAACCTCCCAGGCACAAGTGATTCTCCCACTTCAGCCTCCAAAGTAGTTGGGACTACAGGGGCTCACCACCACACCAGGCTAATTTTTTTAGGTTTTATAAAAGACAAGTTCTCGCTATGTTGCCAGGGCTGGTCTTGAACTCCCAGGCTCAAGCAATCCTCCTGCCTTGGCCTCTCAAAGTGCAGGGATTACAGGCATGAACCACCACGCCCAGCTAAATCATGCAATAAGAGCCATACAAATGTTAAAAAGCATCACGTATCTCATTTGACAGATGGGAATCTCAGGTCCAGAGATGTGATCTAGCTGGCCTAGCATGGTATGAGTGCTCTGAGTGGCGTGGCTGATTATCTGTTATTGTTGAGATAGAGGGTTGGGCTGGGAAAAACACAGAGTAAAGGTGAGAATGAAGGAGGAGCTGCCTGCAGTTTCAGGGAGAGAGGTCAGGACACAGAAAAGAGATATAAAATGTTCAAGTGAGGGAGGGACCTCACCTCTTGTCATATGGAGATGCAAAATGAAAGAAAGTCAAAGAGAAGGCAGTGACTCCTTCATCTGTGCTCGTGAATAAGTCAGAGGTTTTAGAAGTCAGCCAATCCCCCATTCAAGAAAAGGCCCAGGAACTTAGCACTGGGCAGGATGTCCACAAGAAAAGGCACCACAACTTTGGCAAATGGTCCCTTATGTCAAACTGGAGCTGTAGAGATCGACCCTCTGTAAAGCCCATGAAAGTGCCACCTACAAATTACCAGATCACCCAAGACTTGCACTGGCCTCCAGCACCTCAGCCACTTAAACTAGACCTTGTTCAGACCAAGGCCAAACAAGGATAGAAGCCAAGGCTGTTGGTGTCGGCCAAGAAGAAAGCTGCTGCCCAGGATGTCTCCTCCCACCCCACCGTGTGGCTAGAGACCACTGGTCCTTCAGCCAGGGTCGGTTGTCACTTGGGGTAGGAGAAGAGGCTCACTTGGAGCTGACTGCACTTGATGTGGATCCCACCAAGCAGGTTTTCTTCCTGCCTGCCCACCTTGGGCCACACAATGAACTCCGGCTACTGTATCATCAAGGGAAAGCCAGCTGGGATGGCTGGTCCCTGAAAGGACCTGTCACAGCACTGCCTTCACACAGGCACCAGGGGAGCAGCAGAGCTTGGGAAAGCTGGTGGGAACCATCAAGACCAAGACCATGTCATGAGATCTGCCATCGCCGGGAAGCCACACCCCGGGTCCCTCCCAAATCTGTGGCTTGCACTGCCAAGCTAGAATAGACAAAGGCTAAAGAATGTGCCCCCAAACTGGGATAAATGTATATGGCAATTCTTCAGAACATAAAATTCCCCATGGGAGTTGGATGGGGAGCTTTCTGTTGTAAAAAGAGTCCCCAAGGTTCCAGTTTTCTTCTGCTCTTCTGGAACTTCATATCCTCCTGGTTATTCCTTCCAGCCCAGATCCAGGAAAGACCGACGTGGGAGGAGGATGGTCTTGGCAGGGAGCGGCTGAGGTTTTGCAGATTACCCATGGCAGAGTGACTATAAGGGTGGGGCTCAGGTGCATGGGGGCAGGAGCAGGTCAGGCCAATGTCAGGGCCAGAGGCATTCCATGAGCTCTTGGTCCCTTCTGCACCTTGGTTATCACAGATGGCACCCCCAGGCCCTCCCCCTCAGGGGTGCCCCCAATGAGGGGCAGAGCGGGCTGATCAGACACTGCAGATGAAAACATCCTCTAGTGGCCCATGCAGTTTCCCAGGGGTCAAAGAGGTGCAGTTAGAGTGAGCTTAGAAGAGCCTCTCCTTGGCTTAAACATTCCTCTGCCCCTTATTTTCTTAACCACAGAACCTCCTCCTGGGGTCACTTTCAGCCCATACCTCATGGAGTTACTTCTATCCGGATCCCAGGTCCCCAGTGAGGGGGCCCCTGGGCTGATGATCTTCACACAGCCAGCACCAGCACAGAGCCTGGCATGGAGCAGGTGCTCCCTAACACCAATCCCAGGATGCATGGCTGGAGAGATGGAAGGATGTGGCTGCAGAGAATGAATATGAATCTGCAAATACTACACGCTGGGGCTAGTGGTCACAGGTATTGTGATCCCTCCTGAGGATCAGAGCATCAGTTCTGCTATTTTAGGTGGTAATTGCAAATTGTTTGGTGCTCTCTGGACCAGCTGCCAGCTGCCATCTGAAAAGGGGACAGAAGTAGCCAAAGATTTTCAAATAAGAGAATTGACTTCGTAAAGCCCTAAGAAAATTCTCTCAACCTTCCTCTTTGGCCAGCTTCTGTATCCTGTGGGTAAAGGCATAAAGAAGGCAGGTGAAACAAAGCTGTAATCACCCCAGAAAAATTGAAATGGGAGAGAAAAGAGTAGGTCTATGAGAAAATTTTGGTTACCTTTTTATTATAGAAAATTTCAAACATACACAAAAGTAGAGAGAATGGTTTACTGAACCCCGAAGAATCCATTACCCATCTTCAGCCAACAATGACGACTAATCTTGTTGCATTTTAATATGGTTTGGTTCTGTGTCCCCACCCAAATCTCATGTTCAATTGTAATCCCAGATGTTGAAGATGGGGCCTGGTGGGAGGTGATTGGATCACGTGGGTGGTTTTTAATGGTTTAGCACCATCCCCCAGTACTACTCTCGTGACAGAGTTCTCACGAGATCTGGCTGTTTAAAAGTGTGTAGCACCTCCCTGCTCCCACTCTAACTCCTGCTCTGGCCATGAAAGACATGTCTGCTTCCCCTTTGCCTTCTGCCATGACTGTAAGTTTTCTGAGGCCTCCACAGCCATGTTTCCTATACAGCCTGTGGAACCATGAGCCAATTAAAGCTCTTTTCTTTATAAACTACCCAGTTTCAGGTAGTTCTTTTTTTTTTTTTGAGACGGAGTCTCACACTGTGTCCCAGGCTGGAGTGCAGTGGTGCAACCTTGGCTCACTGCAACCTCTGCCTTCTGGGTTCAAGTGATTCTCCTGCCTCAGCTTCCCAAGCATCTGGGATTACAGGTGCCCGCCACCACACCTGGCTAATTTTTGTATTTTTAGTTTAGGTTTCACCATGTTGGTCAGGCTGGTCTTGAACCCCTGACCTCAAGTGATCCGCCCACCTCGGCCTCCCAAAGTGCTGGGATTACAGGTGTGAGCCACCATGGCCTGGCCTCAGGCAGTTCTTTATAGCAGTGTGAGAATGGACTAATACACATCTGAACTCACCACCCTCCTTCCCCACCCCCTATATTATTTTGAAGCAAATGTCAGACATTGTTATCTTTACATCCATTCTGTGATGACAATGATTCCGCTCAACAGCCCCACAAGGGACCATCTACAGTGCTCAGAGTTAACACATCTTGCTGCTTTCAAGACAAGGGTGAGATTCCAAGCCCCATGCAGTCCTAGAAAAGTGCTGGCATATTAAGAGGGAGGCACCACCACTAGGAATCTCAACCCAGGAAGAGCAGCCCCAGCCCTGCCCGCACCTGGCTAGGTCACCCTGGGTCAAGGCTTATTGCCGATGGGAAACTCACTTTCTCCACCTGTGAAGGTGGGTTAATGAGGCCCATCTGGCATCCACCAAAAGCCTCAGGGCATGGCAGGCTACACCCGTAAAAGTCACAGAGTGCTTGGCCAACATGAAGGGAGCTGCTGGAAAGTTTCATGCCCTCTGACAACTCCACAACTGCTTTACACACTTCAAGAGTCCTGGGAAGATACTGAAACCTTCTAGATGAGCCCAGAACTCATCTGAGCCAGATCCTGTCAAGGCAGCCCTGACTGTTTCAACATTATCAGGCTTTCTAGGCTCGACATCATCATTTACCCGACTCCTGCCTGGAAGCTCTGTCTCTCTTTAGCTAATTCTCCCCTTCTTCAAGGCCTTGTTTAGGAATCTCTTCCCTTTTTCACACCCCTCAGTCACGCTGCCTTTTGCCATGGAACTTCTGGTAGCTCCTGTACTTACGCACTCATGTTTAAATCTTGTGTAATTTTGCACAAGAATAATTTGTCTCCCAGTTGGAGAGTGAACTCTTCCCAACTGAGAACCATGTCTTGTATTGCTTTGTAACTATCAACACATAGAGAAGACTCTCAATCATCTTCCCAACTGAGAGCACCATGGACCATTCACAAGACTGCTTCCCAGGGCCAGAAGCCCTCTCTGTAGCGAGGAGGCTGGCAAGACCAATGGCTCTGAAACCAGGCCCTCTGCCCTCAAAAGCACCTGGGAGTCTCATTCCCACCCGAAGCCTATTGAAGAGAATCTCTGGGCAAGAGGACTCCCCCCACAAAAAATCCCCTGATGACCCTCTGATGAAGTGACTGGGAGACACTGGTTTAAATTATTCCAAGTTCACTTCTGCATCAAAGAGATTATGATTCCATACTCATTGACGAAGTTTCTATAGAACAACCCAGAATATATTCCAATCATCTTGTCCAGGTCTGCAGGAAGAAGGCTACTCACTTTTTATTTTTCCTTCAGATTTTCTCTTTCTTATTCATTTTGCATATTTATTAAACATCTGTCATGTGAAAGGTTCTGCCTCAAATAAGCTGAGGAACTCCCTTGCCACAGGAAGTATATGGGGAGATAAGATATGTGCATGAAGAAATATTCAAGAGAGGAAATGAAAAATACCTTAAAATCTCTCCTTTCTTTCCCTATACTTTACCTGGTGAGCAAAAGATAAAGTTAGAGGAGAAAGAGCAATCAGAATTTCTCCCCACCTCTGCAAACCCTGGTGGGACCTCATATGCAGCCCCTTTGGCCCAGAGACACACATGGATACAGTGTTTGCCCTATACCTTCCCGGTAGCCACTCTCCCTCCTCCTGATAGCAGCTGTTCCTCCCTCATCTTGCTCCAGAGCTCTAGGTGGGCCTCTGTCCAAGCTCTGAGGATGCAGCAGATGACACAGGTCCAGCCAATCACAGCATGGCCTAGCCCTGGCCAGAGAACAATTCAGGGATGTGCACCTGTGCTAAGCTAGTCCAGTCAGAGCGACTTTCTCTCAAAAGTCTCAGGACTTTTGTGGGAGCTTCTAGGAAAAAAACTCTGGCTTTCTCTTGTTGAAGGAAACGGAAGGGGGAGAAAGAGCTGCTGAGGTCACTGTAGCCATCACGCCACCTAGAGGAGAGAGCCTGGGCTGCTACGGCCCATCCCAGGGAGCCCCCAGTAAACAAAGCCAAAAGAGCAGAAGGCAGCGTGGAGAGAAACCAACTCCTAATGAGGGTCTCTGGGTCCTGAATCCAGCCGTACCTGCAGCCAGTCTACTCCTGGATGTTTCATTTACATGCATCCATAAATTCTATTTTTTTTTTTTTTTTGCTTAAGCCAACAGGCTTAATGGAGATGAATTTCTGTTACGTGCAGAGAGAGTGGCAGCTGATCCATATCAACATAGGGACCATAAAGCATGCATTACTATGTAGTTGAAACATACATTAAGTTGTTTTCACATCTGTTATTCCATGCGACCTTCACAATGCCTTAAGAGGGAATATGGCAGCTTGGGGAGCAGAAAAGCCCTGCTAAAGATCAGAAAATAATGTGTTCTGCGCCCTTTCTATTCAAAGTGTTCTCCGAGGACCACCAGCAGCAGCATCTCCTGGGACCTCGTTAGAAATACGCAATAACAACACTACCCTAGATATGCCGAATCAAAGTGAGTTTTCACAACATCACCAAGTGATCTGTATGCACATTGAAGCTTGAGAAGCTCTGTTAGAATACTATCTCTGCGGCTTCTTGGCTGGGTGACTATAAGCAAATTACCTGATTTCTCAGGTTTTTTTCACGTAGACAACAGAGATCATGATAACACACTATAACAATGCAGCTTTAGTGCAAAACCAAAACAGTACTAAGTTTTAATCATAGCTCTTCCAGTAGCTAAATACAATCCTGGGCAGGTTCCTGAACTTCTATTAGCTTCAGATTCCTCATCTGTAAAACTGAGATAATAATACCTGTCTAACAGGACTGATGTCAGGATTAAATAATGTATGTAAACTTCTTTGCCCCAGAGTACCGGGACTCAATTAAAGGTATACATTATTGTTATTGTTGTACTCTTATAATTACTGCTATTATACACCCTACACACTTCACAGGGTACGGTGATTACGAGACTGAAAAGATAATATATGAAAAAAAATGCTTAAAGCCAAATAACTCAAAGTATAGTCCTTTCCTGATCTGTAAACTGAGGTTCACAGAGGTTAAGCAACTTTTCTAAGCTCACTAAAGCAGGAAGCAGTAGAGCCCAGGCTGACATCACCATCTTCCAATCTAGGATAGGTCACATGGTTGTCAGTGGTTCTTTGTTTGTTTGCTTTTTCTCCCACCAGACTGAGCTCCTCGCCAGCTTGCTACTTCTACCTCCATGGCACCTGGCCCAGTTCCACCCACGGTGAGCACTCAGTGCATATTTGCTGAAAGCAAAACTCAACCATCTGACCTCTTTAACCCATGTTTTTTGCACCACCCCAAACTATCTCCCTCAGGAAGGTATTGCTATGCTTTGGTACTTTAATTTAAGAAGCCAATTACTGCTGTTAATCCTAATTAGAAACTTATGACAACATCTCATTTGGAGACCAAAGCTCTACTGGGAACTTAGTGTAGAAATTCAATTCTAGCCCCCAGGGAAGAATCCAGGAGACCAGGAACTTTGGTTGGATATAGAATGGGGTGGGATGCTTACTTGTCTGAAAGAAGCAATATACTTTTATTAGGAAAAAAAAAAAAAAGCCAGGTTCTGCCTGAAGGAGAACTGTTAGTGAAGGAATTTCAGAGGCAATGATGCAAGCGAAGCAGATTCAGGACTCTGGAAGCTGGTTGACACAGTGCCCATCTACATATGGAGACTTGTCAGAATGCCAGTCCTAGCCAGAAACATCCACTAAGCCTTTGTCTTCTAACTTCAACCTTGAAGGTGGATTAAGACCTGTGGGTCTTAGACAAAATGGACCCTAAGTCAATGTGGAATGAGCTAAAGTGAACAGGAAAATCCCTATTAAATGGAACAGTAGAAAGCACAAAATAAGAGGGTAGATTCAAACATAAATACAGCATTAATTACAAGAAATCCAAATAGACTAGGTGCTCCAGTTAAGAGAACTCCTGCAAACCAATAAGAAGACACAATGCAAAAGAAAAGCATGGGCAGATGACCTGAAAAGAAATAGCCCATCAGAGAAGATCCAGATGGAACAGCCAACAAACAGATGAAAAAGTGCTCAACCTCCATGTGCGATTAGGGGAATAAAATATAAAACTGTGATAAACTGGCCAGGCATGGTGGTTCACACCTGTAATCCCAGCACTTTGGGAGGCCGAGGTGGGCAGATCATAAGGTCAGGATATTAAGACCATCCTGGCCAACATGGTGAAACCCTGTCTCTATTAAAATACAAAAAAAAAAAAAAAAAGCCAGGCATGGTGGTGTGTGCCTGTAGTCCCAGCTACTCGGGAGGTGGGGCAGGAGAATTGCTTGAACCTGGGAGGTGGAGATTGCAGTGAGCCAAAATTGCACCACTGCACTCCAGCCTGGTGACAGAGCAAGACTCCATCTCAAAAACAAAACAAAACAAAACTGTGATAAACCATGATACTCTCCCAAGACAGGCAAAAATTTAAAAGTTGGACAAGACAATGTGTTAGCAAGAATGTGGACCATTGAAAACTTTTTTTTTTTTTTGAGACGGAGTTTCACTTTTGTTGCCCAGGCTAGAGTGCAGTGGCACAATCTTGGCTCACTGCAACCTCTGCCTCCCAGGTTCAAGCAATTCTCCTGCCTCAGCCTCCCGAGTAGCTGAGATTACAGGCGCCTGTCACCACGCCCGGCTAATTTTTGTATTTTTAGTAGAGACGGGGTTTCACCATGTTGGCCAGGCTGGTCTCGAACCCCTGACCTCGTGATCCGCCCAACTTGGTCTCCCAAAGTGCTGGGATTACAGGGGTGAGCCACCACGCCCGGCCAAAAACTCTAATACACTACTAGTAGGAGTATAAATTTGAGACAACTAATTTTGGAAAGAGCTTGCTATCATCTAGGAAAGTTGAGGTAAGCATGCCTTACGATGCAGCTATCTCAATCTTAGTTATGTATGTACCTCTAGTTATATGCTCAAGTGCATATATACCAGGATGACATGTTTGAGAAGGTTCAGATTAGCCTTGTCCCTAAAACAACTCAAATGTCCATCAACAGTAGAATGGATAAAATGTATAGCCATACAATGGAAATGTATATAACAATGAAAATAAATAGACATGCCCAACAACACGGATGGCATCATGTTGAATGAAAGAAGCAAGATCTGTAAGAATACAGCATGATTCCATTTATATAAAGTTCAAAAACAGGCAAAACTAAACCATAATGTTTAGGAAGGCATATACAGGTGATAGAACTATAAGGAAAAGCACAGATATGATTATCATTGAAGTCAGGAGAGGAGAGAGGGAGGGGTTGAACAGGAGGAGGGACTCACAGGAGCTTCTGGATGCTGTCCATATTCTATTTCTTGACTTTGGTGGTGGTTTTATGAGATTTGTGAGATCTCACCCATTACTACTTTTTAAACCGTACAATATATAATCAGCCATTTTTCTGTGTGCTCTGTTATACTTCACAATAAAACAAAAAAGAAGGAAAGAAAAGAAAGAAACGTAGATCAGCTAAAACAAAAGCAAACCCTGGTTTGGAACTATTTGAATGCATCCCTGAGTTCTGACAGTGGCCAATTCAGCCAAAGGCTGCTTAGAAGGACTTCTATGAGGCTTAAGACGTAAATATGAAGGAGAGAGAAGAGAACAAGAGATCAAGGGGGTGACAGAAGAAGAAAATGTTACTGAAGGTCTGTATAGGTAGAGAAGGTTGTATTCAAGGGTTTATGCCTGGAACTCTCAGCACCTTTCCCTTCTGACTTCCTCCTTTAAAAGTTCCCCTGTGAACATCTTCTTCTGGAAAACTTTCCTTGGCTCCCAGGTAGTCTCAGGCGTCTCTTTGCACTTTGTATTTACCTGAAGATCACTTTTCTTGCCATGCTGCAATGGTTTGCCTCGAGATCCTCAAAGGCAGTGTGTCATTTCTGAATCTTTTCCTATCCTCTCCTTTCCACCAGCGTTTAGGTCAGTGCCTAACACGGAGGAGAAACTCATCTGGTGCTTGTTGAATGACTGAATGAGCAAGATAATGCTTTACCTTGAGCTGCAATTCCTTGTATCTCTTGGACATCCGAATGAGCAACTTCTCACCATTGATCACAGCAGATTTTTCTTGATAATACTGGACCATGGCCTGCGCAGCTTCTGTGTAAGCCATCTCTAAAAAGGCCTAAGAAAGAAAGGAAGGACACTCATTGGACTTGACTTTAATGGTCTTAAGCAAGATTCAGCACAAGGCATGATTCCATGTCTATGAAGTTCAAGAACAGGCAAAACTAATCAATGGTGACAGGAGTTAGCATTGAGCTTCTCTCTCAGGTGGGGATGGGGTACTGATGGAGAAGAAGCATAAGGAAACCTGACATTCTGGAAATGCTCTATATCTTTACCTGGGTGTTAATTATATGGGTGTACACATGTAACCAATTAATGGAATTGTACACTTAGGATGAGTGTACATTATGCACTGTAGAGTATGTGTTTTATACCTCACTTAAAAGGAAAAAAAGTCAGCACAAGGAAGAGATCTCTTTGATCCCATCTGTTCAAAGAGACCTTTTTATAAACATCACCAAAAGAGCTCATTATAAGATGGCCCTTTCCTGATCCCCAGGGTTACCAGACATTGTTATTAATTATGTATGTCTGTCCTGGGCTACATCATGCCATGGAATCCCTCTGAGATGGAAGAGCCCACTAACCCACATTTCCGTGGAGGGGCAGTTGCATATGTGGCCTTGAGCTGATCCCTATAAAACTTGCTATCTGGTGGTGATGGTGACAGCAAGAGACACAAGCTTTGGTTATTTGAGTTCTTACTTTCCTTATAAAAAAATTCAGGAACTCACAAACCCCTGGGCTTGAAGGAAGGCCATGTTGTTGTGAGTTAAAGAAAAAGGAAAACTTCCCGATTATGTTTCCACAGCATCTTTCTTCTTTATTTAACTGCTCTGATAAAACACAGAGAAATGGGCTTTTCCACTCAACCTGTGTCTACTGAGAGTTCCAAAGAGACTGTTTTGACTGTGCATCAGTTTACCCCAGTAGCTGGTGTGGTTAATTTGTTGCTGCTATTGTTTTTTGGATTTGTTTGGTTTGTACTATACTGACAATATACTGATCCTGATTCCTCAGTGCTGCAGGGGAAAAGGGGTCGGTGACAAGGAAGCCCTCACTGTGAGCCCCTAACTCTCTCATTTCCTTAAACTAAATGATCTAAACAAGCTCATTCCCTTCCTTCTCTCATATTTATTTCTGAATTTCAGATGCACAGCTTTTCTCCATGCTGTCATAGTCTATGGCATTAGCGTGGGCGACTAAGAAGTCAAGATTCTTTAGGGTTTTATTTCACATTCTGCCACCCAGCTTTCTCAGTGCCTTTTTCTTGATAAACATTTTAGCACCTCTAGCTCTCACTTGTCAAATGGGAATAATACTAATCTAGGGACTCTCACCACATCAATGTTACAAGCTGAATTCTGTGCATTTACGCAAAATGGAATTTCTGAGAAGTAGGAACAGAGACAAGTGAGTAGTCTCACTCCAGGTTGATGGAGAGAGGTAGCTTAATGACCTGATGTGGCTATGAGTCTCCAAAGTTCAGCCTTCTTTAAGAAAAGAATTTTTCCTATGCCTGTTCCTCCGATTCATAAAGTAAAAATATTCATTAAAAGATAAAATATTCTGATTTCTGACTGTTGGGAGTATAAACTCCCCACCTGACTTTAGAAATGAAGACAAAGGTACTCCATCCCAAAGGGCTCAGTCAACTCCTACAGGTTAAGGATTCTTAGTTCCTTAGACTTACTAAGCATCCATCCATTCTCATACTCCTACTCTCCTGCTGTGAGACAAAGGGCCTCACCTGCTGACATCAAGGACCAGGAAAAATACCTAGTCCCAAGTTCTTGGCTGGCTCCAAATCCAGGCCATCAGATAGGATAGGCTTAGAGGATAAGATTATAATTAGCTCAGGGGGTTGACAACACAGTGAAGAGATTCAAGTCCATAGATTTTTATTTTGGGTGCCAATTACCCTTTCTATGTGAATGAACACCTCATTCCAAAGCATCTCCTCTCACCTCTAGACAATTCACAAAGGCCTGTACCTATCACTAGAAGGATAGAGTGAAACGAGGGGAAACAAAAAAACATCACCAGCAAAAACATCTATGCCATGCCAACAGAAAGCCAGCTACTGCATCGCCTCTTTATGTTAAGAATGGCTTCTTTCAAAAATTATATCGTTCCCTTTCACTAATGTGTGGTCTGTGGCATACACACTGGAGTGAAAGTACCCAGACCTACCTGATTAGTCGACTTCATGAGGATGTAATTAGTGACCTTTCCAAAGGGCAGCCCCAGGTTAATGACGTCATTCTCAGTGCAGCTTCCTTCAGGGAGATTGCAGATGTGCACCACGCGGCCAGCCCCTTTCCGCTGTGCAAACTAATGGGAACAAAGATCATTAGTGGTGTTCAGAAGACGGTTCCCTTTTCCCCTCTCTTCCAGACATTCCTAATGGCTATCTTTCCCCTAAACAATGATTGTAAAACTATAATTTACAAAATTAATGCAGAAAAAATCCATTCACAGACACACATAAAATATCAATTTTATTCTATCTCTTTACAAAAGGATTCATAATTATATATATATATTTTTTTGAGACCGGGTCTCACTCCCATCACCCAGGCTAGAGCGCAGTGGTGCAAACACGGCTTACTGCAGCCTTGACTTCCAGACTCAAGTGATTCTCCCATCTCAGCCTCCCAAGTAGCTGGGACCACAGGCATGCACCACCATGTCATAATAATGTTTTTTATAAGCAGTAACAACGAGGGCTGTGGAGGATATGAGGAAATGCACGTATCCATATGTTGCTAGTGGGAGGTTGAGTATCTATAAACTTTTGAGAATATACTTTAGCAATATTAAATAAAACAAAGTATACAGAGCCCATGGTCCTGCCATTCCACTCTTAGAAATGTATCCTATAGAAATAATAGCACCCCAATATGTGATGGCTCATGTGCAAGAACATTTATTACAGTAACTTATTAGGTGGCAAAAAATTGGGGGAACAGCCTGAATGTCCAACAATAGGGAAATGTTTGAGTAAATGATGGCTCAATCATAAAATGGAAAACTACATAGCCATGACAAGAAGGAGGTAAATGTGCTGATATAGAATAATTTTTTTTAAGAAGTCAGAGTCTTCCTGTACCACTCAGACTAGAATGCAGTGGCACATTCATAGCTCACTGCAGCCTTGAACTCCTGGGCTCAAGCCATCCTCCCGACTCAGCCTCCTGAATAGCTGGGACTATTGATGGCTTGAGCCATCACACCCAGCTAATTTTTTAATTTTTATTTTTTGTATAAACAGGGTCTTGCTGTATTGCCCAGGCTAGTCTCGAAATCCTGATCTCAAGTGATTCTCTCACCTTGGTGATATGGAATACTTTTTAAGACAGATTGTTAAGTTAAAAGCAGGTTACCAAGTGGTATGTGTACTATGATGCCATTTTTGGAAAACAAAACAAAAATATATGAAAAAAGATTAAGCAAGTGTTGTAAAATTTTGATAATTATTGGAATTGGGTGATGGGTATACAAGGATTAATTATACTGGTCTCTACTGTTCTGTATGTTTAAAAATTTTTGCAATAAAAATGCTTAAAGAATATCAGCACATACAGACAAAGGTGTGCAGCATATATATCAACCTGTCAATGCTGGTTATCTTCAGAGGAGCAGAATGGGAAGGCAGTAAGATGAGACATGCTGAACCTTCTTCATATATACCTCATGTTGTTTGACTTACAATTCCAATAAAGAAAAAAGAACATAGAAAGTTTGTGGGAATCTAATACATATGCATTGATATTCACAGCAAAAACCTGTGGTTTAGGGCAATGGTTTTCAAAATATTTTTAGCTTGGAGTCCTTTCTTCAAAGAAAACTGGTTTATCCCAATGTATTCAACAAATAAAAGAGGAGCTATTCTGGTCAAACCTTGGGGTCCAGCACCCTGGCACGACCCCCACCTGGCAGTCTCAAAGCCACCTCTAAGGAACACAGTTTGGAAGCCAACATTTGGCCCTAATCAAAGCTCCTGGAGGGAGGAAGTGTGTCTGTCTGTTTTGTGCAAACCTTAATCAGCCTGGAATCTCTGGGAGGGTCAAGAATTAGTAACCATAAGCCAACCCAATGTGGAAGAGAAGGATATAATTTTCCAAACCTGAAACATATTCTAATAGCATAGTCTCCATTTGCATAATCACAATTTTCTATGTTAAACTGAACTTCTACATCTAATTACATTTGATGTGGGGCCGACTCTGCTAAGGTAATACCGGGGGAAAGTCTAAGATGTCGTCCCTAACAAGGGCTAATACTTGGGTAATTCTACCATGAAAAGCCCTCATTTGTCTCATTTGAGCTGAAAACAATTACAGTCAGTAAGAACTTCCTTTTATGGTTCAGCCCTGAATTGTTGAAGCCCAAGTGCCTCTTTCCAACCTCCCACTCTGCAATGTCCAGAGGTCAAGCACTTTCCCAAAGGGGAGCAAGGATTCAGGCAGCTCCCAGAGCAGCTCCTCATCTTCCTAAAGTGCAAATGGACTCTCCATCAGCTAGGAGACTTTGAGTCTGAGCCTGGCTAGTGAGGACTGAACCCTTCTGCAGAAACGAAAGGAGGAGTGCTATTAAGAAGCAGAATCTTTGCCTCCCATTAGTGTGAGTGTTCACTTAAAGATGCAGACACAGCTGAGCTTTCAAGCAGGGCAGAGTAGCTGGTCCTCTGAGCTTATCACAAGGACGGCTGAGGCTAGGCGCTCTGCCTGGTCTCTTAGCGAGGCACATTTCTGCCCCATGTGACTTTGCTGTGGTTGGCCTGTGCTAATGTGTGCTTGGACAATGGAGCAGACACCCAAGGCAGTTCCGGGCCTATCCTGCTCCTGGCCTATCCAGTTGCCTAGTGAACAGGCATGAGGGCCAGTGCCTCTCTCATTGTCTCCTCCAGACTGAAAGGACAACTCAAGAGGTTTTTATTGGAACATAGCACAGCAACTGCTGCTGCTGGGTAGTAGAAAAAACAACCTCGCAGCTGCCAGTCACCAAAGAAGAGAAGCATTCATGCTGAAGATGTCGTTACCAAAGGCACTAAGTGAATGGGTCTCAATTAAAATTTCCAGTCAAATTTTAAAAAGACATCTTCTGAGTTTTTTCTCCTCCAAGATTTTAATCAGAAACAGATGCTGGATTTTACCAATTCCCTTGTTGTCATTTATTAAGACACTAATGAGATTTTTAGTATTCTTCCAGATAATAGTAATTTGGAGCTTTCCAATTATGAGCTACATCAACTGCAAATGGTTATAGGAGTGCCAAGATATTGATCCCTCAGGCTGAAGGCCAAGTTCCTCCAGTGACCATGAGCAGCTTCTTCAGTTAAACCATTTACTTCAGCAGATTATTTTCTAAGTGAGCCATGAAATGAAAATCTTGAGAATCTCTAGGTTAATAGTTTGCTTTTGTGTGGTGTCTGGCTTCAGGGCATGTGGTAAATCCTATCCAGTTAGAAAGATAAATTAATTTTTATGTGTTCTATTCTTTTGCCAATATTTTATTTCATCAAGTTCTTTTCTGCCATTGATCTGAAATATCTTTTGGTTGTTGTTGAACTCCATTTAGGTTCAAAACCATATGTGATTCATACAAGATGTAGAATAGTAGCTATTTTCACTCTATTCTATTCTCATTACACTTTACATAAACATGGCTATTATTTGCCCTATGCCCTGTGGGAGATCTGAATCATGAGGGAAAAAGGGAGGGAGCGAAGGAGGAAAGTGAGAAGGGAAACAGGCGGAGTGAGGTCCCTGAGTGGTACATCAAAAGTACAGTTTGTACATCAGGGGCACTGGCAATCCTGAGTGCTCTTGAGCAAGCGTCACCATGCTATGCAGTAATTCCCAACCTGGGCTCTCTTGTAAGCCCTTAAAGGTCTTCGAAGGTAATAATACTACAGGAAGCAGGGGGCTGAACATTATTCTTTACATTGAAAAATGCGAGTTGAGATCGTACTTTGAGTTTCTTTATCAATATGGTAATCTGGTGTTAAATTCAATTTGGCCTGAGGATGCCTCCATACTTTGAGTGTGTAAGGAACTGCATTTTAACTTAGCACATCACCTAGGTGAAAGCCTGAAGTAGTGTACTTTTCTAACAAATAGCTGAGTCTCAGCCAATCACAGCAGCCAAGCTTCAGTTAATCACAGGCAGCCAACGATCAGACCATGTTCAAATTAGGCAAATACAGAGCTGTAACCTATCAAGCTGTTTCTGTATCTCGCTTCAGTTTTCTGCCCATAAATGCTGCCTGCCCACGTGGTACAGCGGAGCTCTCTGAACCTCTTCCGGTTCTGAGGGCTGCCCAATTAAACTAAACTCTGTTAAATTTAATTCATTTACAATTTGTCTTTTAACACTGGTTAGCTCTTAGGCTAATCAGAAAGTCTAATTGGTGTGTCTCTGTCTTTGATTAATAAAAATGGGTCACCACTTAGTTACTCATTAATACAAGTACTTTGGCAGATAAAATCTTTCCAAATATGAAAATGCGGGACAGTGGCTGCTTGGGGTGGAAGTAAATAATGAAAGGGGACTTGAGCAATAAAAAGCTTGGGACTTTCCAGTGGAAAGAGCATCCTCCTAGAAGGCAGATGGCCTGGGTTCAATCCCCAGCTCAGCCGCTGATTAGGTGCATGACAGAGACAAACTAGTTTCCTTTTCTGAGCCTTAGTTTCCCCACGTCTGGAACGAGGGAGGTGACCTATAGGTCTAAAGTCCTTTCCGGATGTAAAAAATATATATGCTTATGTGGCTCTAAGTTCTAAAATTCCACTCCTCCCAGATGCCTTGACAAGCTAAACCCCAAGAACCAGGATAATGATAGCTTTCTCCAACTGTGCTCAGTATAAACAGGAAACCCATGTCTTTCCCACTCCCTGTTCCAATGAATGTAATGTTTGTCCTCTCTCCCTGTGTAATTGGCTGTTTAACCATGCATCCATTCCCAAGCATGTTCATCTTTCAGACATGTTTGTCTGTGTTGGTGGTAGTCTCATCTTTATAGGACTAAAGATAAGCTCCAAGCAGTGAGCACCTTGTTTATGAATCCTGCAGCTCCATGAATAATTCTGCTGCCACGGTGGCTAGAAAGAGTTGAGAGGATACACAAATGAACTACAGACACCTGGGCCTGGGGCCCCTCTGAGAACAGACTCATGTCAAGTGTGTGTTTTATAGTCACCAGGCACCAGGGTCAGGGCAGTGGGAGAATCAGACAGACCTGAGTCTGTGTCTGCTCCGCCTGTGACTAACTGTGGGCCAGTTACTGAATTTCTCCAAGCCCAAGTTGGCTTGTCTGTAAAACAGGGGTAATAAAAATTGATTCCACAGGACTGCTGAGAAGATGAAATGCCACCGTGAATGTACGGTGCTTTGGTGCAATGCCTGGCATTACGCAGGCTCCTGTAAATAATGTTTATCTCCTTCCTCCACCTAACAGTTAAAGGATGTGTTACAATGATTCTGCACTGGGAAAAAATATTGTTGTGATTATGTAAGAGAAAGTCTGTATTCTTAGGAAATTCATGCTGAAAAAGAAGTGAAGAGGTACAATGTCACCAACCTACTCTAAAAATAATGATTTAGGGGAAAATGCACAGCTGATCAAATGATGGATACATAGATAGATAGATAGATAGATAGATAGATAGATAGATAGATAGATAGATAGATGGATGGATAGATAGATGGATGGACAGATAGAGGAAGATACAGAGAAAATGACAAAGCAAATGGGGCAAAATATAAAGGAGTAGTGAAATTAATCTGGACAAAAGTTATATGGGAGTTCCTTACACCTTTTTGGTAACTTTTCTGTAAGTTTGAAATATATTAAAAGTTACCAAAAATAAATTTTAAAAGACATACTGTAGGGGAGAAGGGCAGGTCAAGGTGTTGATGGGCTCTGTCTGCTGAGTGCCAAGGAGCCACACATAAGACAGGTGCACTGAAAACTTTCTAGCAGAGGTCACATCTCTAAGAGAGCTAAGTTGCAGGGGTGTGATTAAAGCCTGAATTACCAAGCTAAAGGGACAATCATCCTTTTTCAGCCTCAGGGAGGCTTTAGCCTGCCTGCAAGCCAGCACTGACCTTGAGTGCCCCCACATGGGATCAGGGGCCTGGGCTGTGCATTTTCACATGCTGGGGCTGCACCTTTAAAACCAGATGGTGCCCCTGATCGTTCATATGGCTGGGTCCCAGACCTCTCAACTGACCCTCAACTCTTTTGTAGCTGGGGAGAAATGCAAAAGAAGCAAACAGACTTGTATACGAAGATTCTAAGACCTTTCATTGCACCTTGGTGCAGGTAGAAATAGGCTTCACAGATGAGTTCAAATAAGAGGACCGAGTTCAAATAACTTAGAGTTGCAGTAAAAATATGGCTTAGGGCAACAGGCCTGCAGAGTGAGAGAGGTCTCTCAAACTGCCTCCTAGAGCTGCAAAGTGTAGATTCCATCTTCAGTAAATGATTTCTGTGCTCCAGCCTGATCTGTCTCAGATGTGATCTAATGTTGTCTGGCACAGAGTCTGTGGGCCTCTGCTGGTTTTGTTCTAAACATGCCTAAGAGCAGACATGGCAAATATTTATCTCTCATGATGTTGATTTATAACCTGTTATGCAGACAGCAAGATGTTGATTTTGAACCTATCATGCAGATAGCAAATGGTTGCAAATTCCGTAGCTATGGATCTTGGCTTAACTTGGAGGGTAGACACAGTTGCCTTTATTGATGCTTTCAAATATTTTATAGAGCATATTAGTTCTGACTCAGAGTGAATTTACTTTTACTGGTAAATCCATAGGATTGCCTACAGATCTTGGACGATTCACCTGTTTAGCAGCTTCAACATCCCTGGAAACTGTAGAGTCACAAAATGTTAAAATTGGGAGGTCATCTGGTCCACGCTGTATATGAGGACACTGAAGCCTCAGAGAAGTTAAGGATCTTAATCTGTGGCCAGTTAAACAGTGGCAGATTTGTGATTAAAACTCAGGTGTCACTGAAAAAAAACCTATCAATCGCAGACTTGATAAATTAAGGTAAATACAAAAATGAAGTTACAAAATAAGATAGGAACTATTTATGTTCTGATGTGGAAAGATGTCTAGAAATCGATTTAAATATATATTGAAAGCTTATGTTAAGTGAAAAAAACAAATTGTGTAACAGATTGTATGATGTTATCTGGTTTGTGCCCAAAAAATTACTTTTACTAATGAAACATGTACACATACACTAGCTATAGAGATATATACTTATAACAAAAGCATTTAACTTGTTTTCTCTGAAAAGTTGACTTTTCTTTTATATTTCTGTTACTGCTAAGATTGTTTACACAATGTTCACACTGCTTTTCCAACAAGAAAAAGTAAGATTTGTAAAAAGAACAAATTCCAAAACAAAACCTACCCAGGTCTCCTGTCTCCTCCTCTTTGCTCTCTTTGAAAAAGCACAAGGTGGCCCCTGCTGGAGGGACAGAAGCAATGACAGAGCTGAAATGGTGGGGAGGCGGCTGGTAGTATATGCCACATCAATTACTAGTCCTCATGCTCAAAGAAGTCAGGAGACCAGAGTGCTCTAAGCCATGCATTCAGAGGTCCAGGGCAGACAGATGGTGCTCCAGAAACAGCCAGTAATCAGGGTTGCAGCCTGTGACTTACACCTCTGGCCTTCCACAGACATTTCTATTTTCCTGAGCCTCCATTTCCTTATTTATACAAGTTCCCCAATGTGCAGGGTCTTGGCGAGAAATAAATAATAAAAACAATGTGTATCATCCCAGGTCAGGGTGGCCCATCTGTGACACTGGCACTAAATAAACTCCAAGGTGGTTGTGAAAACTGCAAGGTGGCTTTACAGGGACAGACACAGAGAAAGTGCACCTCGGGCAGGTACACAAAAACTAACAGGCTGAGAAAGCCCCAAGGCCCCTTCCAGAAACCTGATTACTCTGTTTATGATGACTCAGGCAGCCAAGGAGAAAGTGCCTGGCCTCAAATGGCAGGAGCTTAAGTGAAAGTGAACACCCATCTCTGGGGACCCTAGAGTGGGATGGGAGGGGCTGAGGACAGACACAAATCACCCTACCAACAGCAAACACAGCATACAACTGTCAGTGCAGTGTCCCATCTCTGTCAAATATAAACACGTGAGCCTGGGCAACATGGTGACACCCTGTCTCTCCAAAAATTAGCTGAGTCTGGTGGCACATGCCTGTAGTCCCAGTTACTTGGAGGCTAAGGTAGGAGGATCGCTTGAGCCCAGGAGGTGGAGATTGCAGTAAGCCATGATCACGCCACTGCGCTCCAGCCTGGGTGACACAGCGAGACCCTGTCTCGATAAATAAATAAATAAATAAATAACAATAAAAAGGAAAAGAAAAGAAAATGAGAAAAAAAAACCCAAACAAAAATAAATAAACAAACAAGGCAACGAAACACTCAGACTCCAACAGAGGTGGGAGAAGTTTAAACGCAGCCAAGTCTGTCCCCAGAAGGGCTTGGTGGCAGTGGCAGATGGTCTTTGCGGTCCTTTTAGATTTTGTGGCAGTTTGGATATAATCTGAAGGCTCATTTCCAGAGCTCCGTGTCACTTTGGTCTTCTCTTGCTTAAAAACAGGGAGCTTTAGAGGCAGTAACTGCTCTTCGCTCCACAGACATTAGTGATATGATCAGACAGTGGCAGGATCCTGGCTCTTCCTGGTTTTACTCAAAAAAAAGTGTTCCTGAAAAGATGTATGTAAATGGAATCAGACATACAAAGTGCTGGTGCAGGACCAGACCTCACTTGTGGAGGAAAATGGGATCTCTGTGGGGGCTGAAAGGGAGATAACCGGGGAATTTCATTCCCCTCAGTATTTCTTTTCTGTTTGCATTTTCACAATAAGCATAAGTTTTGTAAGCAGAAAAACATTAGAAATGTATATGCAAAAACAACTCACTGGGCATTCATTGGAACCTGGAAAAATATCCTTTGGCAACAGAGTAATCACCCCTTATCTTTGGGGTGATATCTTTGGAGGTCAGTGTTTGTAGGCAGAAAGAAAATCAATAGTTTCTCTGAGGGACTCTTCTGCTACTTAAAGGAGACTTGCAAAGTATTTTTCAAGAGTGGATTAATCATTTCTCCATTTCTCAGCTTGTCTTCAAATGTCAATGTTCTTGCATTTCAGGTTTTCCTCAAGACAGATACACCTGCATTCAATTCCATATGCTGGCAATGGCAAACCTGGGGGACCAGCATCTGACAGAAGGATGTGAATGAACACCAAGCCACTGACAATGTAGGGGTTGGCTGGGGCAGGCTTTGTCTTTGTCCCTCAGATAGGCTTGGGGAGGCTCATGTGACCAGCAAGATGTCACAGAAGTTATAATGATAAAACCAGACAAATGCTGACTCTCCCCTTCCACTGGGTCTGTAGAAAAAGCCTCCAAACATCTGAGTTCATCTTGGCAGATGCTGTCAGGGCGCAGAAGAATGTGGATACCAGCTGTGGCTGGCCTCTTCATCTTGCTCCATGAGTGGCCAAGGCCAGAGAAGTCCCTGTCACCTGCAACGCAGCCTCGGAACCTCCCAAGCAGCTTGTGGGGTAGGGAGAGGGGGAGGTGAGAGGGGCTTACTAAAGAGAAGGATCACAGCAAGGAAGAGACCCCTCAGATCCTCGCAGAGAGGCTGCAGGGCTTAGTGGTTACAAATGAGGCTTCCAGAGCTAGGCTGCCTAGGTTCAAATCCCACCACCTCCATTTACCAGCTATGTGGCCTCATATAAGGTACTAAGCTTCTCTAGGCCTCAGTTTCCCAACTGTACAATAAGGATAATAATAGTATCCACCTCATGGGGTTGTCTAGAGGACTAAATGAGCTAATACAAAACAAAAATGCTAAGAACATATTGAGTACTATATAAATGTTGGCTGTTGTTTTTATTATCATCCTACAATGACTGGGGCTCTCTGTCCCCTCCTAGCTCCCAAAATGTTAGCTCTCTGTCCCCTCCTAGCTCCTCGCAGAGAGCTGTCCCCTAGGTCTCTGTCCCCTCCTAGCTCCTAGCAAAATGTTTCTTGTGTTGCTTCTCACCAGGCTCAAGCCAGATAAACTCCCCATCTCTAGGTGTTCGGAGGAAGTGGCACTCAGAGCTTCGAGGAATTAATTAGAATCAACACACAAATCATCAGATAGCTTGTGCTTGCCCACTGGTACGTAATTTAAAAGTACATCCATGGGAACCTCAAAACATCTCTAAGGTGGAGCAAGTGTGACCCTGGGTATTACTAGACAGATTTGTGTAAGGGGAACACTGACACCAAGACTCGGACAAAATCCTATGGCCAGCAGACAGAGCCAGCCTTAGACAGCATGGGTTTCCCCCCCACTCTTCACAGCCAAAATGGGTTAAAAGCGCTCGTTACTCAAGAACAGCCATGGTTACTTCATATGTACTTGACAGTTCCCAAATCATTGTCCCTGATATGATCTCATTTGATCCTCACAAGGGCAGGACAATACTGGATCTATCCCAAGCCTTGCTCCCACTGTCTGGCGCTGGCCACTGAACCAGAAGCCTGGGCTGCAGAGCTGCATGGGATGTTCTGAGATTCGAGGAATAATCAAAACTATAAATTACACAAGCTGGATGGAAATCCAGTTGTTTACTTTATCTTCCAAAGGCATTATTGTTCCCACTTAAGGAAACAGAGCCTCAGAGAAGTAAAGTGACTTGCCTGGAGACACACAGCAAGTGGCTCCCAAAGTAGGACTTGAACTTAGGTCCCTAGAGCCAAGTCCATAGGAAAGGGTCTCTGGCTCAATGGGCAGCACTGGAGGGTGGGGAAGAGGCCTGGGACAGACTGCAGAATGTCCTGCCTGTGTCTCTCCTCTCCCCATCCACCCCCCTTTATGGAGGGGCTCAGTTAATGCCATCTCTTCCCCATACCCAGACCCCAGGTTGGAGTCAATTTACAAGCCCTGGCCCCTGCCCACCTGACACTCAATCCAGCCTCCCCCATCGTGGTCACAGTCCCTCCCCTTCAGTGCCTGGAGTGGGGTCTCAGGGCAGGGTTGTGTGCACAGAGGTGCCTCCATGGCCCACACCCCCATCAGGACACAAGGTCATGTTACCAGGAATCTGACCTCAGAGGACAGGCCTCACTGAATCTAGCCATTGCAGTCTCCTGGGACTGACCCGAAGCTGCCATTGACCTGGGCATGGCTCTGAGCGAGCAGAGTGCAGAGAGGGAAACCACAAAATTCTCTTTCACCAAAATGTGGGCTTCCAGACAGGGGCTCTCTCGAAGCGCTTCTCCTATTCAACATCACAGATCAACGCACACAAATAAACAGAAGCCTGGGCTCAGGCAGGCCTCACGTCTCATAACGAACCGCCTCGCTTTTCCGCTTACTCACTCCTCAGAGCCTGAGAGCTGCACTTCACAGCTTACTGGCCTGATGCTTTGCATGCCAACACGTAGAGGGGACAGCACATGGAGACATGCTCTTGTGAGCTTGTGTTCACTCACAGGAGAAGAGAGAAAGAGGCTGCAGCAACTCACACCACAAAAGCACAGGCACAGGCTAAGGCACACAAACAGGTGCTATCCAGCAGGGTTCAGACAAATGCATTTGTTTTACAGTCAGTTTTCCTCCCACTCCCCTTTCTCCTGCCCAGGGGAGAAGAAGAGGTCAGACGGGGGTGTAGGGTGGTGGCACAAAACAATTGAAACCCCAGAGAGAAGAGGAGCTGTCACCGTTGGTGAAAAAGGAGAGATGAAGCTTAGGAGCTTTGGAGGACGAAAATGTATATTGTAGAGACAGCAAAACTAAAAACAAACAAAAACATTATACAGCACAAACCAGTTCCTCAAGGGGCCAACAAATGCTACTGGTGCATAGTCCTTACTTTCACACACTTTCTGGTTCAAGCTTCAAAATTACCCTCTCACAGGAAATAATCCACTTCCATAAAACATTAAATAGTCTTAAAAAACATAAAAAGCTCAAACTTTTTTTTTTCTAAGCCAGCGCTGAATGCTAGAAAGTCCAGGAATGCCTTGAATTTTAAGGATTTATGTCTGCTTCTTAAGTCATGTGTTTCAATACTAGAGGAACTGGATTAAACAGCTCTTCACTTCTGTCTGGGGTTGTTTTTCTGAATGACACAAAGCCAGATCAGCACCTCTAGGCCCAGATACAGCAGGTGATACTACAAACGCTTGACGACAACAATGACAATGGAGAAAATGGTTTTTTTTGTTTGTTTGTTTTGAGACAGAGTCCCGCTCTGTCACCTGGGCTGGAGTGCAGTGGTGCGATCTCGGCTCACTGCAACCTTTGCCTCCTGGGTTCAAGTGATTCTCTTGCCTCAGCCTCCCAAGTAGCTGGGACTACAGGCATACACCATTCATGAACCAATCTATGGCCAGAAAGTGTGATGATCTCCTTGGCTGCCTGAGTCACATGCTCACCTCACTTCTGGTCATATCATCTTGGAAACTAGAGAAGTGTAATTCCCAGAGTGGAAAATTGAAGGGTACCAGGTATAAATGGGTCTAGACCTCAAAAGCCAGCCAACTCTCCACTAAAAAAAGTGTTAACATCCTCCCAGCCTGTGGCATGTCAGGTGCATACTGAGCATGAAGAACACAGTGCTGGGGAAAGCAACAAGCATTTCAGGGTGACTGGCACACAGAGAGGTATTTGAGGCAGGGCATGGTGGCTCACACCTGTAATCCTAGCACTTTGGCCACCTGTAATTCCAGCACTTTGGTTGACCGAGGCAGGAAGATCACTTGGGGCCAGGAGTTCAAGGCTGCAGTGAGATATGATTGCACCATTGCATTCCAGCCTGGCTGTCTCAAATAAACAAACAAATAAATAAACTAATAATCATTTTCATTAATTTCTGGACAAATGTTTCCATACTCACAGTTGTCCCCACAGAAGCCAAAGGAAATGTGGGGCTTGACTGAGCGAATGACCTTGCTGGAATGGGCACGTATGATGTTCCAAGATTTGAGGCATAATCTAAATGATGAATTACACAAAGTCAGTGAAAACCCAGAATGTAACATCAAAAGTCATTATTAGGACATAAGCAGGCATAGAAAACTGAACCTTTCCCCTTCACATATTATTAGTGATTGGCATGATTGTACCTCTGGACATGCTGATAATCAGCAAAGCTTTACGTCTCAAGTATCTCAGAGAATACTGATGGGCCCAGACAGCAGGCCAAATGCATTTTAATGTCTTGGGATCTGTTTGCTTTCTACATCCATGAGAAGGGGACATCAGGGAAATCCTGGTTATTAAAGACAGGACATAATGTGCCTGTGGGTAGCCCACTTCTGCTTCAAGCTGCTGACCTGTAGGGCCTTGCTCACCTTCATTCCCAGCAGGGTTATAAACAGCTGTGCTGTTGGGAGAAGCACACAATGTTCCCTCTGCTGAACCAAGTATACACCGGATGCCAGCACTGGAGAGGGCGAGAAAGGGAAACCGGCTCCTCGATAAGTTAAACAAAGAATTAGCATGTGACCCAGAAATTCCACTCGTAGGTGCAGACCCCCAAATAGTTGAAAACAGGTGTTCAAACAAAAACTGTCCCCAAATGTTCCTAGCAGCCCTATTCACAATAGTCAAAAGGTGGAAACAATCCAAATGTCCATCAAAAGATGAACGGATAAACAAGAATGTGATATATACGTGTAATAGAACATTGTTCAGTCATAGAAAGGTTGTACATTTTACAACATGGATGGATGTACCTTGAAAATGTTATGCTAAGTAAAAAAGAAAAAGCCAGTCACCAAAGGCCACATATCATATGATTCCATTTTACAGAAATGTACAGAACAGGCAAATCCATAGAGACAGAAGGCAGATTGGTGGTTGCCAGGGGCTGGCTTAGGGGGAAGAGGGAGTGATTACTTAATGAGTATGAGGTTTCCTTTTGGAGTAATGAAAATATTCCGGAACTAGAGAGTGGTAACATTTGCACAATGTCGTGAATGTGCTAAATGCCACTGAATTGTATACTTCAAAGTATTTTCAAAGTATTTAAAATAGTAAGTCCTATGTGAACTTGACTACAATGAAAAGAATGAAAGCCAGAAAAGGGAGGCACACGCCCACGCACACACACACTTCCCGCCTCTGCCTGGTGTTTTCTGCCTAGCATTTACCACCAGGGATGCTGTAATTTTCTTGTTCATTTTGTTTATCATCTCTCTGGCCCCTGTGAAGCACAAGCTCCTTGAGGGCAGGAACTTTGCCTGTTCTGGTCTCTGCTATTGCCCCAGGACTCAAAACAGCGTGTGACACACAGTAAATGCTCAGTGAATATGTGTTGAGCCTATGCATGAGCCTGTCCTCCTGAACAGCACTTACTTTTCAGAGAAGACCAGGCATTTCTGAGCGTGCAGCTTTCCTTTCACATGCAGCTCCCAGTCCTAGGTTAGAAGGAAAGAAAAGTGACCAAAGTAGAACTGAGTCCATGGGAAGGCAAAGGAAGAGCACAGAGACACTGGTCAGGCAGGGAGCACAGAGCGCCCAGAGGCTGGACCACCCCTGCAGACACATCCCCCCACCCTTCCTCTCTCCCTCCCAGGCTCCTCCCGCTGTTTCTGCCTCCCCATCCAGCCTTTGCTCCATCAGCTCCTCATCCATACATCTCATGCCCATCTTGAACAGGAGCCCAGACTCACAAATTGGATTCCCTCTACCCCTCTCAATGGACCCTTGCACCCACCACCTACCTGCCACCTCCCACCCCTTCTCCTTTCCCCCAGGAAGACCCCACCTATTTCATATCCAGTTGGGAGAATCTGGCAGGTAGACTCACAGTGACTTACAAAGCCTTAGAAAAGGTTCATGAGAGACAAAATCCTTGAGCACCTCCCCGTGTCAGCTAGTCCTCTCCCAAGACTAGAGGTCAGAGGGCATGTCCTATCTGGGTCACAGGGATGCATTTGGATGGTGTGACCCAAACAGAGGTGAATGACATGCTGCAGTGCGATTCACACTCTGCAAGGACATTATTATGCTTTTGGACAGGATGAGAGATGGGAGGCAGGACAGCCCAGTGTTTAAATGGTGCAGGCTCTGAAAGGGTCAGGCCCACATTTGAATCTCCACTCTGCCACTTTCAAGCTGGGGAGGTGGCGGGGAGAAGGGGCTGAGAAAGTCATCTCATCTCTCTGGGCCTCAGTTTTCTCATCTGTAAAATGAAAATCATAATAATATCTACCTCATAAGAGTTACTGCTGGCACACAGAAAGGGTTTAATATATGGTATTTGTTATAATTGTTATTGCTTCAAAATATTTCACTGCATCTGCAATACATTTTTTGGGGGGAAATTATACTATCATATACCTCTGTTTGCAGGAACTCAAAGCATTTCCCAACCACCGGGAAGGTGTCATGAGACTCTACCTCCATTTTGCTGATGGGGAAGCTGAGGCTCTCCATAATAATTTGTCTAGGTTCCAAGGGGGAATTAATCTGTTTCCCCTGATCCAAAATTCTGCTTTTTTTCTTTTCTAACTCACTACAATATGGGTACTCAAGGGGCAGTAGATTCTAGGCATACCACGGGGGAGAAGCCCTCCACGAGAAGGCAGGAAACTCCTGAGCCCCTTCTCTGCAACCCAGGTAGGGTCCTTTGCTCCCCTACTCAGCCTCAGCTTTCTCATCTATAAAAAGTGTGTAAGAATTTCTGACTCACCTTCAAGCAAGGGACTGGTCCTGATACATTTCTGAAATTCCTATGGGTCCTAATACCTATGATTTTAGTCAAGAATACTGATGGCAAAATTCTGTTACCCCAATGCAACAGTTCCTTGCCCATTGGCAGCGTGAGTTGGGTCGTGGGGAAAGGCCTGCCCAGGCTTCTAGCTGTGGCTCCCAGCCTGTCTTGGACAACTCACCTTCAAATCAAACACCTTCTTGTCACAGATGCTACAGATATGTGGCAAGTGGAGGGGGGCCACACCGTGAAAGTCGTTCAGCTCATGAGCCTGCAGGGGCCGCACAGATAGCAACGCCTGTTCCTCCTTGGCCCTCCGCCCAGCACCGATAAAACCCTGTTTGCTGTTGTTAAGCCGACCCCCGAAGGAAGGAGGTGTCCTGTCTGAGGTTGGTTCCTCGGGGTCGTACAGCTCATAGGGCTGGTTGTGGGGTGGAGGCCACATGGGACCTGCTGTGAGATCAGGCTTGCTTTGGCCCGAGAATCCATGGGGGCTCTCCCATTGGCTGTTTGTGCCCTGCAGCAGTGGCCCGACCTCACTTTTCAGGCCTCCAGCCTGCTCAGCTGGAAATCCGCTGGCCACATGTGAACCTTGGGAGTTGGGTCCGTAAAAATCTTTGGAAAAGGCAGCTTGACCATCCTGCCCTGTGTGGCTGTAGTGCCCTTCATAGGTCACACTGCCCGAGGTCGAGGCCGAGGATGGCAGGAAGCCAGGCTGACCATCTGTTTCAGGGCCATATGTCTGGCCAGAGCTGGCTTTGCCATACTCATAGAATCCTGCTGCAGCTGGAGCAGGCCCAGTCTTGCCAATGCCCAAGATGACTGCTGGCTGGCCAGGGGTCTGAGGCATTACCCCAGTGAAAGGATGCATCACCATGGCACTGGGTGGCTGGTTGGGAAGGTTCATGGAGGGTCCGGGGCCTCGTGTCTGGCTGGGGGGTGAAAAGGCAATTGCATTAGAGGGAAACCGGGTACTGGGTATGGCTGTAGCATGTTGGGGAACCCCAGCATGGCCGTGGGGGCCAGTGATCACAGACGGATGCCTCAGTTGATTGAAGAGAGGCTGGGACATGGCCACTTTGGAGAGGACTTGGTTCAGGACTGTGGCGGCTGCAGTGTTGTTGGTGACAGCTGTCTGTGCCAGCTTCAGCCGGTGGAGGGTGAGCTGGGCCTGCAGTTGAGCCAGTTGGAGACTGGCAGGTGAAGGAAGCAGAGGGTTCGGGTTACTGACCGAGAACGGGTTCTTGTCCAGGAGCTTGGCGGCACTGCGGGAAGACAGAGGTCTAGATGCACAGCTGGTTTTCAGTGAGGGGGTCAAGGGGCTGTTCTTTGTTATCTGTGGTCCCCCCTCCCACATAAACAAGACCTTCCCACACTGGTCCCACATACAAGTGAATCTGCAAAAACCTGTGCTCACACATACACATTAAAAAAAAAAAAAACTCCAATGGAAAATTATATGACAGAACATTCAATCTCACTAGTAAGTAGAAACATAAACTAAAACCATTCAAAACAAATATTTGCCTAGCAAAATAGCAATTTTTTAAAATGGCACTCCGTGTTGGAGAGACAGTAGAATAGGCACAATGTCAATGATAATCAACGCATACAGCTTTGTTAAAAGATAGTCTAACAAGATGCATTTATTATAGCCATATTCTTTGACCCTGGAATTCAATTATATAAATCAAAACTGAGAAAATGAGCTCAAATGCAGACAAAATTTGATACCCAAAGATGCTTAATACTATACTATTTAAGAGTCCAAAGTTGAAAATTACAAATATCCAACAATAGGGAGATGGGATTTGAACTGAGGAAATTATGATACACCAACATAATAAAATATTAAGTAACCATTACTATCGGTGTTCAAATTTCTACTTTATTATGTAACATTTAGGACATTCAAAAAAGAGTACACAGCACCAAGCTTAAGACAGAGAGCATTCCAATACGATAAATCTCCCTTGGTTACATGCTCTCCCCACCTCACCCATCTCCATGATTGCCAATGGTAAACATTATCTTGAATTTGCCAAAGTCTCTGTTACAAAAAAACAAAAACAAAACCACTTTAATGACATGAGAAAATCTATATGCTCTAATGTTAAGTGAAAAAGGCAGGCTTAACAATTGCCTACAGAGTGAATCGTGTTTACATTTGTGCCAAACACATTTTCATCCTTGTCCTCATTTCACATCCAAAAGTAACATGAATTGTCTTCCTGTCCAAATATAGACACAAACAAATTCAGCATCTCCTATACTCTCACAACACGAACCACTTCTGACACTAGATGTGTGGGAGGTTTTCTCCACACACCAAGCAAGCAACCAGTTCTGCAGTGGACACCAGCTGGGTGTCTGCCAATTCAGTTCTGACACTACCCGGGGAAAGCGTCAGATCCCACAGGTTGATGGCTCAGCCCCACAAGACTGTCCCCCCACTTTGGATGTCAATCACAAGCCCCAGGTTGTTTTACTCATGCTTCTGACCAACTGGCCGTAAATCAGAATTAGACTAATTTGCTAGAGAGGCTCCCAGAACTGAGGGAGATGCTTAGTTTTACTGGTTTATTAGAAAGGATATAAGACAAAGGATGCCAATGAACACCAGATGGAAGAGGTGCATGGGGCAAAGTGTTTGGGAAGGGGTACAGAGCTCCCACATCCTCTCGGGCACCCCCCTCTCCAGGAACCTCCACATGTCCCAGTCCTTTCTGGGTTTTCATGGAGGTTTCATTGCACAGGCATGATTGATCAAATCATTGGCCATTGGTGATCAACTCTACTTTCAGCCCCATTCTCCTTCCCTGAGGTTAGGGGTGGGGCTGAAAGTCCCAACCCTTCCATCCTGCTGTGGTCTTTCCAGTAACCAGACCCCATCCTAAAGATACCTAAGGGGCTGCCAGACATTTGTCAGCTCATTAGCATACAAAAAGATATTTATCCGATTCCAAAGACTTTTGGAGTTTTATGCTAGGAAACCTGAGGAAGACCAAATCTCACAATATCATAGTTCCCTTCAACTGAGCTCTCAAGCTTAACTAGCATAAGGAATAACCAAAAAATTACAAGTAAAAAAATCTGATTTTGAGGTAGGGGGCAATAGCAGACTCTCACCGAATCTTACTGCAGAAAGGGTGTCCGTCTGACATGTGTCTTTCATGTGACCTATATTGGTTGGTTATAGTGGTTTCTGGACCAAAAATCAGTGTGCATGGTCTGGAAACTGGAAAGACTTTCCCAGAACGTCTGGGATATGTGGTTACCACAGGCAGAGAGGGAATCTTTGGTTAAGACCACATTTTCCAGGTTTTAAATTCCCCTCTGAAAAGTGGGTGTCATCAGGAAATATGTTCAGGATGTTGATGAACTGGAATTCTGGGACATTTGAATGGGAAGAAGGGGACTGGAAAACTGGAAATTGGGGTTGCCATAAACAATGCATGCTCTACAATAAGCATGCTTAGGCAGTACAGGGTAGACACTGCACAACTGGGACACCTTAGTCTCCACTGTCACAGGTTCTGTACAGTAAAAATCCAATGATAATGGAACAAAAACGAGAGAGGCTGGGAGCTAGCTCAGCTGAGGAGGAAAAGGGAGACATGGCAAGTGACATGGGTTGCCACACTGTCTTGTTGGAAGGGAGTTCCCAGAACATCAGGCACACCCACATTTAAATGTAAGTACAAAGCACATTTGAGAGCCAGATAAAATGCCTTTGTTATTCTTTCCCATTTGCATGAAAAATCAAAAATTGCCTATAAGTTGTTAAAAAGACACCACCTTCCCCAGCCAGCAGCCCTGCTATGCTCAAGGGCAGAACAGGCTGGCTGCATTTTAAAATATGGGGGAAGAGGGCACTGAAAGTTAAAGGTAGTTACAGCCCTGTTCTCCTTTGGGGAGCCGGGCTGGTTGTAAACAAGCCTTGGGGGTCCCTGGGTGACCCAGCACAAATTCAACAGCAGCAGAATGGGGAGGGACCGATGTCTATGTAGGCACGAATACGGAAGGAAGAGGAGAATGGATGGTCAAGAGTCTGATGATAGATTTTGACTTGTGTAGTATTAAGTAGCTGAGCTTTAGAAAAGCAATTAAGCTTAACTCAAAACCGTGGCCACACAGGGCCAACTCTTCCTCCCAGGTTTGTCCATCATGCAGCCTGTTCCTGCTAACAAGGCGATAATGAGGTGCCAAGTTGGTTTCCATGACCAGAGTAAGACAAGGTTGGTTTTGTTTTTCCCAGAGAAGTCAGCTCTATTTTCTAAAATTGCATTCTGGGCAGGAGGGAGCTCTTAGTAGAGATTCCCCTTTGCCACTGAAAGGACACGTGAGGAAGGGCTTTCCAACTAGGAAAGCCAGCCATGCTGGGTATTTGTAGGTCAGCCATGGGAAACCTGTCCTTTTCAGAGTATGGCCCAGGTTACAGACGTTAACCCATTCAGATTCCTCAAAAAATAAGAAAACTAACCAGGTTTTCTTCTTAATTTTTGCTTTGACTAGGACATTTTCATCATTCCCAACTTTAGTCAACCTTGAGTAGAAGTGATTTCACATGAATCATCAGAGCTGAGCACCTGTTTTCATCCAAACACCCTAGACAAAGAAGAAAAAACACATCATACTATTTTTAAAGCCCTAAAATTCTTAGCCTGCAATAGTTAATAACCTGAAATTGAGGTGCATATAGTAGTGATCATATTTCTGAACCAAAAATTGGGGTGCATGATCTGACACCCCTGGAAGCTGGAACTGATGTCTCCTGCTGTCTTCCCACTCCTTAGTTTGTCACTTTTATATCACTCAGCACATCCTGTGCCTTGGGTTAAAAATAATTGCGTGCGTGCCTTTCTACTCCACTAGACATAAGTTCCACAAGAGAAAGGAGTATGTCTTGGAGAATCTTGTATTTCCTCAGCACACTGCCTCCCACTTTATGGGCACAAAGTAATTGCCGTGAACAAAATGAAGAAGGAAGATAATGGGTATGGCTCATCAGAATCTGGTGGCTTTGAGGCAATATGGACACCTCTTTTATGAGTACCCAATTCTGTGGAGAAAAACCCACAAACAGCTCAAAAAGGACAATCTAAATACACCCAAGAAGCAAATAAATTTTGCTGTTGTAAAAAACTAAACCTACAAGCAGGTACAAAGTCACCTTCCCAGGTCACTATCTACAATTTCCCACTCCAATGCAGGAGCTTCAGTACACTCTTTCTCTGTCTAAGTTCAGGTTTTTAAATTGAGTGGATAATCCCCACAGTAGGCTGAATAATGATCCCCCGAAAATGTCCACATTCTAACCCACAGAGGCTGTGAATATGTTATCTTACATGGTAAAGGGGACTTTGCAGACGTGATTGAATTAAAGATCTTGATTATCTGAATTTCTGAATTTAATTTGGTATGCCCAATGTAATCACAAGAGTCCTTCTAAGACGGAAGCAGGAGGATCAGAGTCAGCAAGAGGATATAAGGATGGAAACAGAAGTCAGAGAGGAGAGAAGATGCTTTGCTGCTGGCTTTGAAGATGGAGGAAGGGGCCATGAGCCAAAGAAATGCAGGAAGCCTCTTAGAAACTAGAAAAGACCAGGAAACAGATTGTCCCTTAGAGCCTCCAGAAGGAACTAACACCTTGACCGTAGTCCAGTGAGGCTGGTTTTGGACTTCTGGCCTCCAGAACTGTAAGATAATACAAGTATGTTATTATAAGCCATTAAATTTGTGGCAATTTGTTACAGCAGCAATAGAAAACCAACACAATTCCCAAGACAATTACATGCAAAAGTGGCTGCCACTAGAGAGGCAGTGGTAGGTGTAGGGGCTGATTGGACCTTGCTGGTATGAATTGATCCCCCCAGAGTACAGACCATCTGACCAAACATCCAAAGACCCTCTGGGAATGTAGTCAGGGGCCAACTCTGCACAAATAGGGGCCCATGCAATGTGTCTCAGACCTGGCCAGTCCAAGAACCACATCCCTCTGGCAACAGTGATTGGCTCATGGGGGAACACTCTCTGATACTTTGTTAGAGCTATCAGGCATGATTCTCTGTCATGCCATGGTTGCTAAATTGTTGTTAAGCCATCACTTAATGACAGCCTGCTTGAGAATAAAGCCAACTCAGAAGATGCTGGCCTGAAGACAGAGGTACAGGCAGCTCCTTGACGACTTCCTAGGAATGTCTTGAGCCAGCTTCTCCTGAATCCACCCTGTACTTTGCTGGACATGAAGCAATGCATTTCCTTTATTTGCTTAAAGAAAGCCAACCTACATAAACCACGGGCATTTAACCATCTTTTAAAGATGGTTCCTTTCTGTGGCCCACATTGACTTGAAGGTTCCTGGTCACCCTCCAGTTTCCTCTGCAGGAGTGGACTGACTGTGAGGACCCAGTAGTTGGAGCTACAGGGTCACTATCATCATCATAGGGAGAAAAGAGGATTAGAAGATAAGGAGTGGGCAACTGCTGAGAGAGGAGGGAGCAGGCATGGGGATGGGATTTGAGGGATCCAAGAGAGTCTTAACATCTGGTTGGTGAACCAGGACTTAAAGGGCTGTGGAATAACAAGGACACAGCTGAAGTGCAGTAGAGTGAATGTGCATAGATGTATCAGTAGGCTCTCTCCTGGTAATGTCCAGCCATCCAGAAGCAGGAGCCAAGAACCACAGCCCAGAGCATGGTAGTGCCTAAACTCATGCACCGGCCACATCTGCAATAAGCACAATATCTTCCAAGATAACCAGTTCAGGAATTTAAATTCACTTCCAGTGCAACTGGCTGAGTGGTGAATGCGCCATTTCTTCTTTTGTGCTAAAATATAGAAAGTAACCGAGGTGAAAGGGCTGATGACCAGGCAAGAAAATGTTTTCTAGGTATGACCACACTACAAAGGTGTGGCCAAATAAATGCAACACTGAAGGTCAGATCTTTAGAGCAGAGTTGAGAATTTATGATCTTTCCATGTCTTTATGACACATTCTGCTAGTGTCAACACAGCAGAGACTTAAAGCAAAGAGAGGATTAATGTCAACTTAACTAACAAGAACTACATTATCGTTTTCCTTCCTTCTGAACCATTTTTCTTAAAAACATTCCTTATTTATGGTATTTTGGTGGGAATTTCTTTTCAATATTTATCTTTCCTAGATCAAAAATTCTCAACTCTGCTATAATGCTTTCAGAAGCTAGGTCAGAATATGAACTAGAGAGGGACATTCCTGAATGTCAGGTTACAAAGGTGACAATGACAACACAACAGTCATATTGGGGCTAAAGTTCAAACTTTAGCTAGTGATCACAAACTTTAAGAGTGAGCTGAGGCCTTAGAGACAATTTAGTTTAACTCACTCATTCTACAGACAAAAACAAAACAAAACAAACAAAAAGAAAACAACAAAAAACAAACAAACAAACAAAAACCCGCAAAAGCCAATGAAGTTGGCGTCCTCTGTGAAACCGCCCAAGTCACACACCGAGGCAGAGAAGAGCTGGGACCGGAATGCAGGCTGCCTCTGTCCTCAGGTCTGATGGAGTGGCTGTGGTCGGATACACGCCTATCAACATATACCAGATGAATTTTCTCTTTGCAAGGAGATGAGGCCACACACCTTTTGAATAGTGCTCTTTCTTGATAACAATAGGGCTGCTGGGTCTTCACTAGCTTGGCCTCTGTGACTAATTTCGAGACTACTGGGTCAATGCTGCTATTCCGTGTTTGGGCCTTAGCCATGACATTACCATATGATGATTCATATCACCATGACACCTCTTGGAATGATTCATAACAGCAATATAATCCTATCATCTCTCTTTTGTTTTGTGTTTTTCAGTTGGTGTGTTAATGAGTGTTCTCACTTCATTAGCTGTCTCATCTCCAGAACAGCCATATGGACAGCTAAGTCAAATATGACCATTTCCAGTCTATAGTAAGAAGACTGAGACCAAGAAAGATCAGATGAACCGTGTGAGGTCATCCAGTGAATAAGGGACTTGACTGGGACTTGAAGGAGGGTTTTTAAACTGTAAGGCCAATATTCTATCCTCTGTTTACACGTTCATTAAAGGGAGCTCCAAAAACCACGTTTCTGGGCCTACTTCCTTTGGGCCAGTTAAAAATGAGTTTGGGTTAGTTAAACATGAGTTTAACTAACATGTTTGGTATCAGATCCCCGGGCTTTCAGTCCACTGTGCTCCGTACGTCGCTTATCAGGCAGAGCACAGTCTCAGAACCAGGGGACTATGCAGTCACAATGGGGCAGCTGGGGGGTTTAGAACTGACATGAGAGGCCTGCCTTTCATGCTGGACTTATTAGAACGGCTCAAAACCTGCCAAAGAGAACTGATCCTGCAGCAAATGCAGAGAAAATGATACACATTCTGCTAGTGTCATCACAGGAAAGACTTAAAGCAGAGGATTAATGTCAACTTAACTAACGAGTCCCATAGTATAGTTTTCTTTCCTTCCTTCTGAACCATTTTTATTTCTTTAAAAATATTCTTTATTTTTATAAAATGAGGGTATGGTATTGTAGGTGAGAATTTATTTTTAATATCCATATTTGTTTTTTTTTAAATTTTAAAATACAGAAATATGAAGAGGAAAACAAACACCTATGAATTCAGTGCCCATTATCCAAAATGAATAAATGCTACTGTAATGGTCATTTTGCTTCAAAATATTTTAATAAAAGAATATTTGACAGATAAAGCTGAAGCCCCCTTTGAGACTCTGCTAAGTTCAATCCCACCTTCATCTCCCCAGTGACATCCACATGTGGTGTGTCTGTCTGTGTATCTGTCTGTATCTATATATAGAAAAAAAGCAAGAAAATAAGTGATTTTTCCACATGTGTGCGTTTATAAAATAGTGCCTAGGACTGATATCAACAAAATTTCTCCTTAAGAACAAATGCATAACCTACCAAGTTTCCTCTAACACACTGAAGACTGAGAATAGCGCAATGGAGTGCAAAATCAGGAAGCTAGAAATCAGAAGACCTGGGCCTGGCCCAACAGCCCTTATGTACTCCCTGTGGGATCCTAGGTCAGTTAGTTTCCCTGGATCTCAGGGAGTTTTTTTTTGTAAAATGAGAAAGCTGGATGAAAGGATCTCCAAGGTCCCTTCACCTTTGAAATCTGATAACTCTAAGGTTTAATTTCCTCATCTGTCAAATGGAGATCGTAATGTCTGTTCCATTCACTGTAAAGATCAAACGTGATGTGCAGGTGCTCTGGAAAATATGATAATTATATTAACTATCATTATCATTGCTCACAAATTAAGCTATTTCTACGCCTGGCCACTCCTGGGAGTGCTTTTAAAGAAACCATTGTTATATATACAGTCATGTGCCGCTTGACAATGGACACATGTCTTGAGAAATGTGTTGTTAGGCAATTTTGTCATGCGAACATCATAGAGTGTACATACACACTTAGGCTATATGATATACCCTATTGCTCCTAGGCTACAAACTTGCACAGCATGTTCCTGTACTGAATGCTGGAGGCAACTGGAACACAATGGTGAGTATTTGTGCATATCTAAATATGTTTAAACCTAGACAAGTACAGTAAAAATGCAGTATTATAATCTTATGGGACCACCATTGTATATGCCATCTGTTATTGACCAGAACATCGTTATGCGACCCGTGACTGTATATGGCTTCGTTCAGAGGCATGTGTTGCAGGCCAGACAGCATGAAATAATTTCATTCTCTCTAACCTTGTTCTGTTAGGCAGTCAGTTCAGCACGGAGGCTCTCTTACCTATATCCCTGAAGATTTAGTAAATGAAATACCAAAAATACTTTATTATAAAATTCTCTCATCTACAAAGACATTTCCCAGATGGACCCACAGCTTTCAGAGTGAAACGTGGCTCGAATCCATTTAGGACAGGAGTTGGCTTGTCTGAGATGCAATTATTAAGAAAATCCACAATGGGCAAAAATTAATTGGTTTTGTGCAGTCTCAAATTGAGGAAGCTGGTTTGACTTCTGGGGTTAGGGGAAATCTTTCCATTTTCTCAGTAACATAAGATCTGGTGACCTCTCAACTGAGAAACTTTTCTTGGGAACATCTGAGTCTTTTGTAATGGAAAAATGAGCTTTTCGAAATGTATATTTTAAAACTGCTATACAAAGTTCTCTAAGAAACCAAATTGCTAATGTTTATACACACAAAGGAAATATATAGGGATTTATAGATCACTCCTGGCCCAGTGATAGAAAATGTACACACAAGCATTGATGCCTTGGCATATACTGGCCCCTCTCCCTAAACAACCTCCTCCCTACTCCCCTTCACCTAGATATCTACCATCCTTTGAAATGTAGCTCACAGGACACCTCCTCCAGGCAGCCTTCTCTGGTTTCTGCTCCCATCCAGTGTGCACTGATGTCCCTTTCATGATCTTCAGAATGCCCTTCTGCTCCATCAGCCTCAACTGTACTCTCTTCTAACTCCACCACCTGCTCTCATAATTGTCTACTGAAGCACTTGTCTGACTGACTTTCCCACTGTCCCATGATCATTAGAAGATAGGAACTATATGTGTCCCACACCACATCTCAATACCTAGCACATGGTAGGTGTGTGGAACCAACAAACACTTCTATCCAATGGGCTAGGCATGGTGGCTAACGCCTGTAATCCCAGCACTTTGGGAGGGTGAGGCAGGCGGATCACTTAAGGTCAGGAGTTCTAGACCAGCCTGACCAACATGGCAAAACCTGGTCTCTACTAAAAAAATACAAAAATTAGCCAGGCATAGTGGTGCGTGCCTGTAGTCCCACCTACTCGGGAGGCTGAGGCAGGAGAATCGCTGAGATCACACCACTGCACTCCAGCCTGGGCAACAGAGCCAGACTCTGTCTCAAAAAAACCCACAGAAAAAAACAAAAAAAAATTTATCCATGGACATGCCTGCTCCATGTATATGTGTATATAGATAATAGCTGTGTGTTCTCCCTTCATTTTCTTGGCTTAATGTTCCCTGTGTATTGCTACAATGCTTTGAAAGATGAAGCTCTACAGAGAATGTGGATTAGAGTCAGTCTTTGAACACGGACAAAATTATGTAAATATCACTAACCACATCAAGTATAAAATTGTAAAGTATTCAACAAACAGACTTCTTGTCACATTTTTCCTTTTAACTAAATCGGAAGAAAATGCAATTTCAGTGTGTGCCTCTGAGGTGCTGTTAAGTGCCTAATCTACATGATGTTGGGATGAAACCTATGTTCCAGGACTGGTCCCCATGTTCTGTGAATTTTCTTTTCAGCAGTTTACATCACCGGTATTTTTTTCTATTAAATGTACAAAGACAGTTATAAAATTCAAGCCAGTTTGAAATGAAAGAATTTTGGATTAATTTTAAAGAATTAAAATTCTGTTGGTCTTTTTCTAGAGTTGCCTGACAATTAACCTAGACATTTTAACTGATGTGATTTCAGCCAAATACTAGAAGTCCACATAAAACTGGAGAGGCAATGTGGGCCAGTGGGGGAGGTTTTAAGTAGACCAAAAGCTCTGTCACCAATAACTCTACATCTTATTGACTTCATGTCACCCTATCGACCTTAGTTTTCTTATCTGTGAAATGGGAGGGTCAGATGAGACAACATTTAAGGTTTCTTTATGCCTTATGATTTTAGGATGGTGGGTGTTTTCTTAAGGCAGTTATTCATGACACAGAAAAGTTAGGATGATCTGGCCATGGTGCAGAGACAGATCCGAGGACTGGGGTACCTCAGTTTCTGACAAGGTGAAATAACAGCAGTAATTCAAATTTTGGTGGGCACCCGGAGAGGAGAACTTCCTAAAACACAGATGCTGGGCCCACCCCTCACCACCACCCACACCCTCATCTCTGTGTCTGACTCAGAAGATCTGGGGGTGGAGCTTGAACATGTACATTTCTAACAAGTCCAGGTGAGGCTGATGCTGCACTTTGAGAACCACTGTACTAGAGTATTTTGAAAATACTTTCTAACTCTAAGAATGTATAGTGAGGTGGCTGGGGATAGTGGCCTCACACCTGTAATCCTAACACTTTGGGAGGCCACAGCAGAAGGATCACTTGAGGCCAGGAATTCGAGACCAGCCTGGGAAACATAGAGAGATTCTGTCTCTAAAAAAATTTTTTAGATTGGCCAGGCATGGTGGCGCACAACTGTAATCTTAGCTACTTGGGAGGCTCAGGTGGGACGATCACTTGAGCCCCGGGTTTTGAGGTTACAGTGAGCTATGATACCACCACTGCACTCCAGCCTGGGTGAGTGAGCAAGACCCTGTCTGAAAAAAAAAAATCTATAGTGAGTTATCAGGAATTGAGTAACCCCTGTATTTTAATGAGCTACTTCTACTAGCTGCAAGTACACCAAGAATGGGCTTCCTCTTCCATGGGGGTTTCAGACAATGTAAAAATAATTTCAAGGGACACATGTAATTAATTGTAAAACTACCTTCCCTTAAGAGACATAATCAAGATCTTCAGAACATTTGGGCTGCTGTAATAAAAACACTCAAGGTTCAGGAAACCTTAGGTAACATAGATGGTTGAGTGACTGGCTTGGCATCATATTACCAGGTTTGTTGGAAAGGGAGAAAGCATACCTCCATCTACACTGAGTTCACTAGTGCAGAGAACAGAGGGTGAGCTTCCAGAAAGCTGAAAGTTCTTTAGTCAACACCCACCCCCATCATTATAAAAAGCCCATTCCAAAACTCACCCTAGAAGGCTTAGGCTAAAACAAACAAATAAACAACAACAAAAAAAAGGTTGTTGATAAAGTCATCTATATCACTAGATCTCAAACTTGGTGGCACTTAGGAATTACTTGGGAAGTTTTAAAAAGAACTGGAGCTTGAGTCCCACCTCCAGAGATTGACTCAACCCAGGCATTGGAATTTGTAATATTAATAGCTCCCCAGGAGAACAATTCTGCAGCAAAGTCTAAGAATTACCAATCTATAAAAGAATAGAATCAATCTGTTCTTTATTACTTTGGGTCCCACAAGCCATTTTTATCACTCCAAACAGCATGACCATTTGTCTTAAATGACCCTGAAGAATAAACACTGAAATTTCTACAAGTCCACAAAGGGTCAAACACAATACAGCTAAAAATATTTCTTAGCTCTGTTGATGCACCTTTTCATGCAAATCGATAAATATTTTTTGCAACAAGATTTCCCCCAGAGAACACATACAGTTTCTGCTGCAGAATGTCAGGTGAGGTTTGCTAGGGGAGGAGTTTTGCCTTCTAATTATAAGCACCTTGAGGACATCATCCACATCCTAGAATCTTTCAAACTCCCAAGTGCCTATGTGGCTCAGCACTGGGCAAATTAGAGGCACTGAACAAATACTGGTTCAACTGACTTGAAATTATGACTGTCTTAAGCATGTGGGAATGTAGATCTTACCAGAATACCCTGTTTCCTTGTGAAGGACATGGTATATGTTTCTGTGTGTGTTTTGGGAATGTGCACAGTTTAATTCCTTTACATTCCTTAGATTAAATGAGAACATTAAGATTGGGGCTTTATAAATAAGCCATATAACTATTTATTGAGAAAAATATCCCTTTCCCAAAATGGGTGGAAATTTCTGGTGCCTTAAGACACATATCTTTCTGACTACAGCCAACAAAACACAGATGTCGCCCAAGGCAGAGAATATTATATGTGCATTACTTTTGGCTTTTGCCTCTATCTTACAAAGCTGTGGCCATAAGAAAGTTACTGCAGAACAGAGATAAAAGACAACCTCACAACGGTTAGATACACAGGCCCATCTTCATCGCATTTGCATGTGCCATTCTAGATATTTTCTTAGAATACCACAAACTAAACCTGTGGTTACGATCCAAGCAGATTGAAAACTGCCTTGGCTGAGGCCAGAAAGAATGCTTAAAGCTTGAAGACTGATTTTTTTTACTTGAAACTGCTCTCCAGCACTTTCCCCAGCTATCCCATCCATTGCTAATTAGAAGCAGCCAAGGCTTGACATGTACACAGTTCTCTGTGGTAAAATTGATTATTATATTACTATGGAAAATAAGGAAGTCATTTCATTCGAAATATCAAATTCCACAAAAATCATACATGGCAGCTGTTAGCATATGCATGTGGGGGAAGGGCAAGTGTGTGAACATATTAACCCTCTCCCCTTCAGTTTTCTGACATCTCAGAATTGCAAGAAAGAAAAGATTCCAATGCATACAAGGCAGAAACCAATGGCAAAGCTGCATAAAAGCTATTTTTAAGGTTAAAAAAAAAATCTCCGTGATATAAGACACCCCGTCCATGCCGTTTTATGAGTATGGATTTGCTTTTACACACTTGCAAGCAGAAAACTAGTATTCCTCTACCACATGTGTTGAAGCTACTTGTAATTGCATCAGATAGAGAAATGAGGTGAGTCATGTTTGGTTGTGCTTGAGTCTGCTAACAGACCATCATGTCCATGTCCAAATTTGTGCCCTGAACCGCACAACAGAAGTTTATGCACTTGCTTGCTTGCTTGGCGACAATGAAACTAGTTTTGTTTAAACACTTAACTTTACTTAAAGATACCTAAGAGGTGCTGAAATTCATATTCCAGCTACTTCAGGGGTGCTCAGAAGCTATTCTCAAGCCTTGTTTCTTGGCGAAATATCCCCTGCTCATGAATTTCAACACGGCACTCCCCTCCTGGTCCAGAATGAGTCAACACTCAACAGATACGAGATGTTTCAAACACCTTTAAGTTCATTTTCCATCACTGCCAAATTCCAGCAATTAACACAAAGCACCTCACCCTTAAGAGATGCCCATCATTTATAAAGTTTTGGGATTCTGAATGCATCCCCTTCCATTCTCCCAGATCTGGTGATAACGCAATCTGTTTTCCAGTAGCCTTGCGACTTTTCTTTAAAGAACAGTTTAGTAACCAGCGTAAAAAGAGCATCTCGACTTCCTGACATTAGGATCGCTGATTTCACTGGGGTCATGAGGAGCTGTTTTAGGTCACATGTTAAACTGCCGTTGTGAATCATTTGTTAATTTTTTTTTCAAACGGAGGGGGTGGGGACACAGACAAATCGCATACTCATGCACAAATGCTCAGCGCCGAGAACATGTTTAGATGTGCTGCCTAAACTGGAGAATTAAAAAAGAAACAAATAAACCTCGATTTCTCCCTTGTGCTGGGGAAAGGTAGGATGACGTCATGCAACCTTACCTTTCTGAAACATACCACGGTGCCTGGCACGACGGGCTGACCTGCGGCTACCGAAGCCTGGAGTCATTTTGGGTGTTGCGCATGTGCCTCCCTAGAAAATTCCAATGACATTCTACCAGCTTTCTGCATGCCAATCATGACAAGCCTTCACTCAAACTCTCTCGAGTCTGGAAAGGGGCAGCGGAGGGGGTATGCAAGCGAGGGAGGGAGGGAGGGAGCGAAAGAGAAAGAGCGGTGCCTGAGCACGGCATACCCGCCTGGAAGGGCAGTCACATGCCACCGGGAGCCATTCCTGCTGCATTACACATGCTGAGTGTAAATGGCAAACAATATCAGTCGATGTTTATGCCACATGTTCTCAGCCTCTTCACATATCAACACCCAAGCCAGCTCTATGGAGACAGGTCTCCTGAGAGCACTTCAGAAGAAGGGATCTAGGTCTGATCGCGCTGACCATTTTTAATAAAATTCCAAAGCCTCGCCTGGTTTACTTCCCTATTTTTTGTTGTTGCTGCTGTGGGTGGTGGTGGTGGTGGTTTGTTTGTTTGCTTGCTTGCTTTTTACTCTGGGTTTTCACGGGTGAAAATTTGGTCCTGAAGATACCCTTAAAAACCTTAGCAATCCAGCTACATCAGACAACCCCAGCAAACTGACTCCCAGCCAGCAAAGCTCCTGAAACACTTGCCCTTCTTTATTTTTGTGGAACAGGAGATGAACGGAGATGACCCATCATTTCACCTACCCAGTGGTAACTGCAATACCTTTCAGTAGGAAAAGTGAGTTCTCCTTTGCTCTAAGCAGTGGCTGGGGATGATTTTGGCCCCCAGGGTAATGCTGGAAACAGTTTGTTGTCAGAACTGAGGGGGGTGATGGGATGCAACTGGCATCTACTGGGCAGAGACCAGGGATGCTGACAAAATCCTACAATGCTCAAGACAACCACCACAAAAGATAATTATTTGGCCCAAGATATCAATAGTGTTGCAGTTGAGAAACTGTGCTCTCAGGCTAACGCCTTCAACCAGTCTTGCAGAAAGTACAATACCAAAAAAAAAAAAAAAAAAAAAAAAAAAAGCCAAGAAGCTCCTCTCTGTGAGGAAGTGGCTAAAGACCCTGGCTGGCCTCATTCAGAGTTTGATTACTTAGAAATGTAACTTTTCTTCCTAGGAGCCACCGTTCTCCTGCCAACTTTTTTTTACTTTTCTCCTTCCAAATCTCACACTGTAATCCTTAAACACTCAAACCAAACTCAACCTTCACGTGATTTTCTAAAATCAAAATCTGTTGTCACAGGTACTTCATTGTCAGGTTATGCAAAGCAACCATCATTCCAATCTGTCCTGTCTGGGACAGGCTGATGTCTACCTGCAATGCCTGGTGTCCACTGTAATCTCCTATCCAAAACAGTCAATAGGGTATATTCCTTTTAAAAGGTCAAAACTCCCCAGTGAGCTTATAAATGACTTAGTGATCGAGGCTTACTAGATTCTCCTATTTTAACTTAGCCCCTTGGAGGAGATGGGGCTTGGGGTATCCTGGCATCAGGGGGGCTTCCCTCCTGCTGGGACTGAACTCAGACCCAGTGTGTGACATTTCTATAGTCACACTGAAAAACCAAAGTGAAAGCCAGTCGCATATGTTTGACCAGCCTGTTTCTAGCTGCCCACCAGAGGCCCTTCCATGGGCCACCTGCCCCAGTGACCTCCCAGGAGAGCCCAAAGGCTTTTTCTTCCTAATTTAGTCACAGCCCACAGGCTGTCCCAGGCTCCGTTGGCCTCAGCCGCTGACTCAGTCACAGACACCTAAAAGCGCCAGTCCCAGCTCCTGACCTGAGGGAACCAGCCAGCCTGGCCGTGGCTGCCTTTCTCTTCTGGCCTTGAGTCCTTCCCATGGTCTACTAGGTTTCCCCAAGCTGCCAGGCTCTACTCCAATCAGCAGGTTTGGCCCTTCCTCTCTCTGTCTTCTTTCATTATGCCCAGAACTTTCTTAGACTAAGAGTTTACTGAAAAGCGCCCCACCACACACATCTTCCCAAACCCACATAGAAGGCTCTGCTTCTGTCTGCCATTGCGGGAGAAGCAGTGATGTGCAGTGGTTAAAAACAAACACCTGAAACCTGCCAGCCACAGCCAGCCACAGGAAAGAAGGATGACGACCGTGCCTACCTTCAGGATTACGGTAGGAGCCATGTGTGTCACCTGGTACAGCCGGAGCTGTGTATCTGCTATTGTGAGCTCCGTAACATGATACACTGAATGTGAGCTTGATTATTGAAATAAAAGGAACCCTCATACACGGCCTGGAGTGCAATTCCCAGGAGAATAAATGCCAATACTTAGAATAAGCCCTTCTAATTGTATGGTCCTAGCTCTTACCCAGAGACTGGGACACAACTCCAGTTCCAATCTGGAAATGAAGACGCACAAGCTGAACATCCCAAATGAAAATTCAGTTCAATGTCGTAGGCATGTATTGAGTACCTACTGTATACCAGCACTGTGCCAGGCAAGGAAGGAGGGGGGAACATGTGGTAGGTAGTAAGTCTGGGTGCACAAGGCTAATTATGCTACCTGCTTCACACATTCTCTTGATTTTCACAAGTCTTAAAACAAATTAAGATCACTATCCCCATTTTACAGATGAGAACATTGAAGCTCCAAATGACTGAGTACCTCACCTAAAGTGTCAAAGCCTAGTATGCGGTTATTTGAAACAATGTTTGTTGGATTCCAAAGACTTTGTATTTCCACTAAAGCACCTCCCAGTACACAAGGTGTATTTTTAGTAGAGACGGGGTTTCACCATGTTGGTCAGTCTGGTCTCCAACTCCTGACCTCAGGTGATCCGCAGGTCTCGACCTCCCAAAGTGTTGGGATTACAGGCATGAGCCACTATGCCATGTCAGTTAATCCTTCCTTTTACTCCAAAACTAGTATTAAGGCAAGAGGTGGAAGCTGGGTTGGGAGAAGCACATGGCACACCTGGCCCCCATGAATGCTGTTATTTATTATGATACTATGGGTCTCTTCTGGTACCAGGATAGATGGGGATAATCTGGCCTCCATGCCGGGGACATGTCCTGCAGCGGGTGGTATAGTGGCCCTCACTGGAAGTAGAAGAGGGTGTTAAAACACAATAATGTAAGGAGGAGGCAACTGGCAGTGGTATACACCCCGCGTGTGGGGACAAAGGCAGGGAAAGACTGAGATCCAGTGAATATAATGAGTGATCACCTGGGAGGTGGGAGACTCGGGCTACGGCCGGCTGCATCACCCACTCACTGTGTGACATTCAGCCGTTACCGAGTCCTTGTGGCTTAAGTCGCCCAAGTGCCAAGCACACAGGAACTTAAGGACATACTATGTTGCCATTAAAAAGTGATATTTACTATTCATTTACTATTTAATGTTAAATCTAAAACCAGTGCACAAAATTGTATATATGTTACAGTTACAGCCGTGTAAAAGGCTTTCCTCTGGTAGGAAAGAAATCCTATTGGAGAACATACCAAACTGTTAACAGGAATCAGTGTGTTTAGATGGTAGAATCATTGGTAATTTTTTTCTCCTCTTTCCTTTTGTAAGTTTTCTAAAGTTTCTCCCATGCAAGTACTAACTAGGCCTGACCCTGCTTAGCTTCTGAGATCAGATGAGATCAGACATGTTCAAGGTAGTATGGCTGTAGGCTAATTTTTCTTTTCTTTTCTCTTTTCTTTTCTTTTTTTTTCTTTTTTTTTTTTGAGATGGAGTCTTGCTCTTGTTGCCCAGGCTGGAGTGCAGTGGCATCATCTTGGCTTACTGCAACCTCCACCTTCCTGGGTTCAAGCAATTCTCCTGGCTCAGCCTCCTGAGTAGCTGAGATTACAGGTGCCCACCACCACACCTGGCTAATTTTTTTTTTGTATTTTTAGTAGAGATGAGGTTTCACCATATTGTCCAGGCTGGTCTCAAACTCCTGACCTCATGATCTGCCTGCCTTGACCTCCCAAAGTGCTTGGATTACAGGCCTGAGCCACTGCACCTGGCCAACTAATTTTTCTTTAATAAACATACCTATTTTAAAATTAAAAATAATTTTTATAAGACAAAGGAATTCCTGGCCAGGTGCAGTGGCTCACACCTGTAATCGCAGCACTTTGGGAGGCCAAGGCAGGCAGATCACAAGGTGAGGAGTTCGAGACCAGTCTGACCAACATGTTGAAACCCCGCGTCTCTACTAAAAATACAAAAATTAGCCGTGCGTGGTGGTTAGTGCCTGTAATCCCAGCTACTTGAGAGGCTGAGGCAGGAGAATTGCTTGAACCCAGGAGGCAGAGACTGCAGTGAGCTGAGATCACACCACTGCACTCCAGCCTGGACAACAGAGTGAGACCCTGTCTCCAAAATTAAAAAAAAATTAAAAAAAAGATGATGGAATTCAGCTGGGCTAATATTGACCCATGCAGCTTATAGTGTCTTCCAATGAACCCCTCAGATGAAGGTGTCTAACACAGCCCCTTTCCCAAGAAGGGAGAAGGGATTTCTCTCCTGGAGAACCACATGCTAAGAGTAAGGGCAATGCACATGTGCATGGGAGGGATCTTCGTGAAGCACTGCCACGTTTACACATGAAGCCAAAGCACCCGATTCAGGTGGGTTTTCACACTTATGTTCTGGGAAGGTTCTTTGCAAAAGGGGATGGAACACGCCAGCACATTGTTCAGGCATCACAGGTACTCATTTTATGATCTCAAACTTGTCCATCAGAGGGACCAAGGTCATCAACATCAAGATAGCTTCTTGGTACATGCCACAGCTTGAAGCTCACAGCCTTCCCCTGTGCCTCCCACTACCACTGAGCTAATTGCAGACAGTCAGGTAAGACCAAAGGAAGGAGGCAGAGTAACTGCTCAATCATGGAGGTGGGCTTGGCTCTGTGGCCTCCAATTTAACATTTGGATTGCCTTCGCTTTGTTTCTTATACCTTTCAGGGTGGTACTAGGTCATTGTTTTTTCTTGGGCTATGTAAGTACAAAGAGAGTAGTAGATTCATCATTAAACCAATGACAAATCCAGGCTAGTCCAGGATTACAGACTCTGCAGCAGAGCCTCCTCTAATCCTCAGCACACTGAGCCAGCATTGGCAACCTCATCTCTGTTTTCGCCTGGGAATCTTGCTGGAGCCGAATCTCCATCCATGCTGGATGGACAGAGCCGGTCCCTGCCATTGCCCCTCCCTCTGCCTCTGCTGGGATTAGCCAGTGGCTGCTTCAAATAGCCCAATTCTTGCCCAGGAGGTAGAGAGGCTTCCGTGGCCTGAGAGATCCCAATGCATGTATGGCATGTAAGGAAACCACTGGAAACATTCCTGGGGACTTTTCTTTTTCTCTTATTTCTTCTTTCCTTTTCTTTCTTAATCCTTTCAACATAAAGTGGCAATTCAAGGTGAAATTCTCTCTAAACAGCAATTTCTCTTTAAAACCAGGGCTGACTACTCTATCTTTGCAATGGAGGAAAATAGAAAAGCTATGCCAGAAAAGATGAGGTCTGAGCCCCCTAGGATGATGGAGGAGTTGTATGTGGAATACAAACAGACCCCTTGAAGGAGCCATGGTAGGGGTTGCAGCCTCTTGTTACCAGAAGATGCAAGTCCAGAACAAAGGCAGGATTCGTTCCCAGAACGAACAAGCTCAGCGCCAAAAAGCCTACATCCTGCACAGACAAAGGCTGGCCACAGCCATTAGCAGAGGAAACCAGTCAAGAGTTGTGAGTCAGCCAATGTGGAATGAGTCCTTCCTAGGAAAGGAAATAGGTTCTTTGTTGAGCAGGGATTTTAACTCCTGTCTGGTTAACTGTTATTCCTTTGTAGGTTCTCCAGAGGCCCATAAAACAGAAGCAGGAAGCATCATTAAATTTTCCAGATTTGCTCTTTAAAAACTGACCAGAGCTTCCAGTCAGGGATCTCATATTGGATCCACAGGGTGACATATCCTCAGTACCTTCTCACAAGCTGCCCTCCCTACCTGAAACGTCCTTCCCCTCATCTGCACTGTTCAATAGGATAGCTATTTGCCACATTTTTCTATTTAAATTTAAATTATTAATATTAAATTTAAAACACAGCTCCTCAGTTGCGTTAGCCACATTTCAAGGGCTCAACAGCCACATGTGACTAGCGATTACCATGCTAGACAGCACATATCATCGGCGGCAGGTGGAGAGTCCTGCTGGGCAGTGTCGCTTCATATCTTCATGTGACTGAGTCTCAACCTCAGGTCCCAGTGCTACTGTCATCTTCTCAAAGAGGCCACCTCACAGAGAGTGAACCATATGTCCTGCCTTAAACTTTGGATACATCTCATCCTATTACTGGATTTTGTATGTGCGTGTGGACTCCTCTAAAGCAGGACATATGGTTTACTCTCTGTCCTCCTCCCTTATCCTATCTTTATCACTATAAAATTACCTTGTTTATCTTGTGCTTTATTGCTTGTCCCTCCCCTGGAATATAAGCTCCATAGGAACAGGGATCTTAGGGCAGGCACAGTGGCTCACGTATGTAATCCCAACACTTTGAGAGGCTGAGGCAGGTGGATTGCTTAAGCCAGGAGTTTGAGATCAGCCTGGGCAACATGGTAAAACCCATCTCTACAAAAAATACAAAAATTAGCCAGGTGTGGTGGTGCACACCTGTAGTCCTAGCTACTTGGGAGGCTGAGACAGGAGGATTGCTTGAGCCTGGGAGCTGGAGATTGCAGTGAGCTGAGATCACACCACTGCACTCTAGCCTGGATGACAGGTGAGCCCTGCCTCAAAAAAAAAAAAAAAAAAAAAAAAAGAACAAGGATCTTGCCTGTCTTTTCTCTTGCTGTATGCCCTATGCCTATGACAGTATCTGCCACAAGCAGAGCTCAATATTTTGAATAAACAACTCACAGTAGGGTCTATCCCATGACTCTGGAGTTAGAGGACAAAAGCCACCCAAAAGAGATGCAGCTAATCTTCCCATGGGCCACCATAATGTCTAAGCATGGGCCCCATGAAGAGCATCTATCTGGGAGGCTGAGTGCTGACAGAGTAGCAGAGTAGACAAAGTCCAACTTGGTCCAATTCTCCTGTAGGAACACCAGTTGCCTTTTATTCCCCAACAGTCAATGCCCAGTGCTGTGCCTAGCACTTTGCACTGTCTTCATTCTCTGTTTTTGCAAATGACCAAAATATCCTCTAATATAGCATTAGACAGTCTTCAGTATGGTATCACTTTTTGTCCACATGCACATACAAAAACAAGTAATAGGATGGAATCTATCCTAAGTTTAAGAAGTTAGTATCCTAATACTTCGCATATTCTGTGAGTACTTTTGGGTGCCTCCTCTGGATCAGGAGAAGGAGAAAGACCCACTCTACTCCAACTTTGCTTTACTATTTACTTCAATTAAAATTTGAATGGCAAGGGTATTATACTCAGCAAAACATGATCCCCATGGCCAAGCACTCAGGGAGTATAAAGATATAAAAGTTGGAAAACATATCACATGTCACATATTACTGATCTTTCATAACAAGCTGAGTACAAAAGTCACCTTTGTTTAGGATCAAAATATTCAGCAACATAGAGGAATAGAGCAAAGAAAAACAGTGTGTGCTTGGGAGAATAATAAGCAATTAGAAGGCAAAATAAAAGCAGGTGGAATCTGTGCTCTGAACCACACTAGGAAGGAATCCTCATAGTCAAGGAAGCTGGGGGACTGGAAGCTAACAGCCCAATAGCTTGCCAAGAAAAAGAGGGGGCAGCTTGGAGAAACTTTGGCAGTATATCCTCTAATTCTTGCTGAGGGAACAAATCTGATTGTAAGTTGTTTTTCCCTGAAACAGCACATGGCAATTGTTTGCTGAGGCTTTAACTGATCTCTTAGTGACATTAATTAATAAATGCAGCAACCTCACTTGTGTAGGAACACTGCAGAACACTCAATTTTGAGAGAATTGGCAAGGAGATACCAAGATTGGGTCCTTCTAAGTTTTATTAATTCAAATTCCAGTATCCATTCTGAAATGATTTCCAGGAAATGGGGTCTGCTCTGATGCATATATCGTGACAACCATAAGGTTGTACAAGACCTGGTGACAGCCAGAAAGATTAGCTCCCACCTTCAGGCTTTCTGCATTTTGTCTTTTGCTAAGTCTTAAACAGAGAAGCACAATCACCTCCCTACCTTGACCAAATGATAGAACTCCTCTGGACAGAAAGGTCACATTCACTGCCATGAGCCCAGATGTGGGAGGAAAGTGCATTGAGGTATGAGGAGGGAAGAGATGCCAGCTAGGCGGATCAGCCACATCAAACCTCATGAGCAATGGGATGACAAACATCCTAGCCAGATCACTTTCACAGCCATCCTCAGTGGCTCCTCTAAATCTCAGCTTCTCTCTTAGGTGGGCATACTTGTGTTCTCTGTATAGGAAAAGACTAGAAGCGTTCTGAGGGCAAGGACGCCACAATACCCAGCATGGTGCTTTCCACAGAGGAGAAGTCCATTAAGTGTTTTCTGAATCTGTAAATGATTTACAGGCTTTTCCTCATGTTGATTATAGCATCAGAGGTTTCCATCCAAATCTGGGATATGAGGACTGAACAGTCAAGAATTCATTCTTAACACTCAAGGTTTAAAGTTTTAAAATCGTGATCCAACACCAACTGGCTAAAGCGTGATGTTGAGGGGAGCACAAAGACGGGACTCACAAACCTGGCCCAAATTTATCCACTGAAGTATCCTGAGCCATGGCCACAGTCAGGAATCCGCTGTCATTGTCACAGATGCACAATGGAGCGTTAAAGATCAGGGCATGCATGAGAGCAGAGGCTGCTGACTAATGCTGTCTCCACAGCCTGAATCAAAGCCAGCTGCCCTAACTTGAAGGGGCTGGATGGTGGCCACTCCAGGGCAGCTCAGGGCCAGGCTGAGGTGGCTGGGAAGCCAGCTAAGAGTAGTTTTCCCTTGGTGGTCATTTTTTTTAAGGCAAGGATGAAACTTATTGGCCAACCAATTAAAGTTACCCCTTGAGGAAACAACAGATGGCATCAAACAAGATGGGCTTTTCCATCCCCCAGTGTTAATGTGCAACCAGTAAAAGTCTCTCACCTTTTTCCCCCCAGATGGGACACCAGGTCAATATCCCATGTGGCTACTAATATCTTAAAGCAAATAAAAAACTTGTGGCCCTACATTCCCTTGATTTTTTCTGCACTGTAAATTTCTAAATTTCCTAAAGACACATAACACAGATATTAAACACAATTGTATAATTTTACACAATAGAAATGTAATAGCTATTTCCTACGAGGGAAGGTTAGGTGATTGAATTATTGGATGAGCCCTCAGCTAAAAACAACTCTGAGTAAGTAACCATAAAAACACTGAAGAGCTGAATGATAGCACATCCCTACCAGGCTGATTTAGGGAGAAAGCTTTAACCTAAAGAGACTCGAGGATGATTTGAGTGCCAAAGCTGCTTTTGCCTTGCAGACATCAAAGGGGTAAGGATGAAAGATGTCAGGGCCCAGAGCACATCTGATGTAGACTCTTACAGGAGACATTTACCTACAGTAAGCTGGGTCCCAAAGGGCCACACCCTCAGGATTAGGATGAACCAGGAGTAATCTGTCACTTCCTGTCCCCCCCAAACCCATGGGCCCAGAGAGAAACCTGAGCAAAGCAAGAGAGGAAGTAGGAAGGGGATAAAATTACCCCTGAGATGTGACCAGAGGCCTGTCCTCATCCAGATTTGCACCCCAGGGTTCTATATCATACATGGACAATGAATTTCGTTTGTAGTGACTCCAAAAGGCAACCAGAGGAAGGAGAGTACACTCATTCTAAGCCTCAGGGGATCTCCACAAATAATTTCTTTAAGGGCAATAACTAGTGAAATTGTCAGGCGTATCAGAAAATAGATCATCAGGCATAGAAGAAAATAAGGCAACATGAGTGAGAATCAGCATAAACAGCAGAGAGCAGAAACCGACCTGGACACGCTTCAGATGCAAACTCATTAAGTTTATATGTGCTAACCACATGAAAAAGTAAACAAGCTTGCAAATATCTGCAGGGCACCAAAAACTGTAAAAACTGACTTCGTAGATTTGGAAAAGAATCAAACAGAACTTCTAGAAAGGAAAAATTTAAAAACAAATGAAAATCTTATTGAAGTGTTTGGCAAAAGATTAAAAACAATAGAAGAGAGAATTAAGGACCAGAGGTTAGATCACAGGCAATTGTTCAAAATACAGCATCAAAAGCAAAAATACGGAAAGCACAGAAGAGTGGATTTAGACTATAGGGGATAAGTCAGAAGGCGCAACATATATTTGACTGGAGTCCCAAAAGAGGACAATGGGGATGGGAATGAGGTAATATGGAAAAGATAAAAGCTGAGAATTTTCCAGGACTATTGAAAGACACTAAGTGGTCAAAAGACCAGAGAATCCCAAGCAAAGTAAATGTAAAGGAATGTACACCTAGACCCATCGTAGTTACCAGTGATCACGGTGATTAAAACCAAGAGAAAAGCTTAGAGAAAAAAATATACAGATTATCTTAAAAGGAATCATACTTAGACTAAAAAATATCTCAACATCAAAAATGGAAGCCAAAAGACAGTGGAATAATATCTTTAATATGCTGAAAGAAAATAATGACAAATCTATAATTCTGATGAGGAAAGATGAATGACCGCCAAAGATATTCAGGTCATAGACCCTGGAAGCTGTGAGTGTTACCTCATATGGCAAAAAAGACTTTGCAGGTGTGATTAAGTTGAGGATCTCAGAATTTAGATCTCATAACCTAGATGGGTAGATTTGGGTGGGCCCTAAGTGCAGTCAGAAGTGTTATATAAGCCAAAGAGGGATTTGACACAGAGAAGGTGATGTGACAGGAGAGAGATTTGGAGATGCTACAATGGCTGCTGTCTTTGAGGATGGAGAAGGGGGCCATGAATCAAGCAATGCAAGGAATGCAGCATCTCAATGCTGGGAAAAGAAAAGATTCCCCCCTAGAACCTGCAGATGGAGCGCAGCTCTACAGACACTTTGACTTTAGCCCAGGGAAACTGATGATGGGCTTCTGCCTTCCAGAATCAAAGGAGAATGAATTTGTGTCATTTTGAGTCACCAGGTTTGTGGTAATTTGTTACAGCAACCAGAGAAAACTAAGACAACTGCCACAAATACCCTGCCACAGTGAAGTGAAATCCCGGAGTTTTCAGGCAAACTCACCAGTTCCTCACCAGCAAGGGAAATTCTAAAGGTTACATTTCAGGCAGAAAGAAAGTGATCCCAGATGGAAGACTGGAAACACAAAAAGGAATGAAGAGCAAAGAAAGTGACAGATGCATCATGAGTAAATCCAAATGAACTTCCACTGTGTAGAACAATATATTTTGTTGGTGTTCTTTAAACATATAGAATTAAAATACAAAACAATGAGAGAAAATAAGGTGGGAGTGGTTAAACATTTTTAGAGTGTTCCAAGGACCTTGAGTTACTCTATGGGAAATGAAAGCTTTGATAAACTTTAGACTGTCAGTATAAATATTATAATTTCGCCAGGCACGGTGGCTCACACCTGTAATCCCAGCACTTTGGGAGGCCGAGGCGGATCACAAGGTCAGGAGTTCGAGACCAGCCTGACCAACATGGTGAAACCCCATCTCTACTAAAAATACAAAAATTAGCCGGGTATCGTGGCGCACGCCTGCAATCACAGCTACTCGGGAGGCTGAGGCAGGAGAATTGCTTGAACCCGGGAGGCAGAGGTTGCAGTGAGCCGAGATCTCGCTGCTGCACTCCAGCCTGGGCAACAGAGGGAGACTTCATAAAAAAATATATATATATATATGTATAAATATATAATATATATGTATTATAATTTCTAGAATAGAGCACGTAACTCTCAAAATAATAGAAACACAAGTGGTAAAATTATAGAGAAAAGCAAGGAAATTACACAAAGGTGTAAGTGAGGAAGGAGGCTGGGATGGCTGAGGGACCCTCAAGGGCTTCTGGGTGCCTGGGGCATCCCATTTATTGACCCCGTGATAGATACATAGGTGTTTGCTTTATTTGTTAAACTTTGCATAGATGCCTTAAGTATTTTTTGGTGTGTATGCAATATTTTACAATGAAAAATCATTGGAAAAAAATAAGTACATATTTATCCCTTTCAACTACATCTATATCCAGAAATCTTCTTAGTTCAGTGTTTAGCAGATCAAAAATCCATACACATGTTCACACAAAAACCTGCACACAGATGTTTATAGCAGCTTTATTCAGAATTGCCAAAACATGAAAGAAACCAAGATGTCTTTCAGCAGGTGAATGGCTAAATAAACTGTAGTACATTCAGACAATGGGATATTATTCAGCACTAAAAGGAAATGAACTATCAAGTCATGAAAACACATGGAGTAAACTTAAATACATATTACTAGGTGAAAGAGGCCAGTCTGAAAAGGCCATATACTGTATGATTTTAACTATGTGACATTCTGGAAAAGGCAGAACTGTAGAGACAGTAAAAAGGTCAGTGATCGCCAGGGGTTAGTGGGGAGAAGGGATATATAGGAGGAGCACAGAGGGTGTTTAGAGCAGTGAAACTATTCTGTATGGTGCAATAATGATGGATACCTGTCATCATGCATTTGTCCAGACCCACAGAACGTACACCACTAAGAGTGAACCCCAGTGTAAAGGACAGACTTTGGGTCTTATGATGAGTCAACGTAGGGTCATCAATTGTAACAAAAGTACCAGTCTGGTGGGGGATGTTGGCCATAGGGGAGGCTGTGTGTGTGTGGAGGCGGGGGTATATTGGAAATCTCTGTACTTTCCTCTCAACTTTGCTGTGAACCCGCTCTAAAAAAAACAGTCTTTCAGAAAGAAAAAAAAAGTGTGCCTGAGCAGAGGATCTGCTCTATCTCCCCCAAGTTCCTTCCCCAAACCCAACATCAATAGATTTTTTTTTAATTTCTATTTTACAATATTGGTCCTTTACCCAATAAACTTTGATGTTATTTAACAAAAAAACCCACAGATGGGTTCTCCAAAAATGGTTTCATCCAGTCCCTGTCTAAAGGCAAGTAAATTATTATTATACCTCATTTATGGATGATGCAATTGAAGTCTAATGAAGTTAAATGATTTATCCAAAGTGTGCTTGCCATGACGGTTTAGGTGCAAGAACATATTTGGTTACAGATTATAGAGGCATAATTATGAATTTTGTCAGACATTATTTTATGTGTAGGAAAGGCAAGGACTGGGGTCATTTCTCTTTTAGGAAATATAGTGACTTAGGCAAAAGACATGGGGGGCATGTTTCTTATCTTCTTTGGTCTTTAAAGTATCTTTTTGGAGAGTTGTATGCATCACAGAATTAGGGGCTTTGTGAAATGATGCTGTGGAGATGAATAAACATGGCTTTTTATGTTTGTCACTTTATCTCACAGTCTCTTAAAATTCATTCCTGTGGTAAAGAGGGGCCCTTAGAGAAGGCCTTGCCTTTCCACTCAGACTTTCTTGTCATCTAGCACCAAGACAGGTTTTACAGAGACATCCTGTAAGGTCTGAAGAATCTGTGCACACACACAAATTACTTAAGATGATGGAGACATTGGTTATACTCCCTGCTTAGATTGACAGCAGTGATAGCTATAAGTATGCAGCCCCAGTGGAAAACCATACTACCCTCCTCTTATCTTCAAAGACCTCTCTCTGCTGGCAAAAAGGAAAGCATGCCCTACGTCACTCTAGTCTCATCCCATCTGCCCCACTTCGCAGATGAGAAAACTCAGGCAGAAGAGGTCAGCAGGTCTGCAGGTAAAGCAGAATTCCACAACTCCCATTTTCAAATTACCAGCCCACAAATGACCACCTTGCTTAAAACACTGGTACCTCCCTAGAGACCCTTCGCACTCTTCCTTCATCACCCCACCATACCCAGGTGTATTTCTTGGCTCCTGAAAGGCCTCATGATTTCAGACCAATAATGAAGCCCAATTAAGCTGGTACACTGATGTCAGCAGCATGCTGCTCCTATTCAGTCCCAGAAAATTCAGAATCTCTGCCACTTGTCAGGGAGCACACATTTCATTACAGAACACCCAGTTTCACCCTGTCAAGGAAAACAGCAAGGTCTAGAGCTTAAAAGAAATCAGGCAGCGTCTATGAATTAAGAGGTCGGATAAGTAAGAATTGAATGCAATGAAAACAATTTCCCCATGCTTGGATAGAACTTAATGCTTGTGACGATGCTCTTCCCCATGCATTCTTCCTTCTCTGCTCCTCTAGCAGTTGTAACCTGCCCCACGGAGAGAAGACAAAATGTGAGCGCTGGCAAGGGAGGAGGACCTAAGCTAGTAATCAGTCCAACCCTCTTGTTTTCCAGAGCGCACAGCCCCTGAGAGGAAGGTCCTCACCCACGGACGCAGCTTGCTGATGGCAGTGATAAGATCAATCAGGATTTTTGGTTCGGCAATTTCCCCCTATGCAATGATAGCTTCCACCTTTCATGCTGAGGTTGGTAGTTGCTTTGTGTTGTCTTAAAAATTTTTTAAACATGGAAATATTTCTAAGTGTAACAAGCCCTTGTGTCCCCACCAACCAGGATTAACCAATGTTAACATTTTTATCATTTTTCACATGATGGATAAAGCTGATGTCCCCTGTCCCATTCTCTCCCCTCACTCTGTGTCCAGAGGCAACATCTATGTGTATACTTCTAGGCCATAATCTTATATTATACACCTATAAATCATAATACTTTAACCTAGTCAAATTTATCATTTTTTTCACTTCTGAGTTGTGTTTTTTGGATCCTTTCTAAGGAATTCTTTTTAACCTCTCAGGTCATAAAGATATTCTCCCGGGGTTGGCTTCTGACAGTGTTAACATTTTGATTTTCACATGCTGGTTTAGCTGAGATTTATCTTGGTGTGTGTTATGAGATGCAGATCTAGTATCTTTTTTTATAGAAAGCTAGTTGTCTCTAGATAAGTCAGTGATGTGCTCAGCCTTTCCCACTCATTCATCATGCACTGTTATCTAGTGTTAAATTCACAGTGATTCTTAGGCCTGTTTCTCTGCTCTTTCATTTGCTTTCTTGACCCTTTTATTCTTTTTTAGACATATCAGACTTATGGATGTACCTTACTCTTCAAATCAATTTTAGAATTGGTTTCTGTAATTGCAAGAGAAATCCTGTTGGGATATTTATTGGAATTGTCTTCAATGAGACACTTTTACACAAATGAGCTATCCTATCTATGAACATATCATATTCTACTTAAGATATACTTTATGTTTTATAATTTTTTCTACTAAAGAACTAGGCATATTTTACTTAATTTATTTCTAGGTACCCTACAGTTTTATTGCTATTGTGAACTGTATCTTTTTTTCTATAACATTTCCTATAGGTTACTGTAGTTCGGCAGAAACGCTATTGCTTTCTGTACATGGACACTGAATTTCCAAAAGTATTACATATAATAAAAGAGGTAAGCAACTCGTTGAAAGTACACAACCATATCATCTCCACATAACAATAATTTGTCTCTTACTTTCCATCCTTGTGCTTCATTTATTTTTCTTGTCTTACTGCATTGGCTAGGTTCTTCAGCACAATGCTGAATCACAGCGGTGACATTTAGCATCTCTTATCTTATTTCTGACTGTAATTGGGAATGCTTCTAAGGTTTTCCCAGCAAGCATGATGTTGGTCATAGGATGTAACTGTCTTTTTCATGTTCTCAGATTACATCTTCCCAATTAGTAAGCTCCTTGAGAGTAAGGCCTAAATCTCGTACATTTTCCCATCCACCACAAAACACTGTGTGTCACACAGTAGGCAAATCCATAAAGATGAAAACCACGTTAAGTGGTTGCCAAGGAGAGAGTGACTGCTTAATGGGCACATGGTCTCCTCTGTGGGTAATGAAAAGGTCCTGGAACTAAATAGTCATGATGATTGCACGGCATTGTAAATGCACTTAGTGACACTGAACTGTGTACCTTAAAATAATCAAAATGGTAAATTTTGTGGTATGAGTATTTTATCACACACACACACACACACAGAGAGAGAGAGAGAGAGAGAGAGAGAAAGAGAGAGAGAGAGAGAGAGAGAAAGAGAGAGAGAGAGAGAGAGAGAAAGAGAGAGAGAGAGAGAAGATATAACTAGTCCAGGGACACATAACTCATAAGTGTGATTACGAGAACCCAGTTTTTCACTGTAATTTTAGGAGTCAAAAGAGAGCTACCCCTTACATCTCTATACTGAGCCCAAGTCCAGTACATTCTCCCTGATGCCTCCTCTGAGTGATCCAGGCCTCGGTAGCCCTTGTTTCCAGACACACCCATGGTACACACCCCGGCATGAAACCCTATCTGCCCCATATCACTCTCTGGTCATTTCATGCACACTGGTTTAGTTCCCCAGGTAGACATACTCTGAGCTCTTTGAGTCCAGGGCCCATGAGCCCTCCCCACAGGGCTCACTGGCTTGACTACTGTCGTGGAAACTGAAAAGCATACCAAATGCTTATTTTTATGTTTCACAGTTTTAACTTGCATTTTAGCTAAAATGTTCCCACATTCTTTTGGTTAGCAAAACATAACAGGCTCTCCTTTTGCCACTGATTCAATCTCAGGAAATGCCTTTTTGCCATAGAACTCCTAAACCCATTGCTGCGTATTGTTTTCTCATTAATGAAAAAAAAAGTTAACACTACTTTCTCCACTTACTCATAAAAGTTTCATTTCTCTACTTCAAACACTGTGTGAACATTAAAAGGTGCTATAGGTTGCATTTTAATAGAACAAGACAGTAAATAAAAGCATATGAAATTACAGCTTAGGAGTTTAAACATGAAATATTTCAAAGAAGTTTTACTTCACTTGAAAAAGTTTTCTCTTTTTAGTGTATTTAGAAATTAGCATGGAAAACCCAGATTAAAAAGTCATTTAATCAACCTTCTATCCTTGGATGCATCACTTACTTTTGGTCCCAGGCAAGTTCCTCAAACCCTGGGTGTTAGTTTTCTTATTCACAAAATGGAAATAAAAGTGTCTTCCTGTTAGTCTTAGAGAAGCATTGTAACCCGCGATTAAGACAACAAACAAGAAAGTGAGTAGTAAAGGGCAGAGCCCTGACTATAGGGAGAAACTTGGGACAGAGGATCTCTGAGTCCAGAAAGGGAAGAAAGGAGGTGGCAATGACTGTCTCTCCCCATCCTTGGCTCCAGGTCTCTGTACCACTGATCACCTGGTCTAGCAGGTGCTTTGAGCCTGGGCGGGGTCTGTGGAAGTGGCCAGTGGATCTGAAGGGGTTGAGAAGCCAGTGCTACCCTGCCAGAATGACCACACACACACACAAAAAAGAGTTTTTAAAATCAATGCTCAACTTTTCTCCCAAATGATGATGCAAATACCGTAATACACAAGCAGGTGGCGGTTATTTTTAGTGAGGGTATTTTTTTAACTTTCTATTCTGAAATACTTATAGACTTGCAAAAAGTTGCAAAAATAGTACAGAAAGGTCTATGTCCTTATCACCTATCTTCCCCAGTGATAACATCTTATATCACTATATTACATGATCAAAACCAGGAAATTGACACTGGCACAATACAATGGACTAGACTGCAGGCCTTAATCAAATGTTATCAGTTTTTGCAGACACTGTTATACAAACAATTATAATGGTGCAGAGGGTAGAAAAAAGAAAAAGAAGTGGTATAGAATTATTTACATTACTGGGATGAAATCAATACAATGTAATTTCGATAGACAATTCATGAGTATGCAAACAATTTTTTTATTACAAACAATATTTTTCTTCATGATTGAGTCCATTGTGATGGGATGATATTTGCAGCATCTTACTCCAGTCCCCCATTTGGGGAGGTGAAGAAATTTCCCACAACAGTTCTAGAAGAGTCAGGGAGAAAGAGTTGGGCATCCAATGCCCATTGCAACCCTAATCCCAGACACTCTCCATAGGTAGCACTGCCTGCTCCCAATCCAGCTGTGCAAAATCATAGAATTCCCACAGCTTGAAGGGCATCTCCAGGTGGAATTTGGTGCCGGCCTTGAAATACTCCGGGTCACCATCTGGTGAGCAATGCCACCATCTGGTGGTCAGACAAAGAACTAAGGAAAGCAGTGACAGCTCTCCGTTTGTGGGTCTTACCAGTTGAGCAACCTTTTAAATCTATTCCAGGAGGCTCTACTTAAGGTACAGCCACACTAAATGTTGTAATAAAGAATGTCTTGTAATGAGAATAACCACTCTACAGTGGATTAAATATGGCCACAAATTCCTGGAAGCCCCTCCCATTAAGACGTGAGTCTATTTCCCTATCCTTTGAATCTGGGCTGGGCTCTTGACTTGCTTTGAAGCAGAATGCACAGGAAGAGATGCTGTGTAACTTCCAAGCCTCTACCTCAATTGGCCTCAGAGTTTGCCCCTCAACCTCTTGGAAGACTGCCACTTTGTGAACAAGCCCGCACCAGCCTCCTTCAGCATGAGATTCTAGTGGAGAGAGAATCTCCATTTCTTCTGAGGTCCCAGGCATATGGATTCCAGCCAAATCGCTACCGAACGTGGTGATGAGCGAGCCCAGGCAAGAACAGCTGAAGGCAACTCAAGTCATAACCCACAGAATCATGAGAAATAATAAAGGGTTCTAAATCACTAAGTTCTGGGGTGGCTTATAATGGAGCAGATTTGAACATTCTCAAATTATTGTTTAAAAAATCTGTACTGTGGACAAGCTTAAGGTTTATTATTACTATTTTAAACTGGATTACCAGGCAGGGCATACATCATTATTTCCATATGGTAAACCTTGCTTGTTGCATGCATTTTGAATATACAGCATACTTTGATTTTCCTTTGCATTTTCAGCCCTCATCACATGTTATCACGCATTCATTCATCAAACACCAAGCATGTTGAAAGTGACAGCTCCTGGAGTAGGCACTAAGGATGTGACATTGAATTGGATATGACGGCTACTCTTGAGAAGCTCATGGCTACTGGAGAAGATACGTATGCAAATGCTGAGTGACCACTCCCAGTGGAAGCAAGGCAAGGGGCTACATTAGTCAGGGACCCAATAAAGAAAAGAGAAACCACTCCAAATCCCTTGGGGAATTTAATCCAGAGAATTTATCAAACAGACAAGAAGGTACACAAAAGCCAGTGGGGACAGGAGTAGCAATAGAGCCCTGGAAGATCCCCAGCCACTGTCAGACAGCCAGCCACAGAGGAGGGGGAGAACCACCCTGGCATCCCCCTCCGGCCACCCTGCAGTCTCACCCCAGAGGCTTGCACTATTCAAACCCAGCAGGCACCTGGAAATGCAGCCTGCAGGGATCAAACCCCTGGGATGTGAAGCACAGGAGGGGAAGAACAAGGCTTATGACTTGCCATGGTGGTATTCAGGCTAGAAAGTCTTTACAGCAGAGGCAGTGGCTGGGCCAAGCCTTGACACTTAGAAGAACTGGACTCTATTTGGAGATGTTTTGCAGTCACATTTGGGTTTGCCCAGGAGAAACAGGGATGAAAAAGCAGAGGGTTTGTATTCAAGCAACTGCTTACAACATTGACCCAAACAACAGTAACCATGAGGAGAGTGACAGTGCATAAGAAAGATGCCAGCACCCCGAGGGAGGAAGTGCTGGAGTTCTGGAGAGGCAGAAGTAACCTCTCACTCTTGGCTCCTTTTGGTGCTGGGAGGACAGTAAGGTCAAGGCCATCCCTTCAGTTGTCCTGAACACAAGCCTCTTGACCCACATGGTGGCCGCTTTGTTTCACCATGAGCCAAGCAAAGGACCAGGAAGGATTCATTGCCTTTGTTCGAAATATAACTGAGTCTTCGTATCAGCAGATTTCTTTCCTTGTCTTCTTGGTACAAGTGTACATATCTTTAGATTTCTTATTTCAGTAGCTAAATATACATCTAAACTCATTTGAAATGAAATAGGGACTGGCTCTTTCACATTCTAAAGTATGGTTTGCAAACCTCAGCAGGCCTCAGACACACCTGGAGGGCTTGTTCAAACACAATATCACTAGCGTCCACCCCCAGAGTTTCCATTCAGTAAGTCTGGAGGAAGGTTTGAGAATCTGCATTTCCATCAAGTTGACAGGTGGATATTGCTGCTGGTGCAGGACCACACTTTGGGAACCAATGTTCACAGGTATTAACTTTCCTCCAAGTTCTTTTATTTTATATATCAACCCACCTTCACCTTTCATCACCTTGGTAGTGGTGTTTCCCAGCCACAAGCATCAGCCCGGTGCTGGTGAAACTACAGCTCCCAGTCACTCCCCTGGAGATTCTGAGGGCCTGGAATGCTACCTTCAAGGGCCCCAGGAGAGTCACATCAGGGTGACAGAAACCACAGGCATCCTGCAAACCTACTGTGAGCCAGGCACTGTGCTTGACAGTGATTGACAGGCGCTATTTCGTGTGATCTTCCTTATACTTCCGCTTGCATTTCCTCTGTATAGAGAGGTATCTGAGGCACTGAGAGGTGAAGGAGTTTGCCCAGTGCCACACAGCCAGCAAGTGGAAGAACTGAGGCTCAAACTCAGGAAATGTGACACCACCCTGTCACTGTACTCCCAATCATTCTACTCTATTTCTTCCTAATGAAAAGGGGACTGGAGCCCCCACCAGGATCACTGAAAAATTTCTCTAGTGAAGAGAAGCTGATCTCTTCCAACAAGGAACACCAAATAAAAATAAAAGGACAGCTGGGCACCGTGGCTCACACCTGTAATCCCAGCACTCTGGGAGGCTGAGGTAGTCAGGTCACCTGAGGTCAGTAGTTCAAGACCAGCCTGGCTAACATGGTGAAACCCCATCTCTACTAAAAATTCAAAAATTAGCCAGGTGTGGTGGTGCGCATCTGTGGTCCCAGCTACCCAGGAGACTGAGGCATGAGAATCGCTTGAACTGGGAGGCAGAGGTTGCAGTGAGCTGAGTTTGTGCCACTGCACTCCAGCCTGGGCAACAGAGCAAGATGCCACCTCAACAAATAATAATAATATAAAAGAACAATGTGGGTATTGCATGCATGCATGCATGTGTGTGCCTCTGTGTATGTTGTGTGTGTGTGTGTGTGTATGTATAAACTGAATCAGAAGGCTGTGAGAATGTGAGAAGAGGGAGAAGCTTTGGACTAAAGTTGACCATTAAAACCTAGTAATTAACAAATAAAAAGTGTAACTATTTATCACATGCAACATAAAATAAGATATATCATGTTAAACTTGTCATTTGATGAACTGTGAAAAAAATAACCCCAGTTAGCCCATGAAAACTCTTACCCCTTTTGGCAAGCCACTTAATCTCTCTGTGCCTTGGTCTAATGGTCTGCAAAACAGAAATTGATTTACCCCATTGGAGGCTTAGAGAATTAAGTGAAATAATGAATGTGAAAGCCTCTATTTAAGCTCATAAGCCTTTTTTTTCTATTGTTGGTAAAATATACAGTTCATAAAAGTTAACACTTTATATAAACCTTTCAAAAATAATTTGTAAAATACACTGTGTCTGAGTTCCTTAAACAGGGGAGTGATTAAACCCTGAGGTTTTCGGAACCCTGCCAGGTTTGAGGTGCTCTGAGAGTGATGGCTCATGCCACAGTGAGAAGGCTTCACACAGTTCCTGTGCAACTGACTTGATGACAGCCCAGGCCGCCTTCCGGGGAACACATCTCTCCCAGGTCCATGCTCAGCAGAAAGCAGATCTTTCACAGTGAGAGGTGGAGGTGAAGCACACTGTTGAAGAAGATGCAGATGAATCTCTTTATGTTTCTAGCATCAGCCCTCTACTCAAGAACCCGAGCCTCTGCTTTGTGCCGCTTTGGGGGGTTTGAAACACTACCCAAGCCTCCCAGCTACTACCTAGATGCTTTTGAAATAGGTGAGCCACTAAAATATAGACCAGCTTCCTGAACAGTAGCAGTAGTGGTTGGATTTGTGTGTCAAGTTTGGGTTCTGTTTTATTTTGTCTTTTGTAAAAGAAAGAAATCATGTTATGAGAAAGTGAAACTTCTGTACAAAGAAGTTTGGGGGTAAAGAAAAAAATCCTGGGTTCAACTGGGTTTCTTTCCTTTAGTAGCTCCAGAAAAAGTCCAGGATGAGCACACTGCCAGGGGACTTTCCCAGGCCCCACATTCAAGACCAAGGTCCAGGGGTCCATGTTGCTAAGGTTCCAGAGACTTCAGTGGCTCATGCAGCAAAACTGTCCAAGTCCAAGTCCTGTGTCTTCTTCTCTTAAGTCATGTGTGGAAAGTCTGTCCGTTAGAGACCTGGGAAAAGGCCTCCAGCCTGGGAGCTAAGAAAGAAATGGCTCAGGAAGCTACTGAAAAGTGAAAGTCTTCCTTGTCCCCAGACCCTGACTTGGGAGAGGGCAGTAGTGCAGGAGGCTCCTCTGATGAGGAGGTGCAGATAGAAAAGTCAGGCTGGAGAGAGCAGATTCCTCTGGCAGAATCACAGAACATCAGGGCAGGAAGGGACTTTGAGGCTCCTCCTAGGTTTATTAATTATTTTTTACAGGAACTACATCATGAACTAGCTCCTGGGTTCATTTAATCTACAAAAAAGGGTGGAGCACTCACTGGGGTCAGGCAGAACCTAGTGTCTCAACTCTCAGTCCACTACATTTCCCTCCCTCTGTCAAATTGGGCAAAGATAATTTCAGCAGCTTTTGGGTTCTGCCCTAGAGGAGTGTACGTCCATGGGGAGGCCAGGCATGTAAACTGATCATCCTCACACTGGGTGGGAAGTGGGCATTCTAGAGGAGCAGGACCCTGGAAGAGGTACTGCAGGGCTCTCCTGGGGATGGAGGGGGGTCATGTACTCTGGTCCTAGAGAGGTTCCTAGAGGAGGTGAGGTCTGAGCTCAGGCTTGGTGAAAGAGTAGGACAAAGCCAGGTGATGGGGGGCAGGGGGCAGCCTTCAGGTACATAGCTACTGGGAATTGAAAACAATTTCAGGCTGCCACAGAGTTGTGAGTTGAAAAATGGCAGAAGGCTTGATGGGGCAGTCTTGGAGAGAAGATAGAGATCTGGGGAAAATTTAGGACTGAAAGCTGGCAGAACTTTGTAAGTGGACATGGAGGGGCTGGGGTAGAGGTGAGGGAAAGAAAGGAGTCAAGGATGACCTGTGGGTCTCTTTGGCTTTCTGAGTTGATGGAGGAGTCATGTGGAAGACAAGGGCTGAATTTGCATGAGTTCAAGTTCAGACACATGAAGTTGTTGGTGCCAGAAGAGAGAATGTGGAAACAGCTGCAGTTCCCTAAATACTGACATCTGGAGCTCAGGAAAGATGACAGAGGCAGACATCTGTTATTTCTCTATTATCTGTGCTTTCTATGTCACCTCTATAGATGATTTCTTATTTTACCTGTACCCACCCTAACAGATATTGAATACCTGTGCTTATTCATAGGTGCTTCTTGACTGGGAAGGAGTGGAAGAGGTCCTAGGTGCAGAAGGGTATGGAAGATAAGGTCAAAGGATGTGCTGGTGGGAATGGGAGACAACTGAGAAGGTGAGACAAGCTGGAGGAAATGTCAGGAGCTGCTGGAGAAGCTCAGCCTGACCAGAGATGAGAGTTGCCATCTTGAATGGTCAGGAAGTGAAGGAAAGCTCAGTTGAATGCCACCCAATCAAAAAGAAAAAACAAATGCAGATGGTAAGGTAGAGAAGGCTCTGAAGCCCAGGTAATGAGAGCCACATTACCCTGGACAGAAGCATCCAACACCACACATCTCCAAGGATGTTGGAGATCCAGTATCTGGATCCAGCTGACTTCTGCATCCTCTTTCTGTACTCACAAGACCTAACATGGACGTCCATGCATCTGCTGGACAACACCCCCTAAGAGCGAGTGTCTTTATACGTTTTCACACACATAATGATGTTATATCTGCTGCCATCATACTGAGTAAGGGGATGAATAAAGGTAAGAAAAAAACAAGTCACTTTAACTCAAAAAGGAGTCCTCAGGCCACTCCAGTGAATGTCAAGGTGGCCATAAACCTGCTTTCTCCACACCTGCCAAGCCCTGGTAGGAGAGGGAGACATGGGGGGCGGGAAGGAGAGAAGGGGCTCCATCTCTCTGGTGGGTCCATAACCCAGGTCTGTGAAAGGCAGCTCCCCACACCTGGCTCCCACTAGCTCCCCTGCCCCTCCTTCTGCAGCAAGGCCTTGGGCAAGCTTCTCTTCCCAGCCCCCACCCTTGCCCATGAAACACTCAGACGAAGCTGGTACTACCCCAGGGACCAGTTCTGCCCAACCCATTAAGGTTTGGCTGATTCAAAAACACCCAACTTAAAAAAAAGTGTTGTTTTTTGCCTCCGACACAGTCCTTTTGATCTACACTAGATGGTCTCATCAGAAACAAAAGCATCCTAACCTTCCAAGGTCAACATTACTCCACCTCAACCCACAGCCGCAGCCATCAAACACATACCCAAGCCAACAGATGGTTACAAAATTCTAAACAGCACTCTTTCAGAACTCTGGGGCGAGCTACCCTGGGGCCTCCAACTAGACTTCCTGCCCTGGCCCTGGCCTTGACAATGAAGCTGTTTCATCTCAGCAGTTGGCTCGGAAATGCCAAGCTGCCTTAGTGTCCATGTTTCCAGACAAGTCTGCATTGCTGAGGATCGGGGGCAGCTGGAGCAGGTCTGGGCACTTGGAGAAGGAGGGAGAGGGAGACAGCACAGTGGGGCTGGGAACACCCAGTGAGGGCAGGAGGACCCAGACGGGCAGGGCCGCTGGGAGTGGCTTCCTCATTGCTTGTGGGCTGTGTTAGTCACCCAGGTCGCACAGAAGCCTCATGCCTTCATGACCACAACAACCACCCAATACTCAGGCCAGGGGTTTGAACTGCTGGATCTCAGTGCATTTCCACAGTTCAGTCCTGCAGGTGGGAACTGTTAATACCCATTTAGAAGATCAAAGTTGCCCCAAGTCATACCACGAGGAAGCGTCCCAGCTAGAATGTTCACACTGATGCTGGTTCTCTTTCCCCTGCCACTCTGCCTTCCACCACCACGTCAGCCCTCAAGTTGAGTTCTTTCTGGAAGGCGGTAGAAAACTGGTTTCCAACTTTCCAATCCTAGATTTTCTTTCTTTCTTATGCCTACACACAAGCACTTTTCCCTAATGTAAAATTCTCTGAGGGGTCAAGAGATCTGGCAGCTCATCAAAACAATCCTATTTTGAAAGAAAATTTTGGATGAATATAAACATTAAAAGGTTGGGGAATTTTGTCCGTTTTTGTTCAATGCTGAATCCCTAGTGTCCAGGACAGTGCGAGACACACTAACCCAGAGTGGGCACCCAATGAATGTATATTGAATCAACACTCTTTCAGATTGCAGATTCTTGCAAAATTTTCATGATCTCCTGCTCAAATATCTTCCTAAAAACACAGCATGACTTCAAGAGCCCTCAACTGTACTAAAGTAGTTACATACATATAGCATAACTCAGACTATGCAGGCCTTGGTCCTCAGGAGACCACGCTCCACTCAACAGACAGAAAGACATCCATCTGGTCCTGTGCCCAGCCAGAAAATGCCACCTGCGACAGTTACTTCCTGACTGTCCAGACACCTCCCCATACTCTCTCAGTTACAGATAAACTCCCTTAAGGATTGTGAGCAGCTGTGGACCATTTCAAATGCTTCCTACTAATTCTTGTAGCTGAATGGGCCCTTCCTGCTCTGCTGTGATACGAATCTGCAAGGAAGGCGAGATCTGGAGAGTTCTCAAACCAACACACCTCACAGCTATAGGTCTGGGCTCCCATCACAGGCACAAAGGCTGCAGCCCCAACCCCAATGTCAGCCTCGCCACCTCCCCTATCCCCAATCCCGCCTCCATGCTCTGGCACCTTGGCACTCCTTCAGCTCCAGGAACATGCCCCGCGTGCTCTTCCAGCTTCCTGGGAAGCTTCTCCCTCACCATACCCTGGTATACTCTCCTCATCCCTCCAATCTCAGCTGTGTCACTGTTTCAGGAAAGCCCCCCTTCCATGCCACCCTCTCCCCCAGCCCAGATCCACTTCCTATGTCATAAGTGTTAGTCCAAATTGCACCATTTTGTAAGCTCCCTGTCATTTCGCAGACCTTGGTCAAAGTGAAACATTCCACGGGGGATTCGGGCCGTGAGAAACAGCCTGACCAACTGCCTGACTTTGCTGGGAGAAAGGGCAAGGAACATCACATTCCACCGGAACAAGGGCCAAACCACCTCATCGTGGGAACATGTTATCAACATTTTCCCAGGCAGCAGGCCATGGTCCCCCCAGACCCCTCCTGCTCAGGCCTATAATTGCCCCAGCCTGTAAGCAGCAGTGGGCACTGGCATTAAGCTGGCCCCCAACCTCTGCAGGTTTTATGTTGGCCATAAAGCCTACGTTTTGCTGTAGGGCCACCAACTCTCTCTCTGTTTTTCTTTAACCCTTACCTTCCCTTTAAAAAACCTAACAGTAAGCTGTCCTGGGATCCTGCCTCTTTCCTCTTCAGCACTTACCTCCGTGGCAATCACACCACCTCACCTTGGTGTTTGCTTAATTAATGCTGGCACAAAAGCAGAAACCACATCTGCTTCTGCTCCTTACTATTCCCAATGCCTCGCACAGTGCCTGGCATATAAATGATGATTAATGATGACAAGAATCTAGCAGCAGGCAAGACCTGGTCCTATAGGCCCCGGTAAGGTAATTTAACAACCCAGCAATTCCACCCCAGGTGTATACCTGACAGAAATGTGTACGTATGTTCTCCAAAAGACATGTAAAAAATGTTCACAGCAACATTCTTTGTAATAGCCAGAAACTAGAAACAACCTATATCCATCAAGAGTAGAATGAATAAATAGTGGTGTATTCCTGTAATGGAATACTACACAGCTGCGAACACTAACCAGGTACAATTATTTGCTACAACATGGATGAACGTTACGAACATAAAACTGAGTAAAAGAAAGTTAGGCACAAAAGAGTATATACCATATCATTCCAATTATGTTAAACTAAAAAAAAAAGGCAAACTAATCTATGTTCAGAGAGGTCAACATTGTTAAAGATCGTCAGAGGCTGAAGAGTGACTCAAAAGGTAGCCACTTGTTCCTGGGGTGCTGGTAGTGTTCTGTTTCTTGATCTGGATGCAGGTTTTTAGGGATATGTTCACCGTGTAAAACTTTATCAAGCTGTTCACACATTATTTCTATACATTATACTTTAGCACCTTAGTCATTTCAGATTGCTAAACCTTAGACCAGGTAACTTAAAAACAATAGAAATTTATTGCTCAAAGTTCTGGAGGCTGGGAAGTCCACAATCAAGGCACCAGCAGATTTGGTGCCTGGTGAGGACCACTTCCTCATAGATGGTGCCTTCTTGCTGCCTCCACTCACATGGTAGAAGGGGTGAACAAGCTCTGTTGTTTTTGAGTGTGTGTGTGGGGTGTTTTTTTTTTTTTTTCTTTGAGGCAGAGTTTCACTCTTCTTGCCCAGACTGGAATGCAATGGCACTATCTCAGCTCCCTGCAACCTCTGCCTCCCAGGTACAAGTGATTCTCCTGCCTCAGCCTCCCGAGTAGCTGGGATTACAGGCGCGCAACACCACGCCCGGCTAATTTTTTTGTATTTTTAGTAGAGATGGGGTTTCACCACGTTGGCCAGGCTGGTATCGAACTCCTGACCTCAGGAGATCTGCTCACCTCGGCCTTCCAAAGTGCTGGGATTACAGCTGTGAGCCACTGCGCCAGGCCGTGTCTTTTTTATAAAAGCACTAATCCCACTTATGCCTTCATGACTTAATTGCTTCCCAAAGGCTCCACCTCTTAATATCATCATCTTGGGGATCAGGTTTCAAAATATGCATTTTGGAGGGATACAAACATTCAAACCATAGCATTCAATGAAGAGCTTACTGAAAAAAAGGAAAGAAGGCAATTCCTCCATGGTGGATCTCAATAGGCCCACAGGGCGTTTTGGCAGAGCCAGAGCACAGCCTCCACTGCTCCAGGCATGTTTCTGCATTCCCAGCACACACGGACACCTGCAACCACCATGTCCCTCTCAGTTTCTGTCATCTGGATTGGTTTCTTTCTTTCTTTTTTTTTAAGATGAAGGTAAATATTTAAATTTTCTCTCCCAAGAAAATTCAGATGAAAACAGGATAAGTATTCAATGACCTAATCCAAAAAGTGTATAAAATTTAAAGCAAAGACAAAACAAAATAAAATACCTAGTTCTATACAGCAGTTTTATACAACAGTGTCTTCACACGCACAGATAGTGTGTGACTAAGAAGGGAAAAAGAAGCAAGGAATGGAATTCAGTGCAAACTGGGTATATTGTGTGCAAATGGCATTTGTAGAGAAGTAAATGTGTGGAATATAATTTGGGAAGATGGACTTTATATCTTTAATTTTTGTAAAAACTGCATTGCAATTTTCTTGCTTTAAGCAACTCCTTCCCAAGCCCTCTGGTTGCAAAACTGTGACTTTGTAATCCTAAATACATGTTATTTGGGATTTGCTGCCAAAAAATTGTGTTTCATCTTCTCCAGGTCTGAAAGTGTGAATGTTCTGGGCAAATGCACTTGTGCTCTCTAAGGAAGACAGGCTGGCGTGTGGAAGGGTTGGTTCTGCCCACCGCCTAGTTAATCTGCCATCGGAGGGAGATGGGTGGGAGATACCATTTCTTCAAAGCCTAAGCTTGTGGTTAAATTCCAGAGCTTTTCACTCTTGGGGTGAATGTTCACTAATCTAGCCATGAGATCAGCAATCCTGAACAAATACCCCAAACTCCTACTAAGATGCATGTTAATTAGTAACTTTGACTTATGTACCCTTTGTGCATGGGTCAGTGTCCTGAGCTCTATGTGTAGTAGCCGATGCTTAACTAGAAGGCGTAAAACCTTGAGATGGGGCAAACAGACATGCTCATGCGCTAGATGACTGTTTTCATCAAAACAAAAGCAAATATACCTTTCACCCAGCAATCCTATTTACAGAAATGTATCCTTCCGATGGACTCATACATACATGCCAAGATGGGTGTGCAAGGATCCTCACTGCAGCACTGTCAGTAATAGTAACCTATCAGAGACAACCTAGATTAACAGGAGGCTGGGAAAACACATTATAATAATTTATACAATGGAACACTATTCAATCAGGACAAAAGCGCAAAGTACAGGCTTGTGTGCAGACAGGCTACAATCTCTTCAGAGACACATTGTCAAAACGAAGTTAAGTATGGTGGCTAGACAGCATGCATGATATGTTCCTTTCCACATAAAAAAAATACATGCAGATACATGTTTATGGTAGTTCTCCCTTATCTGCAATGGGGGGATATGTTCCAAGACCCCTACTGGTTGCCAGAAACCTTGGATAGTACCAAATTCTATATATACTATTTATTTTTTCCTATATATACCTGGAATAAACATTCACCTTTTCACTTAAAGGAAGCACTTCATGGCTTCTCTTGGGCATATCTGAATCACCAGCATCACTACTCTTATGCTTTGGGATTGTTATCAAGGAAAATAATGGTTACTTGAACACAAGCCCTGCGATACCTCGACAGTGGACCTGCTCACTGAGATGGCTCCTAAGTGATGCTAGGATGGGTGGTGTAGACACTGTGGATACACTGGAAAATGGATGATTAACGTCACGGGAAGAACAGAGTGGGACAGTAGGAGATTTCATCACGCCACTCAGAACAGCTCACAAATTAAAATTTAGGAATTGTTTATTTCTGGAATTTCCCATTTAACGTTTTCAGATTGTAGTTGACCAAAAGTCGCTAAAACAGTGGAAAGTAAAGTTGCAGATTCAGGGGGCATGAGTGGGGAGCACTGTATATAAATAAAGAATATCTCTGGGAAGAGACCCAAGAAACTGAGTCAGGAGCCCTATTTTACAAATGAGAAAATATCTCCTCTTAAGATTAAAATTACTGACCTCAGTGGGTTGGGGGGTCTGGGTATACTAAGGACACTCTCAAAAAAAAAAAATAAGAGGGAATTTTTATATTGGTTCCATGATAGAAAAAAAAAAGACAGCATCTTGGCTTATAGAATAAAATGAGTTCACCCACAGGATTTAATAAGGTAGGTAACAACATGAAATCAACATAGATGCAAATCCATATTGAGCAGAGGGAATCATTTCCAGTGACACCTGTACTTCAAAGAATACTCAAAACTGTATCTGAAAGTAAATGACTTAAAAGTTACAAATGTGTATGAGTGCCCAGAGCCAATCTTGAGGGGCCATTTCTCTACTGACATAGCAGTATTTGTGGACCTGATTTTCCATGTTCTAGTCTCTTCTCCAACCCTCTTTCTGCTCCTACAATCTCATCATCCTTTTGCTCAACATCTCATCCAAGGAAGTACGAATCAGTTTCTCCTGGGACACAAATGAGACCCTCTTATCACACTCTATGACATTCTAAAAACCAGATTTAATCAAGAAGATATGTTGGAATTAGAATGCTTCTTTCAAGCTCTTGCCCAAAGACAAATAATTCAAGACAGAATGTCGACCTTCAGTGAATGATGATAATTATCTCCTCATCCAATGGAAGGGAGGGGTTGATTTTATTTTTACAAAAAAAGAGAAGAAATGCATCTAATGGATGTGGCTAACAGACATTCGCAGGTATAATGAAAAGATAAGAAAAAGACAGGCATGATTAAACATCACTCCCACACAAGCTGGTTAGCTGAAGTCACGTGTCAGCATCTCTGAGGCTGTTCTTTTGAGAAGCACCCCAGAAGGGCAAACCGAATTGCTGGGGATAAAACATGTCCATTACCTTGCTTTAGAGGCGATTATCTTTAGAGTGAGAGTGAAAGTAGCTGAGCGAGCAGTTCCTGGGCATTCTGCAAAGTCACAGGCATCAGGATCTCAAAGGCAGCCAGAAAGCGCCGAGCCACGCCAGTGTGGGAAATTTGTGGCCAGAGCGAAGCCAATATTTCTCCAGCTAAACAAAAATGCCAGGCAAGATCCCCAGGGATTATGAAAGAGAATGCACCCCTGATTAACCATGACCTCAATCAGGGTACAGAACCCCAAGGAGCTAGCCCTGCATGGGCAATTCTATTCATAGTAACCACAAATCACTGCATGCCTCCTCTGTGTACCCAGAGATCATTTATCCAGAGGCAGTGTCGTCCTCCAAAAGACACCCGTTTGTGTAGGTATTTGGAAGCCACATCGTCAATCCTCCCAGCCATATACCCAGCTCTGTACCGTGTGGTTTCACCTCATCCTCCTTCTCAACATTACACATCCCCCACCAGGGGTGAGGGCAGGGAAGGGATCACTGATTCTGCACTAGAAGAAATATCAGGGTTGGGGACGGGGATGAACTGAATTGAGACACCATGAACCAGCTCTGGAGCAAGAAGGGCAGAAAGAGATCCCAAGAACAACTTCAAGTAAGTAGTAAAGAAACTCCATTTTCTGAAAGGGCATTGTTTGTCACTGGCTGTAGGGATCCTTTCAGAGCCTTACAAGCTTCCCTCCTGCAATACGGTGGTGACGGTGCTGAGACAGAGACAGAAAGGGAAGGAAGAATCTTGACAGAAGTAGGATGTCCAGCAGGGATCCTGGTACTTATAAGAATTGATTCCATATGGAAAATAGAAGAACAAACGGAGATTTTCTGAGCCTGGTGAGTAGCCCTGATGATATTGGTCACTGAGACTGGTCATTCTTGTTTCCAGGTTCTGCAGCCTGGGAAGGTTTCCTAGGGTTTCCTGGGGTCTGTTATGGGGAACCAGGAGGGATGCTGATGGTTCTGGAGGTCAACACAGTCAATGACTTCCAGTGAGGTCTTCAAAACTTCTAGACTCAGGAGATCAAGTTCTCACCCTTGACATGATTTCAGTCTTCTCAGGGCAGGAGAAAGAGCCAGGCTCCCCGAAGAGGTTTTGCTCTGGAACCCAACGATGGGGTGTGTGTGGCCAGCAAGGGCAGAATTTATGTGGCGGTGACTCACACTTAACCCAGAAGGCCCCTGGACCCCAGAAAGGCAAAACTGGAGTTTGAGAAATAAAAGAAATTTAGGGAATGATTTCAGAACCTAAGAATGAACCCTAACTGCTGGAGACAGAGCAGTGCATTGAATTTGCCCTTGGAAACCTGGTTTTGCCTTTGTCAGAAGTCAGGATTGGTGGGCAAGTGAAATCACCTGATGGAGAAAGGAAATATTTCCCCTAAATCCTTAAAAGGAATCTGAGAGGAAGCTGGCGAAGGGATGCCCATTTTCATAAAAAATAATTCTCATAGGAAAGGGCATGGAGGAACTGGGAAATAACCATGACTGACAGCGCGTCAGAGAAAGAAAATCAATACCAACCTCTCCGCAGAAATAGCAGGGGCGAGGGGACAGGAGAATAGAAAAAAGTAGAGATGACCATGAAACAGATAAACCAATGAGAACTGCAACATGGGAATATTGAAGGATGCTATGTATAAGAAATACTCTTGAGAAAAGGCAAAAAGCAGGGGAGGGAAAAATGTCACTATCAGAAGTATGGTTATTAAGATAAAAAGTGGCATTGTTTGAGATGCACAGTCCTTTTAGAAAAACATAGGTGAGAAGATTGAGGAGACAAGAAAGAGCTCTAGAGGTGCTGAAGGTGCACATGGAGAAAATGGACCTGAAGGTCCATGAATGTGAGATTCAGAGGCATCTAATTAATGCCAAATGCAAGGGTAAGGATTTTTAAAGACCAGCTTTATACCTCGAATCTTACTACAACAGTAAACTTAACACAAAAAAGGACATTTTGCAAATTAAGCTGAAGAGAACACTCTCAGCATACAACTAAGGAAAATGCCTGAAGAAGCCTAAACTCTGAAGTTGACAAAGAAATGCAGCTTTTGCCTTTAGGAGCCATACTAACATAAGAATGTCTATTTTCATTAGCACACTCTCAGAAAATTCTAAGGTGAATTAGCCTAGATAGCAAGACAAGAGGGAGAAATGATAATTTCTACAAATTACAATATAAAAGGCTTCTGAAAAATTATTTTTTAAAGATCAAGATAAAGATGGCAGCACACGTAGAAAATGACAGAATTGTAACTAAGGCAGATTTATGAGTTCAGCTAAAAGGGGTGGATTCCTGAGTTTTTCAGAAAGAAATGGGATATGGCAGAGGGAATTTGTGACCCAGGGTACAGGTGTTAGAACCTATGGATAGAACATTACTGAACTTGTGGAAATCCAAAACACAATTTTAGCTTCTCTCTTCATTGAGCCCATTCTTTTATTGTTTACCAAGGAACCAAATGAATTGCCATCTTCCTTGTTTCATTCTCTCAAGGAAAGGAATAAAGCAGGGAAATTAGCAGTTTCTTCGCTTCCTTGTTTTTTGTTTGAATTTGTGGGCAGACATGGAGGAGGTGAGAGGAAATAAGAAAGGAGGGAGGAATCTGGTGATTTCCCAACGTGGATAACAACCAGCCCCCAAATATCGAGAACTGGCCTCATGCAGAGTACCTAGAGCAAAGACTGCCTTTCATACCGAGAAAAAATAAAACAAAACAGTTTCATACCTCAAACTCACTATGGCCAGTGAATGAACCACTGGAAATACTTATCAGAAGGAGTTCTAGACAAAGCATGTAAGTTACACAACGGTTAAAGAGCTCTAGCCCACTGGTTTCTAATGGGGCCAGTACGAAGCGATTGGTGCTGTGTGCATGCTCTAAGCAGGATGGGGGGCGGCTTGACACTTCAAGTAGGAGGGTGGGGAGGTAGAAAGAAACCAGGAAGGATGCCTCCCTCCTCCTTCTTCCTGATTCCCTGCCTGCCGGCCTCTCCCACATGACTTTGCTCTTGCAGTTATTTAATTGGGAAACACAAAGAAAGGAGGGGCTGGGCATGAGGTCTCAGAGCTTCTTGTCCTCACTCAGGAATCCAAGAGAGATTGGAAAGGGAGCACTCAATCCCACCACAATGAACTTTGGAGAGGAGGACATGCTGGCATGGTCTGAGGGCTGACCACGGGCTGGGCATTCTGCCCATTTTACAGATGAAGTTCCTAGCAACTTAAAGCTTGTTCAAGGCCACAATGTCAATAGCACAACCAGGACGAGAACCCCACCCTGTCTGACTCCAAAGTCTGCACAATGCTGCCTCCTTCTTCTAGGCTAGAGGAGTCCTCGGGACGGAAGCTGTGTTCATTTCTGCTGGAGGACCTGTGAAAGGGGGAGGGGCATTCTGGAGCTGGACACCCAAGAAAGGAGGTCGGGGGATCTCCAAGCCAGGATTAATGAGGTTAAAATCAGGCACATTCAATTTGCATGTTCTTAAACCTTTGCCATAGAAACTTTGCCTTGGCATTGCTACGTTAATGCACAGTCAGGAGAACAGAAGTCCGAGGAAACCATCTCGAATGTGTTCTAAGCAACCAATTAGCTGCTGTCATTTATCCAGGGGTCTGCTTCTCCCAGGAAGCATGCAGAGCTAACAAGGCAGATGAGCACCTGGTGCTTGGGACTAGTCTTAAAAAAGAGAAGGGCCAAGCACGGTGGCTCACACCTGTAATCCCAGCACTGTGGGAGGTCAAGGCGGGTGGATCACCTGAGGTTGGGAGTTTGAGACCAGCCTAACCAACATGGAGAAACCCCATCTCTATTAAAAATACAAAAAAATTAGCCGGGCATGGTGGCGCATGCCTGTAATCCCAGCTACTCAGGAGGCTGAGGCAGGTGAATCACTTGAACCTGGGAGGCGGAGGTCACAGTGAGCCAAGGTTGCACTCCAGCCTGGGCAACAACAAGAGCGAGACTCCATCTCAAAAAATAAATAAATAAAAGGGGGAAGAAATAACATTAATGTTCCTGACAGAGGGGGTCAGGAGAGGGCCTCTCAAGCATTCCAACATCCCATCTAGGGCGGAGGTGGATGCGGTTCCCCCTCAGGCCTGTCTGCACTACAGCCAGGGTACAAGGGCCAGTGTTCTCTACAGTGATGACGGACGGCTGGGAATCATCCCTGGAGCCTCTAATTGATCACACCTGACTTTTAGGTTTGAGCTGCAAGTGGGAGCAGCTGCCAAATCTGGGAGATACGATCTCAGCTTCTGCCCTCCTGGGGCTCATAGCCTAGCAGAAGAGATAGATATTAATCAAACTGTCAAATAATTGTGAAACTGTGGGTTGATCAATGCATCAAAGGAAAGGGTAAATAAGAGGGTGTGAACCTCACCTGGAGTTGGAAAGTTGTTGGGATTTGAAAAAAGTGCAAGGTTTACTAGGTGAGAAGGAGAGGCAGGAAGGGCAGAAAAGAGAAGCCCAGGCACCAGGACCTGAAGGAAGAGACAACCCCTCACAGGAGACAGCTTTGGGAACAACACATATTATTTTATTGACTATTTAAATAATTACCTGGTAGTTACGTGAAAAGGATTATTGAGGTTAAAATTGGGAGCGTTTAAGTGGCATGTTCTTAAATCTTGTGCCATAAATTGCCTTCTCTGTATTCAAGATACTTTCTCATTCTGAATTTCTTATACACCTAGCAGAACGCTTGAAGAAATTATTGCTGTCATGGTTGCAGCAACAGTAACCAATATTCTGTCTCGGCGAACAGTATTAAAAGCCTATACTTTACATGCTTCAGTTCACATGATTCTGACAACAACCCTATGGGCAGGGGAGCAGTGAAGAAATTCTGCCCAAGATCACACAGCCTGGGTGTGACAGGGACCAGATCCGAACCCAGGCCCAACTAGTTCAAGGCTGTGTGCATAAACAGAGCAGCATCGCTCAGCGGGTTAGCAGAGGAGGTGGAAAGATACCCAGGGACAGCCTGCTGTCAGTCCTGAGACCTGGCGACTCAGCAAGCTTCCTATGACATCACCTGCCTCACCTGTAAAATTGGAATAATGACACCTGCCCACCCACCTCCTTGGGTTGTTGTGAGGCTTAATACAAGCACACATGAGCCTGACAGGTTGAGAGCACCACACAAATGAGAAGTATTATGATTGGGCAAAAACACACCCTGATAATAACTTCAAGTAGGCACAGTGAATGACACCCTCCCAAGACCACAGACATAATTACAGAGAAAGGAGAAAGAGAGAAAATTGAAGTCACTCCCCCTCACCTTGACCCTGAGGCATAAAAATGAGCACTAACAGCAATTTACCAAAGTCTACCAAACTCTACCTGTCTAGTAAAGAATCAACCTTATCCAAAAAAAGTGTGGCTTTTTCCCTTTCCTGGACTCTGAGAGGTAACCTCTAAACCCTTAGATTGTACTGCCTGAGAAGAGTGGGGACCTTGGGCTACCCAGATAGTCTAATAACATGATTTATGGCAGGGGCCCTGGGCCATGCAGCATCAACTCAATCTCCAGAGAGGCTGGAGACCTAGGCCAGCCACACAGCTGTCAGCTACATGAGTGAGCCCCAGTAAAAACTAGGCTCAAGAAATAGCATTTGACCCAGCAATTCCATTACTGGGTATATACCTAAAGGATTATAAATCATTCTACTATAAAGCCACATGCACACGTATGTTTATTACAGCACTATTTACAATAGCAAAGACTTGGAACCAACCCAAATGCCCATCAATGATAGACTGGATCAAGAAAATGTTGCACATATATACCATGAAATACTATGCAGCCATAAAAAAGAATGAGTTCATGTCCTTTGCAGAGACGTGGATGAAGCTGGAAACCATCATCCTCAGCAAACTAACACAGGAACAGAAAACCAAACACCACATGTTCTCACTCATAAGTGGGAGTTAAACAATGAGAACACATGAACACAGGGAGGGGAACACCACACACTGGGGCCTGTTGGGGGATGGGAGACAAGGGGAGGGAAAGCATTAGGACAAATACCTAAGGCATGCGGGGCTTAAAACCTAGATGATGGGCTGATGAGTGCAGCAAACCACCATAGCACATGTATACCTATGTAACAAACCTGCACGTTCAGCACGTGTATCCCAGAACCTAAAGTAAAATTAAAAAAAGAAAAATATACAAAATTAACTGATAAGCCTCTTATAAATAAGAGCCAAGAGGGAAGTGATTTGGTCTTCTTTATATCAAAACATTGCATATGAGTAAACAACCAGACAACTAAAACAGAATAGAAAGTTTAAAAGTCAACCCAACTACATACAAAAATTTAAAATATAATTGAGATAGTGTCTCACATCTGTGAGAACAGGATGGACTTTTTAATAAATAGTATTGTGACAACTGGAGAGTCATTTGGAAAAAGATGCAATTGCAGCCCACACCTGACACCAAACACCAGAATAAACCATGTGTGAATCAGAAACCCAAAAACTGAAAAAATGAATTATGTACACATATTGAAATACCATGCTGTATCCCAGAAATACATACATTATGTGTCAACTAAAGATAAAAGGGGGAATTTCTTAATAGTAAAAAATAAAAATAAAAATAAAATAAAAAATAAAAGGCTGGGCGCGGTGACTCACGCCTGTAATCCTAACACTTTGGGAGGCCAAGGCAGATCACTTGAGGTCAGGAGTTTGAGACCAGCCTGGCCAACATGGCGAAACCCTGTCTCTGCTAAAAACACAAAAAATCAGCCGGGCAGGGTGGTGGGCACCTGTGATACCAGCTACTCCGGAGGCTGAGGCAGGAGAATCGCTTGAACCCATGAGCCGGAGGTTGCAGTGAGCCAAGGTTGCAGCATTGCACTCCAGCCTGGGTGATAAGAGCAAAACTCCATCTCAAAAATAAAACAAAACAAAAAAACAGGCTCAGGTGAGATTCCCTGTGGGCCCCTGCCCTCAGCTTATCTTAATTTGTATCTTTTTCCTGCAATAAACCATAACTTTGATTATAACCACTTTCAGTAAGTGCTGTAGGACTTTCTAACACCTGAATGTGGTCTTGGAGACCCTTGTACCTGCAACTGGTATCAGAAGTGGTTTTGAGGACCCCAAACTTTATAGTTTTTCTACAATGTCATTTAATCCTCAAAAACCGAAGAAGTGGGTGTTGGTCCCACCTCACAGACAAAGACACTGAGTAGCTTAGAGGGCCATTGCTTGTTCATGATCCCATATCCAGTGGGTGGAGGAACTGGGGTTAATCACCAAGCTATGCACCAGTGAAACTCTCATTGGGTGCAGAGTAATCCTGCCTCCATCTGCTACCCTGAGAGTGACAGGCAAGTGAATAGAGGGCCTCGCTCATTGCTGATGCTTGGAACAGTAACCCATGCCATGAGAGGATAGGGGAGACCTTAGAAAGTGCTCTAGTAGGGAGAAAATATGATGCTGTAGAGATGCTGGGTGGTATCATGACCTTACCATCTCCAACTCTGAGACAGGCCACCTAGGACAGAGACACCCACAGCAGCCCTGAAACCCAAACCTGAGCCCTTGCGTGGTCAGAGCCAAACCAGTCATCAGGAGCAGGAGGCTGGTCAGCAGTGATGCAATGCCTCTCGGGACAGAACATTCCACTGAGAGGGAGAGGCCGGCAGAGGGGCTGCGTCAAGGGAGAAAGGAGGTGGGTGCCCAGAGAGAGGGAGAGGTAAAGCAGGAGTGGGCAGATGGGGCAGCCAGCAGCACATCCGCCCCCAAGATGGGGATGGGGTCCATCTGCTCAGCACCACTGCCTGCCAGGATGGGGTGGGGGGAGGGGGGCAGGAAGGAGGCTGCACACGCAGCAGATTCCACCCCCAGCACAGAGGCCAAGCTGTGGCTGTCAATCCTGCCTCCTGTCTCAGAGAACCTGGCGTGACCAATGCTCTCAGCTTCCTATACACACGCCACCCCAGCTATATGCCATACAATTAGTTTTACAAGAGCAGCAGATTTAACGCTGCCTCCCCGCAATAGCTCTGTGAGCTCTGCAGCCCCTGAAATACACAACCAAGCAAGATGTCATACCTAAAATCCAGGTTGATGTGCTCTGTTTCTGTATTTTTTTAAAGTCTGCACCTCTGCAATTGTTTTCCATTTTATGTTATACATGTACACAAAACAGAAGACAAATCTGGCCAATCAGATTGTCTTGCTTTTGCTTTATCCTTAAAATTCATCAATCTAAATAATACCTAGTTATAAGGGATATTTAGCAAATAATTGTTTAGGAGAAAGATTTTTAACATAGAAGTAACTGAGAAACATAGGATTCCTAATAATAGTAATGTGAATTTATCTGGGACTTTAAAAACATCCTTCAGGGAATAAGCACTGAAACAGGCGTTATTGACCTACAGGTCCCCCACAAGGGTCCATGGATGGGTTTCAGGATGTTCATGAAAACCATGAAATTGAAACTGTTTGCAAAGTCATATAAGTGCACGCTCCAGAGTAATTTTTCTGAGGTGAAAGTCCAAAGCTTTCATCAGCCCTTGAAAGGATCTCTGATTCCAAAATGTTAGCACCATTAGTACAGTCAACTCTGGCACATTCTTGGTCTCATTTACTCCCAAGTCATTCTTGTGAATTACACAGGGTGAGAATGATTAACCTGCTGTGCAAATGGGAAAGAGCTATGATCATCCAAGTTCATGGAGTGGTGTCACTTGCTTAATAGAGCTCAGTGACAGTGTTTATCACAGTCCACTTTGCAGTAACTTGGCGATCCACACGTTTCTCTACCCAAAACTTAAAACTTCTCGAGGACTGGGACTCCTCCTGGAAGACCCGGCACATGGTAGGCATGCAGTCAGAGCCCAAGCAGTCAAGTTCCTGAGGGGGATGCAGGCAGACCAGGATCAAGGTTTCCAGGCACTGCCTCAAGAAACCTGGTACACTTACAGTAGGTGCCGGATAAAGCATTTCCTGTGATAATGGTGATCCTGCCTTCCTTGCCTACTGTTCTCATTCCCCAGATGATTCATCCCCAGATGAAGTGAAAACATCTGCTTTGGCTTCAGAGAAAGAATGTCCCCTCCCTGAGTCTTGTGCCAGACCTCCACCAGGGCAACGATATGACCCAGCACACCTATGGCTGCAGGGATATTACTGGGCCTGTCAAGGTGACTCTTTGTGGGGAGAAGCCAGGGAGTCAATGCTTCTCCCCACTCACAGTGATTCAAGTCAGTGGTTCCTGCTCTGTCTCCAGAAACAGAACTGAGAAAATCTTGACGAAGCACTCTCAGGAAATAGCAGGTAAGAGGTGAGGCCCCAGGAAACATCTTCAGACTTCCTCTCTCAACAAAGAAGTCACAATTTTGCTGAAAGGCTACTTCAGTTCTGCAGCTCCCAGCTTGGAGCAATTTCAACCTGAGCAGCCTGCAACCTGTTGGAGCAGATGTTTTACAGGTAGTCTGGTGTGGTGTATTCTGAAGCATCACTAGCTTGAAGGCCCAGCATCACAGCATCAGTTTTGTTTTGTTTGTTTGTTTGTTTTACGACTGCCACAGAGACAAATGGGTTCTGCACACACACTGGCAGATGGGATTTGTTTGTCTCTTTTGATGGCTAAGTATTGACTTCAGAATACAAGCCCTGAAGTCAATAGACCTGACTTGGACGCTGGCTTGGTCTCTTACCCAGTAACTTTTGGCTAGTAATGCAACCTTTCTGAGCCTGTTTCTGCAGAGTTGTTTAGAATAGTAGAGTGTTTAGAATACAGCATCTGTCATGTACTAACAAATGAATACTATTATTATTTAGACATGGAAGAAAAGATAAGCCTATAATCGAAGTAAAACTCAAGCCCAACACTTAAGGAATTTCATATGAACTAAAAATCACAATAATTCTGCCTTCCCTGTGCACTGCCACAGAGGAAGGGCCATGCTCATCTGTACAACAGTGTTAAAAAACCTCAACAATAAAGACGCATAACCCAATTAAAAATAGGCAAAGGATTTGAATAGATGTGTCTCCAGAGAAGACATGCAAATTGTCATTAAGCATGTGAGAAGATGTTCAACATTGTTAGTCACTAAGGAAATGCAAATCAAAACCACAATGATTTTCCCCTTCATATCCACTAGAATGGCTGAAATCAAAAAGATGATAATAAGTGCTGCAAGAATGTGGAAAAATTGGAATCCTCATTCATTATTAGTGGCATTGGTGTAAAATGGTGTAGCCACATTGGAAAACAGTTTGGATGCTCCCCAAAATGTTACATCTGAAGTTACCATATGACCCAGCAATTCCACTCCTACATTATCCCATTTATATGAAATGTCCAGATGAGGCAAATCCACACAGACAGGAAATAGTTTAGTGGTTGCCAGAGGATGAGGGAAGGGGAAAGGGAAGGGATGGGGATTGAGTGCTAATGGGTACGCAGTTTCTTTTGGGGGTATAAAAATATTCTGGAATTAGTGGTGATGAATTACAGCTCTGTGAATATATAACTGTTTACTTGTATATTTTTAAATGGTGAATTTCATGATATGTGACTTACATCTCATCAAAGCTGTTATTAACAAAACAGTACCCACCTCCTACCTTATAGGGTTGCTGGGATGATTTTTTTTTTTTTTTAGATGGAGTCTCGCTCTGGCACCCAGGCTGGAGTGCAGTGAGGCGATGTCGGCTCACTGCAACCTCTGCCTCCTGGGTTCAAGCAATTCTCCTGCCTCAGCCTCCCAAGTAGCTGGGATTACAGGTGCATGCCACAACGCTCGGCTAATTTTTATATTTTTAATAGCGACAGAGTTTTGCCTTTTTGGCCAGGCTAATCTCAAACTCCTGACCTCAAGTGATCTGCCTGCCTCAGCCTCTCAAAGTGCTGGGATTACAGGCTTAAGCCACCATGCTCAGCCCACTGGGAGAATCATATGAAGTCCCCAGTACATGTCCTAGCCCTAGAGCTCCTTTGTCAATGGTATCAGAGATGTAATTAGTATCATCACTCTATCCTCCAAGGTTACCTGGGGCACAAATAGAAGCATACAAACAAGCTGATAACAGTGACTAATTCTGGGGCAAGATCTGAGTTTGAGAGTGGTGGAAAAAAGAGACTTTAGCTTTATGTGTAATGTTTTAATATTTTAAAGGAGCATGCATTCATTTATTATTTGTGTAATTAAATTTTAATTTTCACTAGGGCAGTGAAACTACTCTGTAGGATATTATAATGGTAGATACATGTCATTACACATTTGTTCGAACCCACAGAATACACAGCACCAAGGTTGCTCCCCACTGTAAACTACGGACTCTGAGTGATCACAATGCTTCATGCAGGTTCATCAACTGTAATAACTGTACCACTCTGCTGGGGGATGCTGATAATGGGGGAGGTTGTGCATGTGTGAGGGAGGGGGTGGATGGGAAATCTCTGTACCTTCCTCTCAATTTTGTTGTGAACTTAAAACTTCTCTAAAAAATAAAGTCTATTTAAAAATTAATTTTAAAATGCCTGCTGTTGTTCTTGAAATACATCTTCCCATTAATCATTTCAAATCATCTTGCCTGACAACCATAATTAAACACTGACAGCAACCAAGAGCCAGCAAGTCTCCATAGAGGAAACAGTGCATCAAAAGAAATCATGATTTCTAAGACAATTAACTTAATTGCTCTAAACTACATCATTCCCTCCAAAAAATTAATCAAAGGCAGAGAAAAGGCAGGGGCAGAGACAAGGAGAAGGAGCAGGTGCCTAAGGAGGGAGCCCTCCCCTCTCCAACTGGGAGAGGAGATAAATCTCTGCCCCTGACACCCCAGTATGCCTTGTTCTAATACCCAAGGTCTTGGATGCATCCCCCCAGAGACTGCCTGCTCTGCACGCACATGCTCCAGGCTGTAGGTGAAGTGAGGAGGAAGGTTCTGCAATAAATGGACTTAATCTGCTTATCACACCTATTTTTAGGCCTTCATTTTATAGCTTGGTGAAATGAGAAGGTGCAGAGAGATCCAAGTACCCAGCTACATTAAGATGTTCCATGAGAAATAGGGAGACACTTTCACAAGCAGAACCACAGTCGGAAGCCACAGGTTGTTTTTGAAGATGACACCAATTAGGGAGGCTGCAGAAGAGCGTGCTGATTTGCCCTTTGGTCATGTGAAAAGGCATGGTCAGTGCAGTGATGATTTACTGCTGGGAGGACGATGCCTGGACAGACCCAAACATGGACAGACACACGCACACTCACCAGTCCCGTCCCTCCATGGCAGAACTTACCAAGGCCCATGGGAAATGGCATTCACAAGAGCAAATGTTCACACTGCCCACTCCGAGGCCCACCAGAGGGAAGGTAGCCAAGGTTCTAACAGCAGGCTGGGCCCTCATTAGAAAGAGTCCAGGTTCGACATTTTCATATCATTTAACAAACAGGTGAGGGGCTGCCATATGGCAGGCATTGCTCTAGGGATGGAGATTGACTCAGCAGGGAACAAGAAAAAGTCTCTCTCCTCATGGAAATGACATTCCAGTAGAGGACAAGTAAATGTATAATGTGTCGGGCAATGCTTAGTGCTGAGGAAGACTGAGGAAGGAAAGGGGGACAGAGAGTGAAAGGGGATTACGGGGTGCTTGGGATAGGGCCAGGGAAGGCCTCTCCATGTGGCGGCAACTGAGCAGGTGCCTGCAGGAAATAAGGAAGCCAGTCCTGTAGAATCCAGAAGGAGAGGGTTCCAGGCAGCAGGGAGCGAAGGTCATACTTGAGGAAGAGCAAGGTAGCCAGTGAGAGAAATGTCAGGGAGAGCACGGGAAATGAAGTGAGAGGAAACGAAGGTGAAGGCCATGGAGGGCCTGCCAGGCCATAGTGGGACCTCTGGCTTTTATTCTGATAATGTGGGAAGGGTCTGGAGGGTTTTGAGTAGAGGAGGGAAATGACTGGATGTGCATTTTCAACGGTCACTCCAGCTGCTGTGGGAGAGCAGGCCGCAGGGGCAGGGTGGGATGGACACTGCAGGGATGAGGGTTAGGAGATCAGGCTGCAGGGGCAGGGTGGGACAGGCACTGCAGGGATCCAAGTGGGAGGCCATGTGGCCTGGCCCAGGTGGTAGCAGAGGAGGGGTGGAGAAGTGATTCTGACTGTGTCTTAAGGTAGAGCTGAGAGGATCTGCTGATGGACTGGATGTGGGGAGAAAAGAAAGATGAGGGTCCAGGATGACGCCAAGGCTTCTGGCCCATGGCTATGTTCCAGTCCTGCAGTTGCACTGCAAAATGTGGACTAGAAAGAAGATAGAAGAATGTCACTTTCCAGGAGAGCAAAGGTGGTGTGAGGGCCTGAGCACTCCCAGGAAACAGCTAGTCCCCTGCTGGTGGCCGGGTGGACACAGGATTCCCAGACATTGTGCCAACCTCCTTGGCATCAAAGAAACAGCCCTGAGGACTCCACTAGGAATGAAGCAAGCTTGTCAGGGCAGTGACTGGAAAGGTGGGAGGGTGGACTGAACATTGGAGTTCTCCCAAAACCCATATGTTGGCATCTCACCTGCATTGTGATGGTATCAGGAATTGAGGGCTTTAGGAGGTGATTAGGTCACTAGGACAGAGCCCTCATGACTGGGATTAGTGCCCTTGTAAAAAAGATCACCGCCAGGGCGCTCCTTCACCCCTCTTGCCAAAGGAGGGTACAGCAAGAAGGCGTCTCCAAGAACCAGGAAGCTGTCCCTCACCAGACATCAAATTTGCTGGTGCCTTGATCTTGGATGCCCCAGCCTCCAGAGCCGTTAAAAATAAATGTTTATTTAAGCTACCCAATAAAACAGCCCGAACAGAATAAGACAGAGGTGGGGGAGGAAGGAGGAACCCTTTACACACATTATCTCATTGAATCCTTAAGAGGCACATATTACAATCCTTGTTTACAGATGAAGAAACTAAGACAAAGATGACAATACTGGATGAAATCTCTAACTTTAATAAAAAATACACATAGGAGAAACTCTTTGTAATCTGGGATGGGAAAGGCCTTCCCAAGAAAGACACAAAACTCAGAAGCCATAAAGAAAAAGATGAACAGGTTCAAAGTCATAAAAATTGAAAATGTTGGCCTGATTAAAGAAAAACAAAAACAAAACCTAAAACTATACATACATATACCCGCGAGACAAAAACAAAAACAAAATAAAACCCATTTATAAACAAAACCAAAAGCAATATTTACAACATCAATAGCATGGCAGTGAGACCTATTAGGAATTAGAAATTTGTCAAGTCAATAAGAAGGACACACAATCACATGTTTAGAAAGTGAAATCAATGAGTATCAATTAACAGAAGGGGAAATGCAAGAGACCAAGACCTCTGTGAAGGGTGCCCACTCTGCCAGTGTTCAGAGGAATGAACAGCAACAACAATCTCATGTAAGTTTTCATTTTCAAGACTAGGAAAACTGAAACAGGCTCACCTTCAGTGTTGGTGAGGATGTGGGAAGACAAATATTTCCTGCTCTGCAGGTGGGAGTCTGAATCCGAAAAGCCTTTTTGGAACACCATTTGGCAGAGTCTACCAAAATGTGTCACATACATGCTCTGCAACTCAGCCATTCTATTAGAAGACTCTACCTACAGATATGTCTCCAAATGTATGTAGGAAAACAAACACAAACTTTCTCTCTACAGAAAAAGACAGGACAATAATAACTCAATGTCCATCAACAGGGTATTATTTAAGCAGATTAACTATGCTATCAAATCTGTGAAGTCTTTAATAAGAATGAAGTAGAATTAGGCTGGGTACGGTGGTTTATGCCTGTAATCCCAACACTTTGGGAGGCCGAGATGGGTGGATAACTTGAAATCAGGAGGTCAAGACCAGCCTCGCCAACATGGTGAAACCCTGTCTCTACTAAAAAAATTCAAAAATTAGCCGGGCGTTGTGGCGGGTGCCTGTAATCCCAGCTACTTGGGAAGCTGAGGCAGAAGAATAGCTTGAACCTCGGAGGCTGATGTTGTAGTGAGTAGAGATCACACCACTGCATTCCAGCCTGGGCAACAGAGTGAGACTAAAAAAAAAAAAAAAAAGAAAAAAAAAAAAGAATGGAGTAGAATTATATGTATTAACATCAAAGATCTCAAAAAAAAACTAAAAAAGTTATAGAAGAATACATGTAATAACCTACTGTATATGCTAAAAAATAAAACAAACTATCTATGCATGTGTACAAACATACAGATAGAAATACCAAAAAAAGGGCTGGAAATTTATACCCCAAACAGCTGTCAGTGGTGACACATTTTTTTGCAAGGGAGAGTCCAGTTGGGCAGAGGTGGGGAAGCATGGAGCCCTCCTCTGAGTACTTGGTCTTCTAAGGAAAAACTAAGATGTCTGAATGCCTGTAATTATGAATTTATATATTGCTTATAAAATGTAATGTGTTTTAAAAACTAGAGGATGATAATGGTATTTGTATTCAAACTCTTTTAAGTGCATGTGACAGAAACCCAACCCAAAGTTGCTGAAACAAAAAGGGGAAGTGCTGGCTTCTGTCCTTGGGAAGTCAGGGGTGGTGCTGACTCCAGGCCCACTGCATGCAAGGGTGGAAGCCATGTGGCCAAGCCTCTGTCCCCGCCCTAGCTCTCAGGCTGCTTGTCTGTTTTTCTTCATTCTCAAAGGATATTGCCACATGTCACACAGAACAGATGCCCGAAGCCCCAGACTCACATTCTTTCTAGGCAGCCCATGTGCAAAAGGGATTGTTTCTCTCCATGCACTAGTCCCAGGGGAAATGCTAACTGGGGTTGCTTGAGAATGAGGCTCCTCCCTTGCACAGTGAGTGGGGCCAGTGCAATGGAGCGCTTTGGGTCACCTGCCCACTCCAGTGAGTGAGGAAGATCCCTTTGTGATTCCATGACTGATAGCCACAGTAGGACCATGTGAGGTGGATGAGGAATTCCCCTCAAGGAATCAAAACCAGAGGAAGAGGGATGGGAAACTGTGGCAGGCAGATGGAGCAACAGATGCCAGGATCCACTACAGAACACAAGTGAACAAGATCTGAACTGAGACCCAATGTCTCACAACCAGTCAACGGCAGGGGTGGGATTCAAATCAGGTGGGAGACACTTCAAAGCCCACACTCTCTCCACCTCACACTCAGTTCACTCCAGATGGCCAGGGGACATCGATGTCATCTCTACAGTAAGCCCTGCAGAAGTGAAGGGGGTTCTTGGGGGCCTGTCACCCAGGAACTCCAGTAAACCCATCACATTCCATAAGTTTCCCTGAAGATTATCACCCTTGGAACAAAATGGGATTTGCACAGATGGAATTTTTCTGGAGATGAAGGAGGAGGAGGGGGAGGAGGGCAGTAGAATATTTATGAGATTTGAAGGTCCCAACAGTACTTCTAAAGAATAGGAAAGAATGAGGGTGTAGTGAATTAAATATGAAGGCTGTCCCTGCGGACCACCTTCACCAGCCTCATCATTTATTAAACACCTTATTTTGCATTGCAAAAGGAGCTTGGAGAGAGAGTGAAGCAGGCAGCACACAGTTCTGTCCTCAGAAGCCTGCAGTTGAGGATTGCCACACTAGTGCTGGGGCCTGTCACAAGAAACACAGACAAGACAAATGTGATATCAAACATTTCTTTATGCAAAAACCAAACAAACAATGAAAAAAACTCAATCAACCGATGTTTAAAACACAATTACAGGAAGGATAACAAGCACAGTTGTAAATTCAAATTTTCCATGTTTTAAATTTTTTTTTTCTTTTTTTTTTTTTTTGAGACGGAGTTGTGTCGCCGAGGCGGGAGTGCAGGGGCACGATCTCGGCTCACTGCAAGCTCCACCTCCCAGGTTCACGCCATTCTTCTGCCTCAGCCTCTCAAGTAGCTGGGACTACAGGCGCCCACCACCACACCTGGCTAATTTTTTTTTTTTGTATTTTTAGTAGAGACAGGGTTTCACCTTGTTAGCCAGGATAATCTTGATCTCCTGACCTCATGATCTGCCCACCTCGGTCTCCCAAAGTGCTGGGATTACAGGCATCAGCCACCACACCCAGCCATAATTCTTTTACTCTATACTCCAGTCATTTATTCCCCATGAATATGCATACTGAAATACCCACTGTCTTCTGAACTCTGGTCATTGTTTCTTGTACACTCACTCCAAGTTAAGACATAACAACTTGCAATATTAGATCACCCAGATCACCCCAATCCCAAATCCTACTCTTTCAATGGCAATTGCATGAATAAAGGTAAACAGTACATATTTAATTAGGCCAGATGTTACATAATTGAGACCTGGTCAATGGGCCTCCACATAGGCCTACAGAGCAGGAGAAGCCAGGTGCCCTGAGGCTCTGGGGTGAGGGTGGTATGCAGTTGCAGGAGTTGTTCTATGGCAGGAAATGAGGCTAAGCCTTGCCCTGGAGGGAGACATCTGGGGCCTTCTAAGGGGACTGCTTCTGCCCCTAATTATGCACCTACCATTCTACCTCCCCATTACTAGGAAAGAGAAAAGACCAAGACCTTCACAAAGAGGATGCCTAAATTATTGATTAGTCTTTTCCAAACTGGAAAATTGGCAATACATACTTGACTTTTCATCACTTACATTATCCCCTTTTTACAAATGAAGAATGTGATACTTCCTGAGACAACTTTGCTGCAAGTGAGTGAGAGAACCAAGAACATAATCAAAATCTTGTGGAGAGACTTCTAGTGCTCATGCTCATCTAGTTCTTTTCTTCTGGGCACACAGGGGGATTACACTTTCTGCCTCCCTTGTAGTTAAGTGGGGACCATGTGATTAGTTCTGGCCAATGGGCTGTGAGTAGACGTGATGCTATCTCCAGGCTGGGGTGAGACCCTTCAGTACTGTAATTGTAATTGCAATGTAATTGCGGGGGTGAGACCCTTGAGTACTCTCTTCCCTGTCTCAGTGATCAAGGCCACATGTTCCAGTTAGTTCAGCTATAAGATGGTGGAACCCCAGTCATCCTGAGTCCCTGAGGAATCATATGGAGCAGCCCCTCAATATTCACCCAACCAAATCATGTAGGATTTGTGAATGAGTGAGAAATAAAATTTTTGTTGTATTAAACCTCTGGGGTTTTGTGGCTACAGCATAAACCTAAGCTATCAGGACTTAACAAAAAAGACTTTAGTCTAGTGGAGGGCTAAGATATGTACATAAGTAAGTACAATGCAGCAAAGGAAAACTGACATTTGATGGCCTGAGCCATCTACAGTACTCAACCAACGTCTGATGAAGGAGTGTATGCATGGCTGATATGAAAGTGCTGCAGACAGTGTGATGACACAAGATGGAAACATTCACTTCCACTTGGGAGTTAATCAGTAAAGAGTGATGGAGTATAGAAGTACGAATATTCACAAATTATGGGTTTTTTCTTTGTTTTTTTTGTTTATTTGTTTTTGTTTTTGGACAGAGTCTCACTGTGTCGCACAGGCTGGAATGCAGTGGTGCGATCTTGACTCACTGCAGCCTCTGCCTCCCTGGTTCAAGCGATTCTCCCACTTCAGCCTCCCAAGTAGCTGGGATTACAGGAGTCTGCCACCATGCCCAGCTAATTTTTGTATTTTTAGTATAGTTGGGGTTTCACCATGTTGACCAGGATGGTCTCGAACTCCTGACCTCAAGTGATCTGCCTGCCTTGACCTCCCAAAGTGCTGGGATTACAGGCTTGAACCAATGCTCCCAGCCAATACATTACATTTTAAAAACCTTTTGGATTACTGATATTATTTTCATCAACATCATTTTGGAAGGCAATCCTTTTTCCCTGGGCCACCCCTCCAACAAGTGACTTGAAGACCAGGTGACAATTCAAGCCAGCTGGAGCCTCCACCCTGAGCTGCTGGGTCTCCAACCAGGTCAACTACTAGAGAAGGATTCTTCTTGGAAGATGGACCATGTTGCCCCTTCTCAACAATTCTAAGGGGCTAAGGACAACCAGGAAGGACTGCCTAACCTGGTACTCTATCTGCTGCTCCTACTGGTGACTCCTGTTGGGCATGGGCCACCCACAGCTGCCAGAGGCTGCTCCTGCTCTCTTGGGGCAGCAGCTCCTCCTGACAGCTGACAGCAGCTGCTCTCATCAGCAGGTCTCTCGGCAAGTCCTAGAAGCAGAAGTTGCTGTTGTCAAGTAATGGGATCTTCTAGGAGTACCTTGGGTTGGAAGCTCTTGGGTCCTCATTGTCTGGCCCCTCTAGCAGTTCCTAGGAGCCTAGATGGTCACGTGGTCAGCTCAGTATGACTACAACCACTGCAGAGCACAGCTTCAGACAGGCCAGTGCTAGGCCAGCTTTATTTGTTGCAGTAATGGTACTAGAGACATCTGCCAAACAATACTCCTTTACACAACCTTTTCATTGCCCTCCAAGAACTGCAGATATGGTTACATTTCTAGCTACCCAGCATGGGCAAGATCCAGGTTCATGAGGCTCTTGAGTCAGGGAACACTCTCTTCATTCTTAAGAGGGTCTCCCACCATTCCCTAATCCCAACTATGCCAAGGCTCAAGTGTCTACTCAGGAGGCTTAGCATGTCCCAAAGTCCTCGTCCCATAGCCCATCTTCAGAATCAGGAGCACTGCCATGACTGTAACTCCAGGCACAGATCTGCTTAGCCAGGTCCTCACAGGAGATGGGTAAGCTTCATTCTAATAACATTCCTGGGTGATGATCCTTTGGGCCGTGTATCTTCTAGGGATTAATACGTCTGAATATTATCAGTCTTCACAATGAAGTATTTCTTACTGTTCCCAACTAGCCCAAAAAGGTAGTCCTTAGTAGGCTGGAAAACGCACTGGCACAGGGATAAGGAGCCCGGGATTGTGGTTCCAGACTTGCCACTTACTAGCTGGGAAACCTGAAAAAAATAATCCCCTCTCTAAGCTTCCATTTCTTTATCCATAAATTGAGGTCAGATGTGCTCTACCTACTTTAGGGAATGGTTGCGAGGCTGACATTAAATTGATGAATGTGAGTCTCTTTCAAAACACTATACAAATGCTGAGTAGAATTTGTCCATTTATTCTTTAATTTGCCAGTAATGCATATATTTAGATAATAAAAAATTCCTCAGCAATGCCCTAAAAACCCAGTTGCAGTACTGAATTATTAAATGACTACTCTGTCCCTGTAGCGTGCAAAGTGTCATAAGGGACACAGGAGATTTAGGGCCTCATCTTTGTTCCCTAGTGATTTATCCTAGTCAGGGTTATAATTGTATTGCACCTAAAATGAGAGTGGAGAGGACTCAGGATATCATTCAAGCCATGTTCCTTACTTAACAGCAAGGAAACTGAGGCCAGGAAAGATTATCTAATAACCAGCAACAGTTATAATACTAGCTAAGCCTAGTGCACGTTACTCTGTGTAGCAGACTTGTTTAGGACCACACAGCAGATCTGTGGCCACGCCAGACCTGAAATCCTAGTGATGGCTCTTTGGCCAGGTTTCTTTCCATATATTTTCCATAAAAATCCACTTCTCTGCATCTGCCCCGTTAGTCAAGCCTGTATGTATGTCAATTACTTATCTTCTGTGATTCTCACACTAAAAGCCCTAAAGAGCAGGGAGAATAGAGTAAGCACTGAGGGAGTGGACAGAACAAAAGAAGCATCACAAGAGGTATTCTGGGGGAAACTGAGGCAGTCAAAGAGGAAGGAAAAGACACTTTACAAATATGGACGCCAAAGTTAGGGGTGACCCAGGATGACGGCAACCATTTTAAGATACTCTACAAAGGGTGTAATAGATGTGTTGGGGAATCACAGAAAAGACCAAAAACAGTTTATGCCAAACAGAATTATACAGTGGAGTCCAGGTGATTAAGTACACACTCATGACATAACTGAAAGGTAATTATTGGGGTCTCTAGATCAGTTTTTTGGGGGCAGGGCACAGAATCTTGTTCTGACACCCAGGCTGGAGTGCAGTGGTGCGATCTCAGCTCACTACAATCTCTGCTTCCCAGGTTCAAGCGATTCTCCCGCCTCAGCCTCCCGAGTAGCTGGGATTAAAGGCAGGCACTGCCACGCCCCGCTAATTTTTGTATTTATGGTAGAGATGGGGTTTCACCATTTTGGCCAGGCTGGTCTCAAACTCCTGACCTCAAGTGATCCACCCGCCTTGGCCTCCCAAAATGCTGGGATTACAGGGGTGAGCCACCGCACCCAGCCTCTAGATCAGTTTTTATTGGCCTCAATCAATAAAGATTGAAATATTCTAGCGAACCTCCTCATGTCATGCTCAGACTATAGCAGTAGCTATTAAATTGCAGTAGCTTTTAATTTTAAAAGAATCATCTCTGTTCACAATGATTACTACTGATACCACCACTATTATTGCTACTGCTATACGCAACCACACAATCAAACATACACAATATCTTAGGGATGACAAAAATGAGGGCCAGAGCTGGCATATGACTTACCTGCAAACCATACATGAACTCACAATTAACTAACTGTAACTGAGCACCTTGTTTGGTTTGATGCATCATTTCCTACTGAAGAATGACACAAAATAATATAAAACATGATCTTAATTAAAATATATGATAATTCAATTGGAGAAAAAAGAAAATAAAATGCTACTTCCATACTTGGATCTTATCACTTCTTACTATTACTGATTCTAATAAGAAATTACCATTACTAACGTGAATAAGCTTCCTGAATCTGAAACAATGCTAGCACTTTCCCACTGTAGATCAACAACACATTACCTTACAATATGAAATGAGTAACAACAATAAACAGAGGTGAGGGACAGAGAGAAAAAAAAAAGGATACAATCCCTGTGTAGGAATTCAGAATCCCAGTGGGTAGGAAGAGAGCACATTTGTAAAACCCTGAAGTCCTGTTTTCCTAGTACCTAGCATTGTACGCAGGTGATACTAAGCATTGTGGGATAAATGCATGAATAAATCAATAATTCTTCTGGATCAGACTGATAGATAAAGGAGGCTGCCTTATGCAGCAGTCTCAGTTCACAGAGTACAAACATAGAATGCCTTCATTTTTTACATAACTACCCCATCTGGGCAATGTCAACCCCTTCTCTGACTTTCCCCATTAGTGGGGACTTCCTTAAAGTCATCCCTTGACTTTTCAGTCACTTGCAATTATCCAGTCTCATTCAGATTTCTAAGACTCAGCTCAGTTCATTTCAAAACTTCAGTCTCATAGCTGATTCCACATTCTTTTTGTCCCCTCCTCCCAGCTAGGCAAGAGCTATTGCAGTGGTGGTAGCTTGGGGTAAAGGTGGCAGTGGCCTGTCCTTCCCACACCTCCCCTCTCCTGGACTCTTTTTTTTTTGAGATGGAGTCTCACTCTGTCTCCCAGGCTGGAGTGAAGTGGCACAGTCTCAGCTCACTACAGCCTCCGCCTCCCAGGTTCAAGCAGTTCTCCTATCTCAGCCTCCCGAGCAGCTGGGATTACAGGTGCCCGCCACCACGCGCAGCTAATTTTTGTATTTTTCATAGAGATGGGATTTCACCATGTTAGCCAGGCTGGTTTTCCTGGCCTCTTTCCTGCACCACTGGATAGGGGTGGCCACAATCGCCCGGCTGGAGTCTAATCACACACGCACCCCACGAGTCCTCCATGGTCTTGGGCTGGGGGACAGTAACAAGAGCCTCCTCCCAAACCACTCCTCTAGATGACCCTGGAGAAATCTGGATTCCCCTCTAGGGGTGTGTCTCATGACAACCTCCACATGTAGGAGCCTTCTGGTTCCCCAAGCAAAAGCAGTCCCAGCCAACTGTGGCCTTCACGTCACCTGCCTGGCTCCACAAGTCCAGAGCCTGGGACTCACATGAAGCCTGTCTTTGGGATAAGGGTTCCTGACCTCACTTCTCCTTCTCCTGTGCCAGGAGCCCAGGGCAGGCAGCTGTTCCTGATGACGCACGTGTCTAGCTGGAAAACTGGATGCCAGGGTGCCCTATCTGCACAGAAAACTTTGGAAAAAGGAAGCCCCATCATTCGCCCCCAAAGGGGAAGGGGGAGGGAAGGACCAGCTTCTCTCCAAGAAAACTGCATTCTCCAAACTGTGAGCTCCTTCTGCCACCTCAGTCCTTCCTACTGGGGCTGGGAGTTTAACTGGGAGGCAGAGAACTGAAGATGGAAAAGCGGCTCTCTGAGGAGGCCCAGTGGGGCAGCCCCAATATTCAGTTGTTCTCCAACCTTAGAACCGGAGGCACCATGAGATGGGGCTGGCAGCAGGACCTACCTCCTGGCTGTTGAGAGGATTAAATAGCAATCACATGGGAAGTGCTCAGGCAAGTGCGAGCACACAGTATACGCTACAGAAGTGTCTGATTATTGTCATCATAATTTGGAGTCTTGGCTACATTTCCAGATTATTGGGGAATATCCAGTTCAGCATGACCACCAGCTTGTTGCACGAAAACCCACCTCAAATACAAAGGAAACTGCCCAATATGATCATAGTCCAACTATTGGTATCTGTTTTCACTCATCAGCACTAAAGGGACCTTGGACACTAAGGATCAAATAGCATGATAAAAAAGTTGATCGAATTCAGTGGTACTGCCTTTTAGAAATGAACTCTTTCTTCATATGAAATACTAGGTGAAAGCCTAAAACAGAACGCTGATGTGAGCAAAGCTGGTCTGGAGGACGTGTAGGAGGGCACATGTCTTGGAGTCCCTGGGGCTCCAAGGGACAAAGGTTTTAAAAAAACAAACATTCTGTTAATCTCTAATGGGTTCTGACTTTTTTATTTGAACTTTATGATTTTTGAAATCATAATTGAGGCTGGGCACCACTGTTCATGCCTGTAATCCCAACTTTGGGAGGCCAAGGTGGGAGAACTGCTTGAGTCCAGGAGTTTGAGACCCGCCTGGCAACAAAATGAGACGCCCCCCCATCCCTACAAAATTAAAAAAACAAAATAGCCAGGCATGGTGGCACATGCCTGTAGTCTCAGCTACTCAGGAGGCTGAGAAGGGAGAATCACCTGAGCCCAGGAGTTCAAGGCTGCAGTGAGCTACGATCATAACACTGCACTCCAGCCTGGGCAACAAAGCAAGATCCCATCCCAATTAAAACAACAACAAAAAAGAAATTATAATTGATCTTTAAAATCATGTTTAAGATGTGCCAGGGCCTTTAGTGAAAACATTTCTGCCTGCAGACAGAAAAGTAAGAGATGGTCCCTCCTCCCAGGGTCAGGGCAGACACTCCCTCTAACAGACGGGCAGCAATGCTGGCCAGTGTGGGCTGCTCCCAGAATGGCCTGCTGTCTGCTCCAGTGTTCCCAGCACGCCTGTGGGGTTGCCTTCTCCTAGGCAAGCGTCCAGCATCAAAATGCCAGGGTCATCCCCTGGGTCTTTGACTCTCCATCCCAGCATTTAAATCCTGGCCATTTCACAAGCAGCAGGAGGGCATTAGCCATGCCACATTGTACAGCGGGGATGAGATGTCAACAAGGGTTTAGAATCCAAAGCTGTTTATCTCACATTGAACCTGACCCTGCATCAGGATAGCTCTGTCCTGGTTCAAAGGCGACATGCAGCTTTGGCTCACAGCAACACGTCTGACCTGCTATTGAGGGATGAGGTGAGGAGAACATTTAAAAAGAAAAAGAAATTAGAAACAAAGACACACTACAATTGATAGCCAAGGACTCAAAATAAAATAAAATTGCATCACTGCTTCATGTGAAATTGGATGCCAGGCCCAGATTATTCCTAAGTTTACAAACCCCACTGGACATTTCTGCCACAGTCCTGCCACCCTAGCCACACTCTCAATCACTCCAAGCCATTTCTTGAACTTCACTAAATTTTCTGTGGTTGCCCTCAGGAATAGGAACCCCAGGATCCTCAATGCCCCAACACCACCTTCCAGAATGGGAAACAATAAACAGACTTTCAAAAAATTCTTTGTTTCTTGTTTCCCCTGAAATACAAAAATAATTCCGCCTTGTTGTAAAAACTTGAACTCAGAGCTATAAAACTTAGAAAGTGAAAATCATTTGAAATCCCAGCTTTCAGCAATAGCCACTATTAATACTTTATTAATAATTTGAGAAATAAGGTTTTATTTCACCTGTTTTTATCTAGCAAAAATATATAGAACCTACGTATTTTACCAGAAACTAGTAAATAAGTGGGATTTAGTTTTATACTGTAGGAAACAAGATAAAAATGTTTAAAAACACCACTTATCTAATACTTAGCCCTTTGAAAATAGTTGAAAAAAATTATCTACATGAAAGTTCATCACGCTGGTCCTCACAAGTTCACATACAGAAAAAAACAATCTGATAAATGTTAGTTAAGATTAGGATTAAAATTCAAAAGTCCAAAGCTAGTTTGAGCTGAATTAATGGGTAGCTGATATATAGGACCAGCTCATAATTTGCAGGGCACACTGCAAAATGAAAATGTGGGGCCCTTGTTCAGAAATTAGTAAGAATTTCAAAATGGTGATTACCAGAGCATCACACCCAAGCACAGAGCCCCTTTAAGCATGGGGCCCTATGTGACAGCACAGATCACCTGCCAGTGAAGCTAGCCCTGCCAATGCTCATTCATCCAACCATTTTATAACCAAGTGTTTACTTCGTATGTTTTCTTAAATTTTTTATTGTTATAGGTACATAATAGGTGTACCTCTCTGTGGAGTACATGTGGTGTCTTGACACAGAGGTACAACATATAATAATCATATCAGGTAACCCAAGCATTTATCATTTATTTGTGTTAGGAACATTACAATTCCACTCTTCTGGTTATTTTTAAATGTACAATAAGTTATTGTTGACTATCGTCATCCCGCGGCACTATCCAATACTGGGTCTTATTCATTCTGTCTTACTATATTTTGTACCCATTAACCATCCCCACTTTCTGCCCTCTCTTCCCAGCCTGTGGTAACCATCATTTTACTCTCTATCTCTATGAGTTCAGTTGTTTTAATTTTTAGCTCCCACATATGAGTGAAAACATGCAAAATTTGTCTTTCTGTGCCTACTTTATTTTACTTAACACAAATAATGTCTTCCAGTTTCATTCATGTTATTGCAAATGGCAGGATTTCACTCCTTTTTATAGCTGAGTAATATTTTTAAGGCTTCAGATCTATGCTGTTTGCCTTTTAAAACCATTCATTCTGTGTTTTAAAAATGTTTAACTTTCTCTAGGAAATAAATCAGCAGAATGGCAGGCAATAAAACCAGAAAAAACATTTTTTAAAGTGTATTTTAGCTTGATCTTGATTAACTTATATGCTTTTTGATGTATTTTCCAGTTGAAATGAATTGGCTATGCAGCTAATATTGTAAAAATACAATATACATTCTGGAATATCAGGTTAGCAAAAATAAAATCTTAAGCTCCATTTTATATCCAACAATCTACATCTGAGCTTATTTACAACGTGAGATGTTTTTCTATGATAGATTTTCTAATACGCTTCTAATTGTTTAAATTAAAAACATGAGCTTCCTTCCCAATATTCTCTATAGCCGTCACTAAATAGATTTCCCTTTAAAAAGGGAAAAGAAAGCCTTATCACTTGGCAGATTAAACTGTACAAAATTAAGAATTCTCTTTAGCCCCTTTAAAATGCAACAGGTTCATTTTACAGCACACAATTGCTATGTAAAGTAGCCATCCTAGAGCCTCCCTGGATCATTTAAGCGTTTTTCCACATTCAACATGAGCTATGTCATGCATAAGAATAGCTTGATCTTTTATACACGATGAGAATACCGAGAATTCCTTCTTACTGCTATAAAAGGCTCACAAAAGCCACAAAAAGGCCTGGACCACATTCTTTGGCAATTATCAGTATGAGGAGGCAAGACCAAGACAGAGAAAGAAAAGGAAAGTGATTTGTAAATGGCCTGACTACAACCAACCCTCTTTGATTAGGAGAAACAGCTGCAGAGCCTCTTTACCCTCAAGCCAAGGAGAATCGCTGCTGGTTTTGAGGTTCACCCTCCAGACAGACAGCCCACCACTCCATCCTGAAATTTCCCACCCTTTCATCCCAAGAGAAACCAGAATAGCTCTCCCATCCAAGCTTGCATGGACACAGCTCAGAACCTCTAGAATTTATTCAAGCTTCCTTTGGAGTTCAATGTAGTCACTCAATGAATGCTGCTTAAACAGAACCGTTGCATTTCCTGGCGGATATCAGAAAGAGAATGAAAAGGGAGGCAGCTCTGTGACTGGTCACCCTGAGCTCCAACCTCAAGGTCCAGGGCTGTCCCAGAGACACACAGATATTGCCCATTCCAGGTGGAGAAGTGAAGACAACTCACATTTCTTAAGAACCTATTGTATGCCAATGCCACTCCAGACACTTTGTGTGGATCATATTATTAACCCACAGAAAGCTTTACCATTTTGCAGATAAGGAAGATGACTATAGCTATGAAGGCAACTTGCTCAAAGTCACACAGCTACACAACCAAACTGCTACCCCAGTGCAGGCAATAAGGTAGGATGTTGTCTCTAGAGATTTTTACAACAGGAATAAAACTACTAAAAGTCATCTGCATCAGCAGTTCTTTTTTTTTTTTTTTTTTTTTTTTTGAGATGGAGTCTCACTCTGTCACCCAGGCTGGAGTACAGTGGTGTGATTCTGGCTCACTGCAAACTCCACCTCCCAGGTCAAACGATTCTCCCACCTCAGCCTCCCAAGTAGCTGGGATTACAAGACTCTGCCATCACACCCGGCTAATTTTTGCATTTTTAGTAGAGATGGGGGTTTCACCATGTTGGCCAGGATGGTCTCAAACTCCTGACCTCAAGTGATCCACCCACCTTGGCCTCCCAAAGTGCTGGGATTACAAGCATGAGCCACTGCATCCGGCCAAGCATCAGTAGTCTAAACAATGTCAATGAGAAGCTACTCCTTCACAAAAACAATTGTTTTGTTGGTTTAGGTTCCAAACAATTATTGCAACCACTGTTGAGATTAATATATATGTAAGTTTCAAATTAGCATATGTGTATTACTTACGCTTTCATAAGCATGGTATTTACATGAAATTTATTTGGAGAACTCTTGGATTTGTAGTTGCTCATGCAAATCCAGACTCACCTACACACACAGATTTAGAAAATAAATTCATACTAGTTTAGAATCAATTCATTTTCAATTCCATTTCCAACACAGTTTGTATCTCCAATCCCTGCAGTATTATCGATTCACTGATTAAAACAGATTTGGTATAAACAGTGATAGCACAGTGATTATAAAAATGAAGAATCAGATTTTAATTCAGATATGAAATATTTTATTGGATCTGAGTAGTATATTTAAAACTTACATCCATTCTTCTTCAATCATTCATTGTTTACAAACTGAAGAAAAAATCAAGAAAATTATTGCTGACTGCATAGTTTTTATTGAAAATAATGTTGTCATATAGAGGACAGTAATGTGAAAAATTATCTGTTCCAGGCGTCAAACACACTATGTGAACTTTCACTGCACTCCATCAAAATGACCCAATCCACAGAAAGAACCAGCATCCTGCTGGAGGCTGGGAAAACCACTGTGTGACTTGTTGGCCAACAATCGAACTTTTTGTTCACAATGGTGAATCACTAAAACCAGCCATTTTCCAGCAACGCCATGCTTCTGTTTTCTTCTTGTAAGAAAAGTATACCCTTTCAAAGGGATTTATCACTGCAATAATCCTTACCTTTAACCAAAAACATATAATATTCCATGAAAAATTAATGGCTTTTCTTCAAATTCAAATAGTTCCAATTTTTTGTCAAATACAAAAGACCGTAAAATTCCCAAACTCAGCTATCGGTGGCACCAACATTGACAAGGCTTCTCCAAACCTCCACTCTGTCCTCATCTCCCACCTCCCACATGGCTGTCCTCTGGGCTGCTTCAGGCCTTCTATAATTTGCCTGCACACAGTCTAATGGCTCTTCTTTCCAGCCACTCAATTCCCAGAGCTAAGATGACACATGTCTTAAAGACAAGAACTGTCACCAAACCATCTGAATCCCCTCCTCTCCCTTTCCTCTTACACAGTCCTGGATACATTGTAAAAGCCAGTGGTCTGTTTTAATTTATTTAACAAATACTAATACAATGTTAGCTACAAGTCAAAAAGTGGAACATCCGTTTACTGTTGGGAGGTACAAATTTAAATAATAAAGTGTTTTTTATAATTATTAAAGTAGTAAACCTAAACATGTAATTACCATATAACCCAGCAATTGCACTCTTAGGCATTTTAGGCATTTTTCCCAGAGAAATGAAAACTTATGTTCACACAAAAACCTGTACACAAATGTTCATAGCAGCTTTCTTTGTAATAGCCAAAAACTGGAAAGATGCCAGATATCCTTCAATAGGTGAATGGTTAAACAAACTGTGGTACATACATACCCTGGAATACTATTCAGCAAGGAAAAATAATACACCATTGATACACTCAACAACTTAGATAAATCTCCAGGAAATTATGCTGAGTGGAAAGGCTTGTCCCAAAAGGTTACACACTGTATTATTGCTTTTACTTTATTTTATTTTTTGAGACAGAGTCTTGCTTTGTTGCCCAGGCTGGAGTGCGGTAGTGTGATCTCAGCTTACTGCAACCTCCACTTTGCCGGTTCAAGTGATTCTCCTGCCTCAGCCTCCTGAGGAGCTGGGACTACAGGTGCACACCACCACAACTGGCTAATTTTTGTATTTTTAGTAGAGATGGGGTTTCGCCATATTGGCCAGGCTGGTCTCGAACTCCTGGCCTCAAGTGATCCACCCACCGTGGCCTCCCAAAATGCTGGGATTATAGGCATGAGCCACCATGCCTGGCCTGATTTCATTTATATAACATTTTAAAAACGACAAAATTTTAGAAATGGAGAACAGATTAGTCCCTGCCAGGTGTTTCGTCAAAGGGAGGGAGGTGGATGTGGTTGTAAAAGGCAAAGCAAGAGATCCTTGTGATGGAACTATTTAGTATCTCGACTGTAGTGCTGGGAACATGAACCTACATGTGTGATAAAATTGTATAGGGCTAAATATATACACACATACAAATGAGTAGAAGTAAAATGGGAAATCTTTTATAAGATAAATAAGAGAGGTAGATTGTAACAATGTTAATATCCTGGCTGTGATACTCTTCTACAGTTTTGCAAACTGTTATCACTGGGGGAACTGCATAAATGGTACATGGGAAATCTCATCATTATTTCCTTTTTTAGTTTTATTTTTAACTGATACATTCTAAATTCTTTCTTTTTTTTTTTTTTTTTTTTTTGAGACGGAGTTTCACCGTTGTTGTCCAGGCTAGAGTGCAATGGCGCAATCTCAGCTCACTGCAACCTCCGCCTCCTGGGGTCAAGCGATTGTCCTGCCTCAGCCTCCCGAGTAGCTGGAATTACAGGTGCCTGCCACCATGCCTGGCTCATTTTTTGTATTTTTAGTAGAGATGGTGTTTCACCATGTTGACCAGGCTGGTCTCGAACTCCTGACCTCAGGTGATCCACCCGCCTTGGCCTCCCAAAGTGAAGCTTTATTGCAGGTGTGAGCCACCATGCCTGGCCTAAATTATTTCCTACAAGTGCATCTGAATCTACAATTATCTCAACAAAAATTTCAGTTAGAAAGGTATTAAGCCAACCAAAAAAAAAAAAAAAAAAAACCCATCCCAAACCCCAAACTCTTAATATTTATTAAGCAAACACTTACATGGTGCTCACTAATTGCCAGATACCATTTTAAGTACTTAAAGGTTAACTCATTGACTCCTTCTAACAATCATATGTGGTATGTACCATAATTCCCATTTTACAGATGAAGAAACTGAGGTGCAGAGCGGTTAAATAACTGTCCAAAGGGCACACAGTGAGTAAGTGGGTGGAAGATGATTCCAACATAAGCAGTCTGGATCCAGAGCTCTCCCTTCTGAGATCTCTGCATTACACCCATGAGGGCTAGTGGGTGGACAGGCACAGAAGACCCTGAATTCCGACAGCAGTTCTTTTCGAAGGTTCCCAGCACCCAGGGGAAAGCATGACACATCCTTCCGATCATAAAGCCAATCATAAACTTCACATGCTTTCAACTTCATTTATGTATTTTTTAGAGACAGGGCCTCACTGTGTCGCCCCGGGCTGCAGTGCACGGTCACCATCCAAGCCCATTACAGCCCCAAACTCCTGGGCTCAAGCAATCTTCCTGCCTCAGCCTCCAGACTAGCTGGGACTACAGGTGTGTACCATCTCACTCAGCAAATTTGTTTGTTTGTTTGTTAGAGATGGGGGGGGTCTCACTTTTGAACTCCTGCCCTCAGGTGATCCTCCCACCTAGGCCTAGCAAAATGTTGGGATTACAGGTGTGAGCCACCACACTCAGCTGATATGCTCTCGACTTTAAAGGAAGTAAACAGAATGATTGAATTCTAATGTAAAATCTTCCACTTGATGAGAGTGAACACGTTTAACACTTGAGAGCAACTTCCCACTTTTGCCCAGCAGAGGTTGGAAAACAGAAAGAAGAGGTGGGCACATTGGGGAGCACATTTCAGAGGGAAGGTGAGGAGGCCTAAAAAGCACAGTGCGTCTGGGGGCAGATAAAAGGGGATAGCTGAGGCTGGCTGAAACAAAACCACGCAATCACATCCTGCTTCACACAATTGTCCCAGCTCCCAAAGTCCTGCTGCTCTATCCCCAGAGGAATGCACCTTGTCTGGCACTCTCCCTCTCTGATAATCCCCCATTAGCTCTCTGCCTTATCAGCATCAAGCCCACAGGCTCTTACAGATCCTGGCCAGTGCGGACCCTGGGGATTGAAACTCAGAACCTATGCAGCATTCCAGGTTGCAGACCTATAGCAAGGCAATCACGCTTGGGAGATTTTCAGATTATCAAGTGGGAAAGGCAGGAATGTCACGGCCTCTGTGGGTGGACACAGGGACATTCATCAAAATGACAGCTACCATGAAATCCCTGACTCCCTTTCCCACTGGATGGTGTGGAGCTGGGGTGTGTGCATGGACATGCATATGTACAAACCGAAATTATTTTAGCAGAAAGTCATTTCCCAAGATAAGGCAAAGGAGGGCTGGACCTGAACTTTTCAAAAGGCAAGCTCCCAACCAGCAAGGCACTGTAACTTAACACTAACAGTGAGATCTCCGGCTCATATACGGGGTAAATGATGGGAACAGCATGTTCCCCGTGGTCCAGGCTGATGCGAGTACCATTCAGAAAAAAAGGAGAATCAGTACCAGGGAGTAGGACCGGACTTTATGGGTTTCTTAAGACAGGAACTCTTGGAGATTTTCAGTTAAACTTTGGCTGACCAGGTGAGAAGTAAGCCCCACTGTGAACTCCAGGCTGGAAGAAACTAGGAGGAAAAAAAAAAAATTCTTCACAATCTGTAATTTTGAGAAAGAACCACTGGGAACGGAGTTGAGAAGGGTCACCAGGAAAATGGAACCCCTGGCTCACACAGGTATCCCAAAATGACTCAGCTCTGTGCATCAGTTTTCACATTTAAATGACATTTCCTTTGCAATGAGTCTGAAAATTTCCCCTCCCAGATAAGGCAGAAGCAAAGAGGGGTTTTTGTTTGTTTGTTTGTTTTGTTTTGTTTTTTTTGAGACGGAGTCTTTCTCAGCCACCCAGGCTAGAATGCAGTGGCACGAACTCGGCTCACTGCAACTTCCATCTCCCGGATTCAAGCGATTCTCCCGTCTCAGCCTCCCAAGTAGCTGGGATTACAGGCACCCGCTATCATGGCCGGCTAATTTTTTTATTTTAGTAGAGACAGGCTTTCACCATGTTGGCCAGACTGGTCTTGAACTCCTGACCTCAGGTGATCTGCCCGCCTCAGCCTCCCAAAGTGCTAGGATGACAGGGGTGAGCCACCGTGCCTGGCCCAAAGAGGGTTTTTATTTGTTGTCCATCCCATTTCCTGCTTTGGTTGCTGGCATGTAAGTAGGTAATCCTGGGGCCTCTGTCACTGTCCTGTGAATAGGAGGCCACAGGCATAAGAACAAAAACATCATGGAACGTGTGAAGGTAGGGGATGGAAAGACTTTGGGTCCCTAAAGACCCTGTTGAGCCACCAAACCAAACCTAGGCCTCTGCCTCCAGGTTTCATGTTGAGATGAGAAATGTCCCTCTGGTTTAAGCCACTGTTGGGGTTCCTGTTGGCAGCCAAGGATTTCTTAATTGGTACAGCTCCTCTGCAAAGATTTTGCTTAACAATCATAAAAGGTTGCCAATTCCACACTCCCTAACTGGCCCAAGGCTGAAACTTGGATGAAACCTCTAGGTCTCTGTATCCTATTATCTAAATCTGAAGCGCCCAAGTGAAAAAATGTAGCACCTATAAATCCAGCCAACCTTGTCTGGTGTTCATGCCAAAGGCTCAACAGATAAACACAAAGACACAGAAATGGGAGGGACTAGGGGGAGGCATGGGAGAGGTGAAAAACAGGAAGAGGGGAGTACAGTAGTCCCCCCTTACCCACAGTTTCGCTTTCCAAACTTTCAGTTACCCACAGTCAAGCGTGGTCCAAAAATATTACATGGAAAATTCCAGAAATAAATAATTCATAAGTTTAAAATTACACACTGATCTGAGTAGTCTGATGAAGTCTTGGGTCATCCTGCTCTGTCCACCCGGGACGTGAATCACCTTTTTGTTCAGCATATACATGCTCTCTATACTTCCACCCGCGAGTCATTTAGTAGCCACCTCAATGATCGGATAAACGGTGATGATACGGCAGTGCGTGTGATCAAGGCATCCTTATTTCGCTTCATAATGGCCCCAACGCACAAGAGTACTGTGCCTAGTTTATAAATTAAACCTTATCATAGGCATGTTATGTATAGGAAAAAAACATAGTATATATATATAGGGTTCAGTACTATTTGCAGTTTCAGGTATCCACTGAGGGTCTTGGAACATATCCCCCATGGATAAGGGGGGACCACCGTATAAAGGAAAAAAGAGACAGGAAACAAGTACCCTTTAAGAATGCAGGTTTGGTTTTTTTTGGTTTTTTTTGTTGTTGTTTTGTTTTTTTAAACGGCTGTGTGCAGTGGCTCACACCTGTAATCTCAGCAATTTTTGTGGCTGAGGCAGGCAGATCATCTGAGGTCAGGAGTTCAAAACTAGCCTTACCAACATGGTGAAACCCCGTCTCTACTAAAAATACAAAAATTAGCCAGGCGTGGTGGTCGGCGCCTGTAATCTCAGCTATTTGGGAGACTCAGGCATGAGAATCACTTGAACCCAGGAGGAGGCAAACGTTGCCGTGAGCCGAGATTGCACCACTGCACTCCAGCCTGGGAGACAGAGCAAGAGTATGACTCCGTCTCAGGAAAAAAAAAAAAAAAAAAAAACAAGAATGCACTTTTTTTTTTTTTTAAAGATGCCCTCATACTTTTCAAAATCAGCATGCCTTGAGTAAGAAGCCACTGCCTGCCGGATCTCCATCATCACGTGGATCTGGAAAGGTTAAGTCCATCAGTGGAGCCCCCGTCTCACATGGCGCAGACGTGTGAACGACCAATGGCTTCTTGCATTGCCTGTGCATGACTTGGCTGGCCAAAGTATATTTTACATTAGCTTAGGTCCTGACATTCTATCATGTTCCCTGTCAGGAAGCCAAGTAGTTCTTGGAAGCTTGCACACCAAGTGACATATAACAGAACCCTAGCAAATGAGACGGCCCTTTGCCAAGTGCCCTTAAGTTAAAGGCTCTTCTTGCCTCTCCCACCTCTGTGGCAGTGGTCTGTCTGGCTGGGCTGAGAGCAGACATATACCACTGAAAGGTCACCATCCTCTGCCAGCATCTGAGGTACTTTTCAAGGAGGCAGTGTCACATGGTGTGGGGCTATTTGCAATTGAGGTGCCTTTAGCAATATGTATCACTGAGTCAGGAACTAAAAGTGGGAGAGAGAGGGGTACCCTAGGCTGTCTATGGAGCATGGCATAAAGCTGAAGGAATGGCCATCAAAATGACACCTTCCCTTTCCAGTTCCACGCTGTCTTCAACGAACCTGCCACCCCAAGGGACACTCTGTCAGGCTGTAAGAGGAGAAGCTCCAATGCCACCTCACATGACTCTGTCCAGAACGTCTGTGGCCCTGTGGCTGGAGTTTCTGCACCCTCCTCACAGGGTGTCAACACTCTTGCAAGGAAGATGGGCCCTCAAGGACAGGCAGGGTTCCTGCCAGGCTCCTGCCAGCGAGGGCAACTCCTGGTGCTCTCCTTCTGGCCTCCCCAGGGGCCGCCATCACAGCCTCTTTTTCCGGTGCTCCCCTGCCCTTCCCAGCCCACCTCCTGTGTGTCCTGGGTATCTGCCATAAGCTCAGAACTGTGCAGGGCATGCTGGAGCAATGCTGGGAAGTATAGGGGAAGTCTTTGCCCACAGGGCCTGTGATAACTAATATAAGAAACAAGGGCCGGGCGCGGTGGCTCACGCCTGTAATCCCAGCACTTTGGGAGGCCGAGGCGGGTGGATCATGAGGTCAGGAGATCGAGACTATCCTGGCTAACACAGTAAAACCCCGTCTCTACTAAAAATACAAAAAAATTAGCCGGGCGTGGTGGTGGGCGCCTGTAGTCCCAGCTACTCGGGAGGCTGAGGCAGGAGAATGGCGTGAAGCCGGGAGGCGGAGCTTGCAGTGAGCCGAGATCGCACCACTGCACTCCAGCCCGGGCGACAGAGTGAGACTCAGTCTCAAAAAAAAAAAAGAAAAAAAAAAAGAAACAAGGCCCCTGTTTCTTCAATGTGAGGGAATAAATAATTGAGAATTGATGGGATTGTGGTGTGGGGAATGCGCTGATAAAATCAGGGGAGGGAGGCATCACAAGAGAAGCGGCTGGTCAGTGAAGACTTCTTGGAAGAGGTGAGACTTGAGCAAAAGCTTGAGGGAAGGATGAGGACCAGACAGGGAGGAAATGAAGGGATAGTGACAGCGGATGTGTGATGATCATGAAACAAGGTGGGCTCAGGGGCCAGGAAACAACCAGCATGGGTGGCATCCAAGGAGGTGGTGAGAAGTGAACTCATGCAGGTAGGACTGTGCCACATTTCTGGCTGCCTGCATGGCAAACAACAAACAATACCTCAATCCCTCTGCCTGGGCACACCTCTGTATCCCAGCTCTTGGCATGGGCCTGGCTCATAATTAGTGCTCAATACACACTGAAGAGTGAACCAAGGAAATTACTAAGCACCCTCAGTCATGCAGGAGGACCCAAACTAAGAAACAAAACCATATTTAAAGGCAGGGATTGAAAACTCATGGGCCAAGCCCAAGTGGGCCAGGCAAGTAACAAAAGTACAGCTGGCTAGGAGTGAGCAGTGGGAAACAGCCAGGGATACTGACGCATGGACGCCCATCTTCAGGGGGACGGTTCCTACCTGACTACAGCCCAGCACTGCTGCTGAGGTTCACGAGCCCAGTGTTGTTGGGCTTTTGTTGTGTGAAATCCCCCAACTTTTAAATCTGAGCAATGAACTTAAAAAAAAAATTCTGCATAGACCAAACAAAACACATAACTCAAAGTCATATCCAGCCTGAGCCATCTTTGGCTATACAGGATAAGTTTTTTTCCTTAAGAAGTGGATAGTCTAAAAAAGTCCCCAACAAAATTAATCTATGATGACAGAGGTAAGAATGGGGGTTGCCTTTGGTGGCAGGGAGCTGTGGACAGGCTCCCTTTTGGGAGGCTGGAAATCTCCGGTCTTTTGGTCTGTGTGGTGGTAACAGGGATGAGCACACATTTGAGAATTCATCAAGCTGTAAAAGTAAGAGTTGCAGACTTTACTATATCTAGTAACGTAAAAAGCAAAAAAGGTCCCCCAGAGTTGGACGAAACCCTCTCCAGAGTGTGCTTTAAGCTGTGCTGCTCCTTGAGCCTCAAATTCCCTTTGGCTCTCCCTCTCTTTACCCTGCTGCCACTCACTTGCCCTATCAGCCATGGCCCAGGCAGTACTTCCTCCAGGAAGCCCTCCTACTCCACCCCAGCCCAGGGTTGCGCTTGGCCCATCTGGGTGCTCCCAGATCCAGCCCAGTGAGTGCCACTTCATCCCCACCTTCATCACTTCCAAGGTCTGCCACCCTTGGAGTTTCTGAGGTCCTGGGGATGAGGACTGTGCACTGCTCACTGTGGTGCAGGCATCGCACACAGTGGGCATTCAGCAGAGGTCTGACGTGACAGCTCAATCCCCTCCAGCAATCAGCAAAGGGGAGGATGCCTCCCTCCCAACCCCATCTCTATTTCCCAAGAAGTGACTGAGCACAGAATCTGGAAACATGAGATCTGGAGAGAAAAAAAAGCCAGGGGACTAGCTGAGTCCTGGGTAAGAAGTCCTGGGGGAGCAGGGTTGGGGACATGTACATCTAAAGATTTAAAATGCGATTCTCTTGCAACCAGCTATGGTGACTTCCTACTGAGGAGAGGAAATAAGGATGCGTACAATTCTTAAATCATTTCCCTGGCCAAAGAAACTCTAGCCCAGTGTGGCTCACGCTTCCGCAGGCATCAGAATCACCAGAGGCTTTGTTAAAAACAGATTCCTGGGCCCACCGAGGAGACTGATTGGCTCTGGAACAGGGCCTGAGAATTTGCATTCCTAAGTAGATGCTGATGCTGCTGGTCCAGGGACCCCCACTGTGAGTGACACTGGCTCAGGCAAGACCACTACTAGGAAGAACAAAATATCACAATGCATCAGTGTTCTTTCAGTGACTCGTTTAACAAATTTTTATTACATTTGTACTGTGTGCAAAGCCATGTAAATGATGCAGACATAATTAGAACTAGTAGTTGCACTCTTACCCTTGGTCACCAGAAAATGGATTGCTACCTCTCAGTGCCCGTCACAAGATTTGCTGTTAAAGCAGAAAATGACACCCACTTTCAGCCACTTCCCAATGCTCAAATGATCTCAGGTTCAAACTCATGACTCTGAGAACAAAGTGTGTGAAGTCCACTCCCATCAGCGAACTCATCTGTTTCTCCAAACATTTCTGATGAAATGAATCATTTCTCTTGGGCCTCTCTTCAATACATCACCTCCTTTGTTTAACCAGAAGAGGAGTTGGTTGTAGATTTTGTACTCTGGGCTGGGCAAGGGGCGGACACATTTCCCCTGGAGTCCAAGACAGCAAAGGGTCTCCAGAAGAGTCTGAGGGTGGAGGCAGCTTTCCAGCAGACAGACAAACACACTGCTCTGAAATAGCACCCCTTCCCGTCCCAGGCAGGAGCCGCCTTCTGACATATTCAGTTACAAGTGAGTGCCTGGGCATTAAATCTAAATGGCCCATGCTATGGAATGCCTGGGCAGCATGCAGTTAGATTATTTATGCCCTCTGCACCTGTGGAAGTGAGGTTTAATTATTTATTTCATGTTAAATTTCCAATCCTTGGCTTCCAGTCTGCAGATGAATAAACACCTCAGTTAAACTGCAAGGGACTTTGGGTCATCCACTCAGCAGGGGCCAGAAAACTTAAGGATTTCAGCACCTCAGGATGTCATCTCACTCACTGCCTGACGATATCGTAACAAAAATCAATCCTGTGGCAGAGTTTTAAGAATCCTTTGAAGTGACAATATCTGAAAAATTCAGTTTTGCCCTCTCAATCAAAATGTAACTCAAGAGGTAAGGACACAACCTTTGAACCACAGACATGACACTATACTCTGCTAGTATATCTTTCCTGACTTGCTATAGGAGGCCACTAGCCCGACTTACTCCAATTCTTTCCTAAATTTGGGCAAAATTCAAAATTGTTGAATTTTGAATTCAACAATTCAAAATTGTTACAACTCTGGAGTTAAACGTCAGTCAGCTCCTTGTGGTGTCTGATTAAAATGTAATACTAAGGTATGTTCTAACTGAACTAGTTGCCTTCTTATGGTATAATCCAGTTTGCTGTTAGCAACAGGGCTGTGGTTTGGAAATTGCTATCTTAACCCAAACCATCATCAGCTCTGCACCTCAAGCAGAACTGCTCAGAATTCAAACCTCAACCCTTCTCTACTTGCCTTTTCCTGTATTAGTAACTTGAGTCCAATCTCCTGTTCCAATGAAACGGTTAGATTCCCATTTTGCTATATTTTCTTCTGTGGAGAGAATATCAGTTTTCACTTACAATTCTGGAAGGTTTCCAAGGCCATGCACAAATTTACTGACTGCATCATCGTAGTCCCCTTCCTCTTAAAAGTGGCTGCTCAAGCTTTTGACATAAGAGCTAGCCCAGCCCCAACAAAGATGGCAGTGCCTGAGAATGAATTCACTTCTTTAATAAGACCAGGATACAAAGCTCTAAACTTTACAATTTGGGTTACAGAATCAATTTCTTTTGGGGGATCAAGGCTGCCTTTTGGCTTTGGTTTCATTCGGTTCATTGGGTTCATTGGTTCTCCCAAAGCACAGGGAGTTGTCTGCTTTGTGCGCTTCTGTGTTCTGCATGGTTGGGATACCTATGGTTATGACGGTGCTTGGTAGAGGGCAGCGAATGCTTGTTGCATGAATGACTGTCTACCAGGAAACACCCATCCTGAAGACCAGGTAGAAGCACACAGGAAAGTCACAAAGCTCTTGTGCCCCGCTGATGCTGGTTGCTTCTCTTAGCTCTGTCTGACCCAGTGTCTGATAAGAAAATGGAGAAATTTAAATTTGAGCCAAATATAACACTGGTTCATTCTGCTACACAAATTAAATGGGCTAAGGACCATATAAAAGCAGTCAGTTTACCGAGAGTGAGGATAATTGTGAGTCAATAATGATATTTTACCAAAAACTCCACAGAGGCCCTGTAATCTAAACTATGTCACTGGTATGTTGGAATCATTTTCATATAGCATGATAATCTTATATACAAATGAGATTTCCCACTTTTAATGAGTCACAAGACATATAGTAAAATATTTTATTAAATATTTGGCAAAAATTGAATACACATTAACAATCATATATACAAGCAAAAGCCTCATGTTCCTTGGTACTTTACCTTGGAAAGAAATAACATGTCATTTAAAATGAGAGTTTCACTCTAAGACAAGAAAGTAATTCAATAAAACAGACAGTAGTAACAAATTTGCCAACAGTTTAGTTTAGAATGGTCATGTTTGAAATGGACGAATGCCTAGAAAGATACAATCTACCAAAACTGACCCATGAAGAAGCAGAAAATATGAAAAGACCGATAACAAATAAGGAGATTGAATCAGTAATCAAAAACCTCCTAACAAAGAAAATCCCTGTACCAGATGGCTTCACTGGAAATTCTACCAAACATTTAAAGAAGAATTAACACCAGTCTTTCTCAAACTCTTCCAAAAATTTGATGAGAAGAAAACATTTCCTACATATTCTATGAGGCTAATATGATCCTGATACCAAAGCAAGACAAAAACAGTACAAGAAAAGAAAAATGATAGAACAACATCCATCATGAATATGATGCAAAAATCCTCAACAAAATACTTGCAAACCAAATTCAGCAGCATATTTAAAGAACTATACACTATGACCAAGTGGGATTCATTCACAGAATGCAAAGATAGTTCAATATAAAAAAATTAGTCAATGTAACATACCACATTAACAAAATAAAAAGGAAAACCTCATGAGCATCTAATCGATGTCAAAAAAGCATTTGACAAAATTCAACACCTTTTTATGACAATAACACTCAATAAACTAGGAATGGAAAAAAAAACTTCCTCAGCATGATAAAGGTTAGATACAACAAACCTACAGCTAACATCATACTCAATGGTAAAACAAAACAAAACAAAACAAAAAACTGCAAGTTTTCTCTTAATACCAGAAGCAAGATAAGAATGCTTGCTTTCTCCACTTCTATTCAACATAATACTAGAAGTTCTAAACGGGGCAATTAGGCAAGACAAAGAAATGAAAAGCATTCAAATTGAGAAGGAAGAAGTCAAACTATTTCTGTTTGCAAATGACATGGTTTTATATGTAGAAAACCTTCAAGTTACACACACACACAATGGTTATAGCTCATAAACAAATAGCAAAGATGCAGGATACAACATCAACTCATAAAATCAGTTGCATTTTTACACACTAGTAATTAACAATCCGTAAAGAAAATTATGAAAACAATTTCATTTATAATAGCATCAAAAAGAATAAACTAGGAATAAAGCAAGGAGATGAAAGGCTTGTACAATGAAAACTACAAAGCATTGCTGAATAAACTCAAAGAAGATAAAATAAGTGGAAAGACATTCCATGTTCATGGATTGGTAGACTTAATATTGTAAGTGACCTACAAATTGAATGTAATTCCTATCAAAATCCCAATAACATTATTTTCAGAAATAGAAAAATTTATCCTAAACTTCACATGGAATCTTAAGGGACAAATCCCAAATAGCCAAAGAAATCTTGAAAAAGAGGAACAAAGTTGGGAAATGTATACCTCCTGATTTCAAAACTAACTACAAAGCTACAGTAATCAAAAGAGTGTGGTACTGGCATAAGGACAGACATAGAGCAGTAGAATACAATAGAGAACCCAGAAAAAAAAAACTTTACATATATGATCAATTTTCAACAGGTGTACCAAGGCCATTCAATGGGGAAAGCACAGTCTTTTCAACAAATGGTGCTGGGAAAACTGGGTATCCACATGCAAAATAACGAAGTTGGATCCTTACACAATATGCAAAAAGGAATCAAAGACCAGAACTTGAGATTATAAACTACAGTTTACACGATAAAATTCTTAGAAGAAAACATATGGGGAATGCTTCGTAACATTGGATTTGGCAATGACTTCTTGGGTATGACACAAAAGGCACAAGCAATAAAAGAAAAAAGAAATAAATTGAAGTTCATAAAAATTAAAAACTTTCATGCATTAAAGAACACTATCAAGAGAGTAAAAAGACAACACACAGAGTGGAAGAAAATATATGCAAAGCATATGCCTGATAAAGGGTTATATTCTGAATACATAAAGAAATTCTACAGTTCAACAACAACAAAAAATTCAATTCAAAAACAGGTAAAGGACTTGAACAGATATTTCTCTAAAGAAGATATACAAGTGTCCAATAAGCACATGAAAAGATGCTCAACCTCATTGGTCACTAGAGCAATGCAAATCAAAACTACAATGAGATACTACTTCACACCTACTAGGATGGCCATAATAAAAACAAACAAAATAACAAGTGTGTTTGAGAATGTAGAGATATTGGAATCCTCTTGCATTGCTGGTGGGAACATAAAATGGTTCAGCCACTGTGGGAAGCAGTTTGGCAGTTCCTCAAAAGCTAACCACAGAATTATCATATTTTCTTAGTCAATTCGAGGTGCTATAACAAATTGCCATAGACCAGGTTGCTTGAACACGCACATTTACTTCTTACAGTTCTGAAGGCTGGGAAGTCCAAGATCAGGGCACTGGCAGATCTGGTGTCTGGTGAAAGCACTCCTTCTAACTTGGGGCTGTATTCTCCTACTATCCTCACATGGTATGGGTAGAGAGCAAGAGCAAGAGCAAGCTCTTTCGTGTCTCTTCTCATAAGGATTCTAATCCCATTCAAGAGGGCTCCACGGCCTCCCAAAGACCTCGTCTCCTAATACCATCACATGGGGGGTTAGTATCTCAACATATGAATTTTGAGGGGACACAAACATTCAGTCCATAACACATAAGATCCAGCAATTCTGTTCCTAGGTATATACCCAAAAGAATTGACTCAGGTCTTTCAAGTCCAGCAAGGACTCAAATATTTGTACACCAACATTCATGGAAGCATTATTCACAATAGCCAAGAGGTGAAAACAATGCTCCTGGCCATCAACAGATGAATGGATAACTAAAATGTGATATATACATATATTGTACTTACAAAGTATATTTTATTCAGCCATAAAAAGGAATACAATTTTGATACATGCTACAGTATGAATGATCCGTGAAAACACGATGCTAAACGAAATAAGCCAGACAAAAAGGACAAATATTGTACGGTTTTACTTATATGAGATACCTAAAATAGGCAAATTCATAGAGACAGAAAGTAGCCTAGAGGTTAGCAAGAGCTGGGGGAAGAGGGACATGGGGAGTTTTGTTTAATGGGTAGAGAGTTTCTGTTTGGGTGATGAAAAAGTTAAGGAAATAGTGTGGGTGGTTAAACAACTTTGTGAACCTATTTAATGTCAGTGAATTGTACAGTTTTTTTGTTTGTTTGTTTGTTTTTGAGACAGGGTCTTGCTCTGTTGCACAACCTGGAATGCAGTGGCGCTATCACAGCTCACTGCAACCTCAAATTCCTAGGCTCAAGCGATCCTCCTGCCTCAGCCTCTCAAGTAGCTGGAACTACAGGCACACACCACCACACCCAGCTAATTTAAATTTTTTTAGTAGACAGGAGGGCTCACTGTGTTGCCCAGGCTGGTCTAAAACTCCCAGCGTCAAGCAATCCTCCAGCCTCAGCTTCCCAAAGTGCTGGGATTACAGGTGTGTGCCACCATGCCTAGTCAAACTGTACAATTAAAAATAGTTAGGTTATGTATCTATTTAACCACAATAAAAAAAGGCCATAGTTGTTTATTTTAAATCACTCATTTCCAGGGTTTTTAAGATAACTGATATCATTCCATAAATTGGTCTGAAGGCCCTATTTAAGCATTGTTTCATTCCCATTTTCTGGAAGCACTTAAAATTAAGATATCTCTTTTATGAGTGACACAAATTGACAATCAGATGAAAAGCCCATCTAAATATATGCAATCCAGAATCTTCCCTGGCCTCTACCTCTCTGATTTTGTCACAGCTTCTTGATGATATGAAGAATACCAAGAAATAGAAACACTGCCACTTTAGACTTGTAAAAGGCTTTATACTCTATGCCCATTGTCACTAAATGTACAAAATGCCATCACCAACAGGAGGGACTCTACACTGTGGGACTAGAAGCAATGGAAACAAGGCTTTCCAAGGGATTTCCCAACAAACAAACTCCCTAGATTTTTAAAGACCCACACTACCAGCACAGAACAACCGTGTGGATTTCCAACAAATATAGAAAATAGTTATACAAGACGGAACTGTAAAACACCAATTAAACTGTTACTGATATTTTCTCCCATCAAAAGCAGGCACCTGCCCCTGAGCTCCGGCCAATAGAGCTGAAAGGGAAGGCTGGCCCATGGATTTCCAACTTTCTCTGAGTCCTTAGTCTGATTGATTTTTCCTCATAGCACTCATTAGCTGACATTATACTGTTTGTGCATGTGTTTACTTGCTATGTCTGTTTCCTAGAAGCTAAGCTCCATGAGGGCAGGTTTTGTCTCTCACTCACCCCTGTGTCCCCAGGCCTCCAGCAGAGCCTGACTCATGGGAGGCCCCAGTCAGCATGTGCTGAACCAAGGGAGTGCAAGAGTTGAGTTGGTTGGAGGATCTACTGATCTTGATTCTATCAATGTCAATATCCTGGTTATGATATCAGGTGATAGTTTTCAAGATGTTGCCATTGGGGGAAACGGAATAAAGGGTACACAGGGTCCTTCTATATTATTTCATACAACAGCAGGTGAATGTTGAATTATTTCAAAATACAAAGTTTAATTTTTAAAAACTTTAAAATACATGCAAACAAACAAAAAATGCCTAAAAGCCATTCTATAAGATCCTATTATTCTTCAAAACTGTAAAGGTGATAAAAAAAAAAAGGAAAGACAGAGAAGTTATTATAGGCTGGGGAAGACTAAGAAGAAATGATAACTAAATGCCATGTTGGATCCTGGGTAGGATCATGAAACAGAAAAAGGACATTGGTGGGAAAACTGAAGAAATCTGAATAATGTCCATAGTTTGTTAATAGTATTGTACCAACATTAATAATGTTTTAGTTTTGAAAAATGTACCATGGTTATGTAAGGTATTGACATTAGGGGAAGTTAGGGAAACTCTATGTTCTTGATTTGTAGCTTTTTTAGTAAATCTAAAATTATTGCAAAGTAACAGTGCTTTTTTTTTAAATGCAGGATTGGAAGAAGGATGTTTGATAATGCACCAAGCAGTTAACTAGAACTATATCTGCTTTACTTTTCAGATAAAAATCATACAAATCTAAGCAGTAAAAATGTTGGGACATCAATGCGTAAACAATTATGTTGTGGTATGAATCCGAAATCCTTGGGGCCAAATTTGGTGAAATTTAGAATCTTTTTCATTTTGAAAAACAAACAAGTATGATGCATGTGCTAGACTTTGAACCCAGTAGAGTCCAGGCCAGAACCATAGCATTAAACACATGAACATTTCTTGAGTAAAATGCATAAATAGTCACACTATGTGAGATTAAAAAGAAAGACTGCAAACAGCCTCTCATCCTATCAAGTCAGATTTTGTTGCCAAATACTTTTGCTCAAAACTTTAAGAAAAACCTCTCTGTTTTCAGAGCTATTTGTATTTCAAAACTGCAGATAAGGAATTGTGGACTGGATTATTAGGATTCCAAATGAATAATATTTGATTTTTAATTTGTTAGACCACCAGATTTCTAAAAATATCACCTCATTATTTCTCTCTCTCCTTTTTAAAACACACACACACACACATACACACATACACACACACACACACACACACACACACACAAAACCATTTAGGAGTAGCACTCATGACCCAGAGGAAGGACAAGGGGGACTTCTAGGATGTTGATGTTTTATTTCTTAATCTAGGAGCTGGTTAAAAGAGTAAACATTCAATGAGCTATGCACTTAAAATTTGTGTACCTTTTTTATATGTATCGTAAGTGTTGATGCAACATTTTTAAAAAAGCAGCAATGACACAATTGATGTAAAGTCAAAACATGTTAACATGGGAAGAAGTCTTTTCTCATTCGAGATATGTAGTCACATCCCCTGTATTTCACAGGTGGACAATGGTCAAGTGACTTGCCCAAGGTCACACAGCAACACAGTGGGAGAACAGAGACTTCCAGCTCAACTCCTGGTTTGTTACGCAAAATCATGAGATTTCTGTTTCAAACATTTGTTCTATAATATGTGTTACTAATTAACTGGGAAAACTTGTAATACCATCAGACTGGAGTTAATACCCAGACATTTTTTGCTCGTTTAGATTTACTTTTTCCCATGAAATTACAGAACTGATGTCTGGATCAGATGTCTATATTTAATTGGGTGTAACTATGCTTCTCTCTAATAATGCGTAAAATCATCAATGACCATAAATACAAGTTAAGTGTTTTGTCACATCATCCAACTTAATCATTCAGCTATGAATATATCATGGATGATTTAAATCACATTGATTGGACTCATCACTTAAAAAATGTTAACCCTCTAGTTAGCTATGACATTTTAAGGATGGAAAGGAAAATATAATTTGGGCCTCTTTGACTTACATACTTTTAGTATCTTACTACTTTTCTAGACATTACCATATGACTCAGCTTTTCATTGTGTTTAATTTACATTCTTACTTTTCATAGTTTACAATCTTGCCATAGGCAGCTGAACTGGGACAGTACTAGAAAAGCACTATGCCTATTATACAAGGAACACAAATTTTTTCTTTTTCTTTTTCTTTTTTCTTTTTGAGACAGTCTCGCTCTGTTACCCAGGCTGTAGTGCAGTAGCATGATCTTGGCTCACTGCAACCTCCGCCTCCTGGGTTGAAGCGATTCTCCTGCCTCAGCCTCTCGAGTAGCTGGGACTACAGGCATGCACCACCACGCCCGGCTAATTTTTATATTTTTAGTAGAGGCGGGGTTTCACCGTGTTGGTCAGGCTGGTCTCGAACTCCTGACCTCAAATGATCTGCCTGCCTCGGCCTCCCAAAGTGCTGGGATTACAGGCATGAGCCACTGCACCCGGCCTATTTCTTTTACTGTAAAAATAAATGATGGATAGAAATGCCTATAAGCAGAAATTTCCAAATTCTAGACATCTGTAAAAATATCTCCCTTAGATAAAATTGTAATTTCCATTTATATTTTATTATTATTTTTTTAGAGACAGCATCTGGCTCCATCACCTAGGCTGGATGCAGTGGTGGGATCCTAGCTCACTGCAGCCTTTGACCTCCTGGGCTCAAGCAACCTTCCCGTCTCAGCCTCCCGAGTAGCTGGGACTACAGGCGTGCGCTACCATGTGTAATTTCCATTTTTAAAAAGCACATTAAAATCAGAGGGTTTTAATTGGGCTTCAGACTGAATTACTGGCATTCGGTGCTAAATTGTGTGGGGGTGGGATCGGGGGAAGGAGGCTCAGACTTCCATCAGATTCTTGAAGGAAGCCATGACCTTAACTATAGGGGGGCCAAGCGGAAGAATCATTCATCATTAGTCACCAGCTACTATAAATAAATAGTAATAATAAAGAGTAAGGAAAGTAAGATCTGGGAGTGAGAGCCCAGGTTTCTATCACAGGTTTTATAGGATATTTAAAGAGTCATGACGACATTGTCATGTAGCGCTGTATCTTGGGCCCTCACAAGAGCCCTTTGAAGCAGGAATGGACTGGGCTCCATTTTGCGGATGAGAAAAGTAAGGTCCGTGAGATTAAAGAACTTGTCAAAGCTCCACAGCTATTCAATGTGGATGCAAGATGCTGGGAATACATATAGCATTTAAACTGATCCCCATCCGAGCTATACGCTCAGGCTTACGTTAAATACCTGTGAGGATTTAAAGGGTCTCTTAAAAGTTCTCCTATCATGTCAGCCTGCGTCATTGTGCTTTTAAAACAAAGATCCTGCATTATGTAAAAGCATTATAAAAATGCAATTTTCAGTGTGTTAGTTTCAATTTGTTTCACAAAGCATACCGAAAAAAAGAAGTCCTGCCCTGATCTTGTTAGTCACGTTAGCCCGAACCCACCTCCCGACCCTCCCGCCCAAGGCTACCTCAATTCCAACCTTTATTTTTCATGTTCCTTCCAGCCATTCCCTTTCTAGGCATTAAAAATACCAATACCATATACCAACGGTAGAACTCCCTCTGTGCCTTCTAAACCTGAAGTTGGACATATTTTCCTGCCCTCCCTCCCAAAGGTCTCTCTGCTTCTTCCCCTCTTAGTATGGACTACTAGGGACTTGCTAACCAAAATAGCAAAGAAAAATACATTCCATCGTCTCCTTCCTATCTAGGTGTTCAAATGCCAGAGCTATCTTCCAGCTACCCCATGACCATTCTGAACATAGGCACAGCTGTCAACAGAGGAACAGAAAACAAGAAAGTCCCTGAGAGTCTGACCTGACAGAAGACAGCTTTGTCACCAGTCTCCAAGTCGAAAATAGATCACCCACCACTCAGAAGGGCACAGGGCACTTTTCCATTCTTATCTCAGAGGCCTCCAGGAGTTACATGAAACGCGCTGAGCACTTATGGAATAAAATGTGCAATCAGCGATACGCTTTCAAAATAACTTCTTTTTGACAGGCCCGCCAAGGACAAGATGACAAGGAATGCGTAAGGTCGCGTGTGAAAGTGCTGATCCTCGGCAGTGACCACAAACCCCAGAAAGGACAGCAAAGGCCCCTACGGCCAACAGCTGGGTCATTTGCCTCGTTTTACAAATGCGCAAACAACACTCTCTACCGCAATTCAGGCAGATCGCTCTCTTTGTGCTAAAGCTTTTGCAAACAGATTCACTTCTCAAGATGTTAGGATCCACCGCAATCATCCAGCTGTTTCACCAGCAGTTCTCTTTACTTGTCTCCTTCACATTTTGTGTGTGCGTGGTGGCAGGGCAGGGCCGGCGGAGTGCTCCCAAGCTTCAAGAGGTCTACGTCTGACTCATAACTTTATTTAGGCTGCATCCCAGATAGTGAAATAAACACATGGTAACAAAGTCTACGATTTTCTCTTGTAAATTTTTTTAAAGTATTAAAATCCTCACTTTTCATCCAGTGCTGCAATGGAGCAAGATGAACAAGTTAAGTAGGAACAGCATGCCTGAATTTTGCATGCAATTTCCCATTATGAGTGGAAACTGGCCTGAACTTCTACAGTGTTTTGTAGCACATACTTCTTTGGTTAAAGAGGGTGGAAATTAAGCTGTAGTTTATGAGGCTTTTAATTCTGTACCAAGACAAATCAGAAACTCCCCAAATTATTTTTTGGTTGTTGTTTTTTGTGTTGTTTTATTGTGGTTTGGTTTTGTTCTAACAATATCTTGGGCAAACGACAATTTCTTTTTTCTTTTTCTTTTTTTTTTTTTTTTTTGTTTTGTTTTGTTTTTAAGATGGAGTCTCACTCTGTCACCCAGGCTGGAGTGCAATGGCACAATCTTGGCTCACTGCAACCTCTGCCTCCCGGGTTGAAACGATTCTCCTGCCTCAGCCTCCTGAGTAGTGGGACTACAGGTGTGCTCCACCACACCCGGCTAATTTTTGTATTTTTAGTAGAGAAAGGGTTTCATCATGCTGGCCAGGCTGGTCTCGAACTCCTGACCTCAGGCGATCCACCTGCCTCAGCCTCCCAAAGTGCTGGGATTACAGGCATGAGCCACTGCGCCCATCCCAAATGACAATTCTTGTCTGTCAATGTTTTCCTTGACACTGTAGAAAAATTATTTCCATGACTTTCTTTAAGAGCTGAATGAATTTACTCATCTCCCGCCGCCCCAAAATATAGTTAATTAAAAATATTTCAAAGTGAGGCATACAACTCTGTTCTTAGTCACAGGATATAACTTGATTTTTCTTTTTCTTCCATTATCTTCCAGCAAAGAGCCACAAGTTTCTGAAATCATCTAAAGAACCCACAAAAACATAAAAGCCACATTCATCAATCATTTCACTAATCTTCCATACAGTTACCTTAAGAATAATTTCAACTGTAGATAGAAATAGAAGTTTCTCCTATTTTAAAAAACTGACTCAACATATTCATTTTGTTTTTTAAAACAGGTCAAATAGCTTTTGAAAGTTGAATTGGAAGTCTTGATTGGCTCTCCAATTGAGGCAAAATCATTTAGACTGACATTTTAATTTAATCTAGAAATGAGCATGTAAAAGTTACAAAACTCAATTCGCTTTAACTCTTCACTGAAACAAGGTTTTAAACTCTTAAATAACCTTCCCCAACAAATAACAGAACAAAAAGGAAGCTCTTAAGGAATAAGAGGAGAGGGAGAGATAATAACTGGAACCACTCTCAAAATGCAAACCTGACCTAGCATTTACGAGAAAACATTACCAAACTCCTCTTGCACACAAAATTAATGAAAACCAATTACCAGCTCCAACTGCTCTAATGCGGACACTGTTACTGCAACTCAACCAGCACCAGCTGTGTTGTAGATTGAAATTGTAAATCTGACCAGTGCTTTGAGCCAAAAAATAAAACTGCCTTCTGCCATTAACAAGTTCATGAAATTCAGACCTATTAGGTCTTAGGGCACTGGATGCCCACAAAGTTGTAATTAGAATAAAGCTGACTATGAAATCAAGAAGGTGGTCAAGAATTCGATGAGAACAAAAAAAGCCCAACACTCAGCAACCACTTTTGGACTTTTTTGCTGTCATCTAATTCTTGATCACAAGAATTAGACACAATCAAAAATTGTGATCAATGACACAATAAAAAATTGTGATCATCATAACCCAAAAAGTAAAAGAAATATCTGACTCCATACTGACATAAATACTTGATAAATAAAGAAATGAGGAAGAAGGAACAACAGCTCTTCCTTACAGAAGAATTCCAAATAATAAATGGAGAAGGAATGAGTGAAATGGAAAATCACCGTTAGAATATGACAATGATAACTATTGTAGGCAAGCTCCCCAGATGAATGCCAAAATTAGCAGGTGAAAGTTTGAAAAGAAACAGGATATTTGCATAATCCTACAGTAGCTCCCCTGAAATATTCTTAATTACAAAGAAAAAATAGCAACTTTTAACTTTACAGTTAATACCACCTTAAGCAAGCAATTAAGTGATGCTCTGAGAAGGGCACATCCCCTCTTTGGGAATCTTCTTCCAACACGCATAACCTCAATCTAATCATCAGGACACATCAGGCAAACTCAAATCCAGGAATCTTTCACAACAGGAGTTGGCAGATTACAGCCCAAGGACCAAATGTGAACCTTTGCCCGTTTCCATAAACGAAGTCATATCGAGACCCAGCCATGTTCATTTATTTACATATTGTCTGAGGCTGATCTGTGCCACAACAGTAAAGGTGGGTAGTTGCAACAGAGAACATGTGGCCTGCAAAGCGAAAACTCTTTACTATCTGGCCCTAGATAGAAAAAGTTGGCTCCATCTGTGTTCTACAAAATAAGTGACCAATACTCTTCAAAAATGTCAAGGTCATGAAAAACAAGAAAAGACTGAGGTACTGTCACATTCTGGAGGATGCTAATGGAGACATGACAACGAATGCCAGGTGGGATCCTGGATTGCATCCTCAAATAGAAAAACATATTAGTGAAGGCCAGATGTGATGGCTCATGACTGTAATCCCAGCACTTTGGGAGGCCGAGGCGGGTGGATCACCTGAGGTCAGGAGTTCGAGATCAGCTTCGCCAGCATGGTGAAACCCCATCCCTACTAAAAATACAAAAAAATTAGCCGGGCATGGTGATGGGCACCTGTAATCCCAGCTACTCAGGAGGCTGAGGCAGGAGAATCATCTGAACCCGGGAGGCGGAGGTTGCAGTGAGCCGAGATCACGCCATTGCACTCCAGCCTGAGCAACAAGAGCGAAACTCTGTCTCAACAACAACAACAACAACAAAAAAAAAAAACAGAAAAGAAAAAGAAAAGAAAAAAAGATACATTAATGAAAAGACTGTTGAAATCTGAAAAATGTCTGTAGTGTGGTTATTAATATTGTGCCAATATTCTTTTCTTGGTTGTGATAAATGTATCATGGTTTATCCAAGATGTTAACACTAGGTGCACCTGGGTAAAAAGCATACAGGAACTCTCTGCACTATTTTTGCAAATTTTCTGTAGGTCTAAAATCATTTTAAAATAAAAAGTTAAACAGTAATTGTGACGAACTCCTCACCCGACCTCAGGCTAACGGGGAGCAGCAGCAGCTGCATTTCTAGGCCAGCCTCAACCTTCCAACGGTGTCTTTACAGGGCTTAAAAGCAACTGCAAAAATAATTCCAAGGTCACTGACACTTCAAGCCAGTGACCTGAAGGCAGAAAAGATTAGCAGAGAGCATGCCTCAACCAATACTGCCTTTACAAATACCTTACAGTTTAGGGATTCCTGTACTTAAATATAAAGTACTAAACAAGAGGATGAAATTAGACATCTAAATCTCTCTTGTGCCATTTCTCAAAGCTTAAACTAACCCTTAAAGATAGGTGGATGTGAAGATTTTCTTGCAAGTGTTGGCAGGAGGAGGTTTGGTGCAGACCCTATTGCAAGGAGACGTGGTCTAACAGCAGGGGGAGACAGTGTGTCCCTGGGATTCCGGGCCAATTCTGTCACCAGCTTCTCGCACAGCCCTGACGAAGGAGTGAAATGCCTTCTGCAGAGGTCTCTCCCTCGTTTGCTCAAAGGCTGTCCCTGCATGGTCAGTGAGGAATGTGCGAGAAGAAGGTGCCCCTGTTTCTCTTCTATCAAGCAAGTGCCCCCTAGACAGAAACCGTCCAGGCAGACTCAAGATTTTTCACAAATGTAACAAGTCATGTCTGTAATTACGCAAAAATAGAGAGAGAGAATAAGAGACAGACTGCAAGAAGAAAGAAGTGGAAAAGAAAGAGAAGTAAAGGGAAATGAGTGGGGAGAGGGGAGCACACGAGAGAAACAGGAAGGAAATATGGGGGTGCAGCTGTCCCCAGCAAGAAGCAGCTGAGCAAACGGACCCTCGAGAAGCACCTGTCTTCCTCCAACCTTACTGATCAACCCTGGTATAGGTGCATCAAAGCTGGGGTGAAGGAGAAGGTCCTGCCAAGCCCCACTGTGAAAGGTGGGTCACAGCCTCCCTCAGGTGTGCACCCTCCCCGCCCCCAGGTGACACGCATTGCATGACAGCGCACCGCAGCCCAGGCTAGTTAGCCGCATGTGTCAGTCCCCGAGCTGGCCAAACACCCTTGGCAAATCCTGGCTCGCCACTGAACACACAAGCCAGCAGCCCGAGGCCATCCATCATGCCAGCCCAGGAGAACAGATGAGACTTGGAGAAGGAGGCTCCTACCACCTTTTTAGCTGACCGAGCTACTCCTCCCCCAGCTTTGGGAGAACCGAACCCCCGAGATGGGGGAAACCAGGCAGTGGCCAGTGCCATCTGGAGAAGAAAGAGGAGGCATTTTTATGAATGGACCATTCAGACAGGAAAACAGCCCTGTGGGCCTTCCCTGGCCAGTGCCACCTCTCCCCACTCTGAAAATTCTTTCGACTCCATCTGCTCTGAAGGAGGCAACACACCCAAGGAGCAAACCCACGACCCGCTCCAAACTTGAACTTCCGCCCCCACCAAGAACATTCCAGTGGTTTTGCCAAACAAACTAATTGCTCTCCCCCAGGACAGCCTGCATGACAACAGGTGCCCGGCTCCCGGCTCTAATGCCACCACTCACAGTTTCTGGGTTTCATTGTTTTTAATTAGCCTAAATAATTGTTTTTAAAGTCATTTAGAAACAGTGCTGTCCTACTGTGCCCTTATCTCAAAATATGAGAAGAGCAGGTTAAAAGGGGCAGTGCCAGTCCAGGGATGAAACTGAGATCGAGGTGCCCGCCGACCGTCTCTGGCACCAGATGGCATGAGCTGTGAATGACAATCACCAAGTGAACGCCGCTGTGGCCATCTGTGTGCTGGGCCTGTCTGCCTGGCTGGGAAGTGCGTTTGCATGTGCCCCAGTCCATCAGGGCTAGAGGAAGGCGGACCTGCCTCCCAGCCCTCAGCCAAGCCCTCTCTCAGGAAACAGCCACGCTGCAGACAGACAGACTGCCAGCCTGTGGCTTTGCCTGCCCAGCCCTTCAGAGAGGATCCAGGGGCTCGCAAAGCCCTTGCACAAAGTCACACCTGATTTTCAAAACAACCCCGTGAGGCAGACACCATAAGCAGGAAACCAAAACATAGGGCCTTACATGACGTGCCCAGCTTAAGAACTGCAATAACGGGAACTATAATAATTATTAACAAGAAGAGGCTGGGCACGGTGGCTCATGCCTCTAATCGCAGTGCTTTAGGAGGGTGAGGCAGGAGGATTGCTTGAGGCCACTAGTTTGAGATCACCTGGGCAACATAGTGAGACCCTGTCTCTACAAAAAATAAAAATTAGCTGGGCATGGTGGCTCGTGCCTATAGTCCCAGCTACTCGTGAGGCTGAGGCAAGAGGATCACTTGAGCTGAGGAGTTCAAGGCCGCAGTGAACTATGATCACACCACTGCATTCCAACTTGGGCAACAGAGCAAGACTCTATCTCTAAAAAAAATTAAAAATAAAAAAAAGAAGAAAAAGGACAATGAGCATTTATTGGGTACTTACTATGTGCCAGATACTGTGCTAATCACTTTATACAGCCTTCATCCTAGTGCCAACCTTGGGAGGAAGACAGGAGTACTTATAAACAAGAAGCAGAGGCTCCATTTCATATATTCAAGCCTGAGGCTCCAAGAGGCCAAGTTTCCTGCCCAGGTCTCCATGGCTCCTCAGCAGAGTATCCTGGATTTGAACCCAGAATCTGCATGTTAAACCACTGCGGAGCCTCTTTATCTCCAAGTGTGGGTTGCAGCAAAGCATGAACCCGTCTGTGCTCCAGGCCTGAATGAACATAAACCAAGTCATTCCAAAAGTCTCTGTATTGCTGAGCTTGAACTTTCAGACTCCTGGACCAGTGCTCCCTCTACTGCATCATATCATGAAAATGTCACATCTTCATTAGATATGAAGTGAATCTACCACCAAACATTCTCCTATTGCCCACTGCTTCTGTAATAAAATTTAGACCTAGAAAAATCTTTCAAGGTCATCAGGCTCAACACCTTTATATTCCAGATGTGGAAACCAAATCTCCAAGTCTCAGAGAAGCCAAGTTCATTGATCAAGGGAGTGGGTGGCAGGATGAAGAGTAGACCCCAGACTCCCCCGGCCTTGCACACTCAAGAGTGCTTTCCAAAACCAAACTGTACCTTCCCAGAAATGAACAATAAGGGAGAAATCACACAATAGGATGCTTTCCATGGGTGTCCTTAACTCAGGAGATCCTTTCTCTGATGATGCTGCAGTGGGCATGATGCTGTTTTAATCAAAGTGAACCAAATTATGAGAAGATCATGGTCTCAACATGCTATGAGCTCAAGTACATCTTGAAACAGAATTCCATTTAGTGACACCCTCATAGCCACTTAATGGCAAAGTAATGTATTTAAATGCCTTGACACCTAAACATTTTTTGCATAATTACATTTAATCTTTGCTCTTTGGTTAGGTTTTTATAGGGATTTGTTTTGTGTGGATAAACTTTTGAGTACTCCCATAGCTCTATTTCCCCACATTGTCTATAAGAAAGATAAGGTTGAAAGAAATCCTTTCTTTTCCTTAATATTATTTATCCCAGTTTATGTTTTATAGTTACCTATTTTTTTGGTTTATGTTAGTTTTCCTCACTAGACAGGAAGCTCCATCCATAAGAATTACCTATTCCATTCATCACTCAGCACCTAAGACAGCACCTAGCACATAATAGGTGTTCAGTAAATACTTCTTTCAGTTGAATGAATTAAAAATGAAGTGCCCCGAGGGTTAGGCTGTGAAGGAGCAACATCTAGAGGGTGCAAATCCCCTCTGACTCAAGTAAAACAATTCAGAAAGCCATTTTACCAGGCTGGTTGGTATCATTATTTTTAGAGAGATGTCTACAACATGAAGACAAGTAACATGAGATACATGCCCATCGAACACACCAACTATCTAAGATCTTCCGTTTTATCAGAAATTTGGAAAAATTAAACAATATGTAACACTCCAGTTTTCCCAAAATACCATTTAGCACCAAATAGTTCTGTGCTATGGTTTGAATATTTGTCCCCTTTAAGATGGGGCCTTTGGCTGGGCGCGGTGGCTCACGCCTGTAATCCCAGCACTTTCGGAGGCCAAGGCAGGCAGATCACGAGGTCAGGAGATAGAGACCATCCTGGCTAACACGGTGAAACCCCATCTGTACTAAAAATACAAAAAATTAGCTGGGCGTGGTGGCGGGCACCCGTAGTCCCAGCTACTCGGGAGGCTAAGGCAGGAGAATGGCGTGAACCCAGGAGGCAGAGCTTGCAGTGAGCCGAGATGGAGCCACTGTACTCCAGCCTTGGTGACAGAGCTAGACTGTGTCTCAAAAAAAAGAAAAAAAGAAAAAAAGATAGGGCCTTTAAGAGGTGACTGGGTCATGAGGGCTCTGGATTAATCCATTCATAGGTTAACATATTCATAGTTAATGGATTAATGGGTTATTATGGGAGTGGGACTGGTGGCTTTATAAGAAGAGGAGAGAGGCCTGAGCTAGCACGCTTAGCCTCCTCCACCATGTGATACCCTATGCCACCTCGGGATTCTACAGAGTTCCCACCAGCAAGAAGGCCCTTACCAGATGCAGCCCCTTGACCTTGGACTTCTCAGCTCCCATAACTATAATAAATAAATTTTGTTTTTTTTTAAATTATCCTGTTTTAGGAATTCTGTTAAAAGCAACAGAAAACAGCCTAAGACAGTCTACAAGTATCTATCTGATTGCAGCCTTATTTGAAAATTTTAAAATTCTAAAGTGACTCTGAGATTTTTTAAAAACATTAATATTTTCAAGCTACATATTTTTTAAACCTCTTTATAGCCTCTTGCATCCACAAATTTAAAAACCAATATTGGATTTGAAGCAAAAAAAATAGCATTTGTTGCTTCCAAAGAAGCCAAGTTGGATTATATCAAGGATACAGGGACAAGGACAAATAGGTTTGTCACAACCAAGGAGACTGCAAATCAGAAAAGTACAAGAAGTTGTTCTTCCTAATTGATAGACACTTTGTGAATTTTGAAATTTGTGAATGAAGTAATATAAGGAAAAACTCTACAATTGCAGAATGCCATACAGAAGAAAAACTACCATATGAACAGTTTGAAATGTGCAGGAACACGAGTGTAAGAAGTACTAAGTGATGTTGCCCCATAAATTCTGAGAGCGATAGTTAGAATTAGCATTTCATCTTAGAGCAAAGTTCCTCTTCCACTGTTTTTTTCCTTTTATGCATGTTGTCTAAACGTCTCTGCCTTGGTTATAATTGTTTCGTGCATTGTTTAACTTTATAGGCAATAAAAGATACCACTTCCAAATATCTATTTTTCTCTCTCTGTGAGATGCAGGGCACTTATCTGTCAGCGCCATCAGGAAGTGGGAACCAGCAGAGCGAGGACACTGGGAATTTCAGCATATCCTGATTTCAGCCCCTGGAATGTACAATTGGCACCAGATTTTATGCCAAATTTCAGTACAACGGAAATGTCCTGGTTTCACCCTCTGGGTTTTAGAAGACAAAAGGAAATGCAGTCAGTTCTTGGAGCAAAGCAGAACCACATCTGGAATTCATAGTCCATTCCTGGGATGCTCCAGAAGAAGAAATCCAGCGCCCACTATCCGTTAGCTAATTATCATTGCAGGTGACTACCAAGTAAACTCTACCTAAATCATGTCCACCCTCACTGCTTCTCATTCTCAGAGACTGCATTATAACCCTACGTATATCTGTGAAATATAAGCCATAGCAGCTATCATTTCCTGCCTGCTTACTCTCTGCTAGGCATTCTGCTAAATGATTATATATATTATCACATTTAATGCTCCCAACAACCTGAGGTAAATATTCTTCTTTTTTCATAAATGAGCAAATCAAGGCTCAGAGAAGTAATTTCCAAGGTCACAGCTGGTAAGTGGTAGAGCCAGAATGTGAGCCCAGGTCTGTCTGACTTGAAAGGCGGGGCTCCCTTAGAACTTCAGGGGGACTATGTTAATCTCAACAGGGGCTTTCAACAAGCACTAAGAGACAGTATTATACAGTGGTGAAGAACAGACTCTGAAAGCAAGCTGCCTGATTCAGTTCATCTGAACCCCTGCTTGCCCACATACCTTACCAGCTGGAAGTTGGTTGACTTCTTTATATCCCAGTTCCTCTGCTATAAAGTGGACAAAACAATTGTTATCTGTTCCATAAGGTTGTTTGGGGATTAAATAAGATACTACATGTAAAGTCCTCAGAACCACATTATAAGAATGCAAGACACATCAGCTGCTCATAATGATGATGGTGCTGGTTGTGGTAAAGGCCATGATCTCAAGGATAAGCCTCACTTCTTAACTTTGGAGCCTCCTCCCAAACCTAGCCCATCATCCTATCTATTTTTTTGACTATCACAATTCAATATTAAACTTATTCACCAAAACAGGCTCTCTTCTCCTTTATTCCCATCCTGCTCTTTTCCGGGTATAGCCAGTAACTTCACTTCCACCTATCCAAAACTTGCTCACTTCTTCAAGGCTCCCCCAAATCCCACCTCCATGAAGTCTCCCCCAAACACAGATGCTCCATTGTTCTTCTTCTTCCATACAAATTGCAGTCCACCATTTAGAGTCAGCATTTAGAGCATCATCAGCAATCAGCAATGTACCATGGATACAGAATTGCATCCTGCCTTGGAACGTGTATTAGATATTTTGACTTTGTTTGCCTTATCCCCACAACTTGGTTGCAAGCTCCTTGAGGACAGTATATGATATATTTCTATGTCCTCCATAGGCAATAATACAGAGCTAGTGTATGCACACACACAGACACACAATCACATCAAATAGGCATATCCTCCGGTGGGAGAATTCTGAAGTTATTGATTTAAATTATTTTAAATGTCAAGAGTGCAGAATGAAATCAAGAAAGAATCTAAAAAATATAGTACATCGACAGCCTCAAAAACACCAGACCTTGTATGTGATCTTGAAGACTTAAGCAGTGATCAATCTTAACGCCTGCACTTATTACCAGCTTGTTATTATGCAGGCTTCCTGATGCAATTCAAATTATTTGGATTAAACAGATTCAACACCATTAATCCAGTGAGCTTCAAAGTGATCTACAAGACTTGGGAGACATTATTGAGCTTGCGTGGTCACGACAAAAATGTGTAGCTACAGGTTATGTAATTCAAGTCTGCTCATCATCTGGAAATGGGCTTGGAATTGGGAATGATTCTCAGAAGATGCTCGGAATGTGTTTAAACTTCAGGACACTGGAATCCTGCTCTAACGTGAAAGTAGTGGGGCAAAAACAGCAGTCTTGGTTTTAAGAGTTCCCTGTTGTAAGCAATTCCCCATGAACAGGAGAGCCAGGTGCAGAATGTGTGAACTGATACGGGTACAGGTTTTCTAATGGATTTTACAGAACATAAGAATTGACTATAACTCAAAAATGACTTCCATCCTACACAGATATTAAAGCCCAGCCCTTCCTTCCAATATGTTTGCAGACTGAGTAGCCATAAACGACTTTTACATTACTTCCCACCCACCTGACACACAAAGGGACTAAAATGCACCCTTAAAGAGATATCGTCTCTCTTCAGGCAGCAAGTTTGGCAAGAAATTGCAATATAAAAATGCAGGAAGGAGGATTAGAATATCCTCAAGTCTGGCCTTGCCTCAGGAAGATACACCCTCAGACTGCCAAAGGAAAGCTTCTCTGCTGGTAGAATCATTCTCCCCAAGATGTTTAGGAAGCCAACCCTAAAAAGCTATGCCAACCAGAGTAAAGGATATTCCATTTTTATGTGACTCAAGCTCATAACAATTTCTGATGGCTCTCTGAACTTACCAATCCAACACAACCTCTAGTACCACTTCAATCGCTGAAACACAAGTAAACCTCATTCCTCCAGTTTCAATATAGGCCACTGTCCTCAGAATGTGGGGAGTTGGAAACAAGCAGATTGCAGAATATACATCTAGGTTTCAGATCACACAGGCTTCAGCAGCCAGTACCTTCTAAGCTCTCCTCGCCTGTGGCCTTAGTGACATTATCTTAAGAGTATTCTCATAATTCCTGGTGCTGGTGAGGCTGGCCTGAAATAAACACTTAAGCACAGCTAGCAGGAGTAAACATTTATACAAATCTTTTGAAAAGCCATTTGGATGCTGGGCATGGTGGCTCACGCCTGTGATCCCAGCACTTTGGGAGGCCGAGGTGGGTGGATCACGAGGTCAGGAGTTTGAGACCAGCCTGGCCAACATAGTGAAACCCTGTCTCTACTAAAAATAAAAAAATTAGCCAGGCATTACAGGTGTGCGCCTGTAATCCCAGCTACTTGGGAAGCTGAGGCGGGAGAATTGCTTGAACCCGAGAAGCAGAGGTTGCAGTGAGCTGAGATTGCACCATGGTACTCCAGCCTGGGCAACAGAACAAGACTCCGTCTCAGAAAAAAGGAAAAAAAAAGAAAAAAGAAAAAAGAAAGAAAAGCCATTCAGGAATATGTATCAAGAACCTTAAAAACATTCTCACTCTGCCCTATGATAATGAGACTATAACCTAATACGGAAACAAGTTTTAGCCAGAAAGATGTTTACTGCAGAATTTTTTAATGAAAATTAAAAAAACACCTAAATATCCAAAAGTAGAGTGGCTGTATATGGCATGATAGAATATTATGCAGCCAGTATGTATGTTTGTAAAATAATAATAAGAGAAAAAAAGCAAAATTCAAAGTTGAGCTTCATAGTACAATTAAAAACTAGAAAAAATAAATCTAACGTATGTATAGACAAAAAAGCAAAGGAACTATTCCAAATATCAGTTGATTTTAGATAGTGGACCCATGACGAGTTTTTCCTCCCTGCTTTCTACTGCTCTATACTGAGTATGTGTCAAGCTTCATTTGAAAAACTCAAGTACAAGTCCACGGTACAACCTAGCACTCTGGGGGCACTGGCACTCCAAAAGAAAGTTGCCTTCCCACTCCAGGAGAAAAGACCATCTCACCGGGGACCGCTGTGCCCACCCCAGGTCTGAAACGTCCCCTATCCGCGGACGGAAGCATCTTCAGGGGTCGCTGGAGAACCGTGGGGGCGCGAGCGCGCAGCTTCCGCGAACACCCGGGGAGACCGCCCACGCGGCGCACCGGCCCGGGGGCTTTGGCTGACGATCACTGAAGCTCCGCCAGGCGAGGGAGGACGGCAGCAGCCCGGAGAGAAGGTCTCTGCAGAGCGGGGACGCAGGGTCCCGGGTGACACTCGGCGAGGGGAGCCTCCCCTTCGACTGGCTCGCTGAGACCTCTCAGGCTTCTAGTTTTCAAACACGAGGGTTGAATTATTCGGAGAGCTCAGCAGAAAGCGGATTAAGAAGGGGAAAGCCGAGGGAGCCATAAACTGACAAGTGCTGCCACCTCTCCGGCCACCAGGGGCCGAAGTCTCACCACTGCCCCTACCCGCGGCGCCAGGCATCGCCTCCCTCGTGACAGAACCCAGTCCACATGCGCGGAGAAACGCAAAGCGCGGCAGGGACGGCTCCCTGAAGCCCACCGGGTAAAAGCAATGCCAGACATCAAAACCAGGATCCTCCGAGAGCCGTCATCGGACAAGATAGGAAGAAGAGTCCCCTAATAGGGCCCTAAAATACCCCCTAAGTTTGTCCCTCTGGGGTGAATTTGAAGTCTTCAGAGCTAAGTGGCTGATTATGAGCCTCAGCACCTCGGGTCCCAGGTGATATTTTGGTGATGAGACTCCACCCTAAAGGGATAGCAACTCTTTGTAAAAGCTGAAAAAGAATTCCTACATAATATCAATAATCACACCAGAATGGATCTGTTCTGTAAATTAACATTTTAAAAGATACCTTTACCAATAAAGAGATTTAAAGGGAGTGTTTCTTGTAAATATGGTTAATAAGCATGTCGATATATATACATATATATATATCTTAAACTGTCATTTTACTTCTATTAAATTAGTTTTTTAAAAAAATCTTGAGCTGGAGAGGTGTTTGTTTCACAAGCGCACAATGCATAATACTTTGGTAGACACTGTTCTGAGCAATATACAAATACTCATTCCCAATAATAGACCTATGAGGTAGGTACTGTGTCACCCCCACTTTAAAGAGGCAGTAACTGAGGCACAGGGAGGTTAAATACCTTGCTGAAGTTCACACAGCTGGTAAACGCCAAGCGTCAAGCTGGAATTCAAAGCTGGGCAGAGTGGTTCCGCTTAGTTATTGTGAGACCAATATCCTCCTATGTTACTGCTAACTTTTTAAACAGGTACAACTTTATTGTAAAGCAATGTGGCTAATATATCAAAAGCAATAAAAATATTCATACGCTTAGAAATAATAATCCCATTCTGAGAAAATATTCCAAAATGACATGCATGAAGAAAGCCATTACTATAGTATTGATAAGACAGAAAAACTAGAACCATCATTGCCCATCAGTAGGTGAATAATAACTTTGGGTAAGTCAGCTCAGTGAGGAGGTATGTGTACATGCCCACGTGGTTCTCCAGCGATCCCCGAAGACGATCCACTGGAGGCTTCTGTTTCCTGATTGGAGACTTTTCTAGGCCTGGGGGCTTCGAGGCAGCCACAGGAGAGATGGTCTTTTCTCCTGGCATGGGAAAGTGACTTTCTTTTGCAGCGCCAATGCCATCATGAAAAATTAAATTATGAAGAGGATGCAACTGCAAGGAAAATCTTTTTACATCATAATGTTAACAGGAAAATAGAATGTAAAACCATGTGTGATACTTTAAAATATATGCACATGACCAAAAATAAAAGGAAGGAACACAAAATAGAAAAATAACAATCTGACAAAGAGATTACTGCTAATATTTTTTCTTTCAAGAATTTCCCTTTTTGTTGTTACAGTCGTGTTGTTATGCATAAAGTTTGGAGAAAGTGAAGTACATCTCAAAGTATTTATGAGAATATGCCGTATTTCCTGCGTCAAGAGCATCCTGAAGGAAACCTGTAACAGGGATGGTTCTACGGTATTTAAGTGTTCTCTGAGCAGGGCTCCCTCTTGCCAGGGAAGGAGGATCATACTGGCAGCTGGAATTAGCACCGTTCTCAGCCGCTGTATTAGAGAACCCCAGCAGAGATGAATGCTGCAGGGATTCCAGGCCTAGCATCAATCCCCACAAATCATAATGATGGTGAAAGAAGCAGAAGCCAATGTCTGAGGCTTTTCACACCCAGCAGCTAAAGAAATACAGTCCAGTCATGAGAAACTTAGGTTCAGATCTCACCAACCGGCAGTCTAAGGATGTGCCACATTCTTCACTTCCTATCTGTCTGTGCCAGATATCAACCAACAGTCCCTGGGAAAGAGACAAGAGTGAGCTAGATCATTTCTTGAATCTACTCTAAAACTCCAAGGTGTGAAACTTTAAGACTCCCTAGGAAGTCAAGTTAAAGCAAGGAAAAATCAAGACAAAAATTCTCAACTCAAGACAACATGCATTGAATACACATTCATGTAAACGTGCAAAGAGAGATGATACCACTTTAACAAACTGTAAATATTATTTCACATAAAAATCACCATCTAAAAAAAATCACTTTTCAAAAAAAAAACAAATAAGGTGGAAACTAAAAGGTTTCAAAGAGATGAATTATTAGACTTACTAAATAAAGTTGGGTCATGGTAAAAACCAAAGCAAACATTTCTGAAACAACTAAATAGGGTGAAATCGAATGGTTTCAAAGAAATGGCATATTATTTTTAATTCAGCAACCTTTAATCAGGAGTTTGTCAATTGACCAAGTTCTAAGCCTTCTCCAAAAGCCAGTAGAGTACCTTTTAGTCACTGTGTGCTTAAGAACCGTGTCAATGTACAACTCTTGCCACCCCAATCCCTACCTTTTACTAACTGGACAGACCCAAAAATGTCAGTTTGGCTGGGAAAGCCAGTCCCTTGAAATGTACTACAACCAGGCCAGATACAGTGGCTCATGCCTGTAATCCCAACACTTTGGGAGGCCAAAGCTCGAGGACCACTTGAGCCCAGGGTTTGGACACCAGTCTGAGCAACACAGCAAGACCGTTATCTCCATTTTTAAAAAAGTACTGTAACCAAGTGAAGGTGCAAAGTTTTCAGATTTGAAAGCAATCTTCTGAGCCTACAAGTGTTGTAACTGAATCCAAAGTTTTGTTGAAAGGCACATACAATCACGTAAGTGGTTTGTTGAATGGAAGGCAAAAAACCATAAGAGACTTTTCAGATAGATTGTAGTGGCCTGTAAACACGTCTTACTTCATGTTTATTGCTTTTAACAGAAAATCCAAATAATACATGGAGGAGCTGGTCGTTTAAATATCATTCCTATTCCCCAAAAGACAACCCTGTCCCCTCTACCCCCCCACACGCATACAGACTTGCCACACTCCTTCCCAGGGCTTCCCTCTCAGACTATCTGGAAACACTTTCATAGTTCTCCAGCCATAAGCAACCTCACCGTCAGTGGATTAGCCAAAGTAACCAGCATTTTAAATTAATCTTCTGCTTATTCTCCATCATGGCTTTGCTGCTATTCCAAAAAAAACGAAGGAAGATTTTCCTCTGCTTAAAAACCACAACACCTTTATGAGGTTCAAGACAACTAAGTTAAATACGCATACATGTAAACATGCAAAGAGAATGACACAACTTTAACAAACTGTAAATATGTTTTCCATAAAAGTCACCATTTTAAAAGTCACTTTTCAAACAAAACAAAGCAAGGGCCAGGACTTAAAATGATCAGTAGGTTTTTTGGTTGTTTTTTTTTAATTGTTATACTAAAAAAGTAACCACAGGGAACTGTCCTAAGAAGTTCAAAAAAGAACTTCGTCAGTCTCTGCCTTCAAGTGAAACATTAGGCCAAAGAATCTTAAGAGTTGGGATCAACTCTGCCTCTACCCTCCCCTCTCTTCACAGTCCTCAAAGAGCAGACATGAAAAAGATTTCAAAGAGGGACTTTAAGAGGGTTTCTAAAAGGTTTCTCTGGCACTCTCATCACTCATCGCAAACTCTCTAGGCAGGAACGACACTTGTTCAGTTTTTTTTTCCTCTCCCTCCCTCCACCTGTTGTCCCAAGTCTCCCTTGGTATGTTGGGGCCATTCGCAATTTCTGCTTGAATGACAAGGTCTCCCCTATAATCCAGTGTCTCCCCTTCGACCCAAGTCGCTGCTTCTAAATTGGAGCCCCCTAGAAAAATATGTGCCAACTAGGGGAGACTTTACGCATCACAAAATGGCCATAGGTTGGTTGGTTTGGTTAGTTTTTCCCTTGTTTTATGCTTTTCAGTATTATGACTGGCTGCACCTTAACCTTCCAAAGTAAGTGAAGCTGAGATGGGTGAAGACGCACACAGTCAGATAGCAGGGGGCCAGGCTAGTGGTCCCTAACTTCCCTTTTGGCCTCCCCACCCAAGGTAGCCCCAGACACAGCTCTGGAATTCCAGGCGGGATGCTTGGCATACGTCAGTAATTGAGTTAGGGGGATCTAAAGAAAGACTTCACGTTCACATTCATATGCTAAACTTAGTTAAAAATAGATGCAAGAAGGGCCTGACTTCACTTTTAATTTTAGCCTGGTGATGAACATGCCCTAAAGACAGAAAGTCACCAGGCATTTTCCTGAGTGCAGTGATCTTCATATTTTTATAAAAAGGAAATGCAGCATGTTCTATTAATAAAAGTGCTGTAGCCTCAGTTAAATCCGGACAGTTCGTAAATCAGGGCGGTGGCTTAGCTTCCCTGCACCACTCACTCACACCCAAGCCCCAGAAAGTGGGCAGGTCACATGCATGGGGGGTAAAGTGAGCAGGACACCAGGGGCCCAGGAATCAAAGGCCACACTGGATGGCTTTGTGATCAGTGAGGCACTCCAAGGCATGGCTCCCAGACACTTCCCAGGTGACCAAATGACTCAAACAAGTGCATTTGCCAGTCATTCTTAAAGGGCTAATGAAAAGATCGACACTGCCAGGATGAAGCCCTGTGTGTTACAAGATTAGTGATGAAAAGGGGGCTGGGTTCTGGCTGTAAGAGGCAAACAAGGTAGAAAGGAGAGAAAATGTGGTGCTTGCTTCAGGAAGAGCAGGCAATTTCACCTTTTCCTTCCAATCTCAAAGCTGGCAAAGTTCAAGCTGGCTTCTAGTCATCTAGCTACTTACCTTTCATTCACCCACCGAGGCAGGATCTTCCCCACTGTCCATGCCCATCAAGCCACATGACAAAATAAAATGGAGCCAGGTAGAAAAAATGCCATCCTTAGAGCACTGAGCCTCCTCATTCAGGCTAAATGATCATCCCAAACTTAGGCAAGGTGGCCCAAGGTCCCCAAGAAAGTGCTGGAGAATATCATGGGGTTCAGTGGGGGTACCCACGTCACAAGGATGTCCAAACACATAAGCTCCGGCCCAGCCTTGGGATTCTTAGGATCTTGGTGAATGCACTGCAGTCTTCTTTTCTAAATGAACATCAGAGACCTCACCTCTTGCCAGGCACTGTGGTAAGCATCATATGGATAATCTCATGTCATCCTCACAACAGCCAAATCAGGTTGGTTGAAGCAACTGTGGCACAGAACAGTAAGACCACACACATCCTAAGTAACAGGCTGTGCTACCTAACCCAGATCTCTCTCAATCCAAAGCCCAGGATGGTGGCGACAGAAAGGGCCCAATAAGGCCACAGTGGGAGGAATGCGGTCTATTTCCATTTTCTTCCCTTATCCTTGGATAAATTTCCCGCCCTCAAAGGAAGACCGACTCTGATGTTTTGGTGGCAGTTTTTGTTCTTGATTTGCCTTGCCCCAATTTTCCCATGTTTATATTACAGCTGCTTGTAAAACCCTATAATCCTCAATCTAAACAATCCTACAATAGTTTGAGCCCCAAGAGAGACATAAATTCTGTAAGGTAAGATGGAAAGACTGTGAGCTTTGGAGCCAGACAGATGTGAGTTAGGATCTCAGCCTCCTACTTGCTGGCCAGGTGATTTTTGTTTTTTATTTTTTTCTGAGACAGGGTCTCTCTCTGTCACCCAGGCTGGAGTGCAGTGGTATAATCATAGCTCACTGCAGCCTCAAATTCCTGGGCTCAAATGATCCTCCTACCTCAGTCTCCTGAGTAGCTGGGGCTACAGGCATGTACCACCACAGCCAGCTAATTTTTTAAAAACTTTTTGTAGACATGGGGTCTGGCTATATTGCCCAGGCTAGTCTCAAACTCTTGGCCTCAGGCAATCGTCCTGCCTCAGCCTCCCAAAGTGCTGAGATTACAGGCATGAGCCACTGCACCCAGCCCCCAGGTGATTTTTAAGAAGGGTCTGTCTGCTCCACAGCCCAATATTAAATTTAAGGACATCTGAAAACAGAACTGGCCAAGTGGCTGAGCTGATGTCTTGTTCTGTTTAACTTTTTATTATGGAAACTTTCAAATTATACAAAGGTAGAGAGAATAATATAATGATTTCCATGTACTCACCACCCAGCTTCAAAAATTATCAATCTATGGCCAATCTTGTTTATTTTGCACCCCCCCTTCATTATTTTGAAGCTAATCCCAGACATATCATATTTAATCTATACTTTAGTATACAACCCTAGAGTATAACTGCTTTCTTTCCTTCCTTCCTTCCTTCCTCTCTCTCTCTCTCTTTCTTTCTTTGTGCCACCACACTGGGCTAATTTTTTGTATTATTTGTAGAGACAGTTTCACCATGTTGTCCAGGCTGGTCTCGAACCCCTGGATTCAAGTGATCTGCCCATCTTGGCCTCCCAAAGTGCTGGACGACCATGAGCCACAACACCCAGCCAACTTCTGTATTTTTACATAATCAAAATACCATTACCACAACTATAAATAAGTAACTAATAAATAATAAAGTAACTATTCTTTTTAATGTTCACATAATCAAATAAATAATACATGAATAAATAATTCTTTAACCTCACTATTCAAATATAATATCTTAGTTATCATATATATATCATAGATTATCATATATATCTATATGCATGCATGTATACATGTTACAGTTAGATTTGTTTTGAGCTAGGACCCAAACAAGAATTATATACTACATTTTGCTGATAAGTATTTTAAGTCCTTTTTAATCTACAGATAACCCCTCCTGCTATTTTGATTCTTAAAATTTATTTGTTAAAGAAACCAGGCCTGCAGCATGTCCCATTTTCTGATTACCTGATTCATCTGCCCGATATCATTTGTACATGTTCCTGCGTCCCTTGTATTTTCTATAAACTGGTGGTTAAATCTCAAGCCTGCCAAGACATTAAGATCGATCAGTGGGTTTGAATATTATCAGCCTGATCCCTCCATTATAAAGAACACCATCAGCTGCACCTAACAGCTTAGTAGCCATTAACAATCACATTGTCTAAACTCATTATTCACCAGGGGTTGCAAAATGCTAATGTTCATTCCTTCTGTATTTATTAGACGGCATTCTTCTATGAAGAATTTTCTGACTGGTCATGGTGACTCATGCCTGTAATCCAACACTTTGTGAGGCTGAGGCGGGAAGATCACCGAAGCCAGGAGCTTGAGACCAGCTTGGGCAATATAGGAAGACCCTATCTCTACAAAAGAAAAAAAAAAAAAGTAGCCAGGCATGGTGACATGTGCCTGTAGTCCCAGATACTCAGGAGGCTGAGGTGGGAGGATGGCTTGAGCCCAGGGGATCCAGGTTACAGTGAGGTATGATGGTGCCACTGCACTCCACCCTGGGTAACAGAGCAAGACCCTGTCTCTAAAAAGAGAGAGAGAGAGAGAATGAAGAAGGAGGAGAAGGAGGAGAGGAGGAAGACAAAGGGGATGAAAGTTGGTTCCCCAGCACCCTATAGTGGAAACTACTGAATTTTTATTTTTTTCTTTTTATTTATTTTCTTTTTAAAAAAAATTTTTTGAGACAGAGTCTCACTCTGTTGCCCAGGCTAAAGTGCAGTGGCACCATCTCGGCTCACTGCAACCTCCACCTCCCAGGTTCAAGCGATTCTCATGCCTCAATCTCCAGAGTAGCTGGGACTACAGGGGTTAGCCACCACACCCAGCTAATTTTTGTATTTTTAGTAGAGACAGGTTTTCACCACGTTGGTCAGGCTGGTCTCAAACTCCCGACCTCAGGTGATTCCTCCCTCTCAGCCTCCCAAAGTGCTCGGATTACGGGCATGAGCCACCAAGCCTGGCCGAAACTACTGAATTTTTTTAACTCATAGATTTTGCACATGTTAATATATTTGATGTATGTAAATCCACTATAGTTATTATTTTTAATGCCCAAATTGTTCAATGTTTGGACAGGAGGAGCCCCTTCAATTAGCTTCTGAGTACTTCTCACAGGACACAGTGGTCTTTGATAGTTTCTTTGCTTTCCGATACAACAAGATATTCCAGCTCATCTTGTACACTTTCTGCCCCAGGCCTGGAATCAAAATTTTTCTAAGGATTCTTAGTTTCTTTTTTAGCAGAAAAAATGTACTTAGAGGCCATAATCTGGATGTTACAGGTGCTTACTGCTACTAGGTTTGTCATTATTTCTAGGCTGTTCAGTAGACAAGGTTAGAAAAATTTTTTTTATTTGTTTAAAAGAAAATACATCAGGAGTTCTTACTAATATTTCCAATTCAAATTTAGAATTACAGGATTTTCATTTAATATCTTGATGGTAAAATTGTTGTCACTTTTTTTGTATACTGAAAATTTTGGTTTCTAATGATTGCAACATAATTACTTTTATTATGTATATTCATATGTTTATGTGGGTGTGTGTGGATATATATTAGTGTCAGTACAGTTCTATCAACATTTTTACTTACAGTATTACTGAAAACAGCTCAAGATTAATTTGGCATTCATGTTGACCGTAAGATATTCCACTAGGGATGTAAAATTAAATTAATTGTGTTTTCAAGTTATCTGAAATAATTGTGTGGTTAAACCACCAATTTGATACATAAGTTTGTTTCACTTTAGTCTTGATTTTTGGGGATTACTTTTGTCCATGTCGATTTAATTTTTTTATAATTAAGACAAACATCTATAAGCTTCCAAAGTCAAATCTACAAAACAAAACACATTTGGAGAAGTCTAGCTTCTACCTCTGACCCACTCTTCCATTTCCTACCTACACATACAGGTAAATATTTTTATTGGTTTATTCTTCCATTTTTAAAAAAGTATAAGCAAGTACATGTATATTTCTTAAATAATAGATAGCATGCCATCCACTTTTTCTGCACTCTGCTTTTTCATTTAATAGTACGCCCTGGAGATCATTCCATAGCAGTACACAGAGATCGTCCCCCTTCCCTGTCACTGATACATAGAATACTGTGTTCTATGTATCAGGGCGTGGAATGTGTATACAACTGGCTATCTTCTCTGTAAGAAAGCAGGGTGATGGCTGGGTGTGGTGGCTCATGCCTGTAATCTTAGCCCTTTGGGAGGCTGAGGCAGTGGATTGCCTGAGCTCAGGAGGTCGAGACCAGTCTGGGCAACACCCCGACTCTACTAAAATACAAAAAACTTAGCTGGGTGTGGCGGTGTGCATCAGTAATCCCAGTTACTTGGGAGGCTGAGGCAGGAGAATTGCTTGAACCTGGGAGGTGGAGGTTGCAGTGAGCCAAAATCGTGCCATTGCACTCCAGCCTGGGCAACAGTGCGAGACTCTGTCTTAAAAAAAAAAAGAAAGAAAGCAGGGTGAGAGGAAGGTGAATATATATTCGTATTTGCTTCAGTGACCAGAGGGGCCAGATTTGAGGGATGTCCAATGTAGGGATGAACAGGAAGATCAGAGCCTACAGGCTGCCTAATCTCAGACACTGTGTTCTACACATCAGTATAGAGGAAGGAGGGCGATCCTTTACTCAACCCATTCCCTGGTGATGGACATCTGGGTTGTCTCCAGTCTTTTGCTATTGCAAATAGTGTCATGATGGAGAAGCTTGTGCCTATGTCTTTTAAAAAATTTTTCTGTGTGTATCTTGGGATAGATCCTATAATAGGATTGATTGGTCAAAAGGTAACCCACATGTACTTTTGCTAGATATTGCCAACTTCTCCATAAAGGTTGTATCATTTCATGTTCCCTACCAAAAAGTGATATGTTTTACATGCTGACAAGTTTTCTTTAATCCTTCCAAAATCTTGGGAGCTTTAATTAAAAACCTCTGAGAGAAATGTGAATGAAAGCCATCTGATTCAATTCTCTACATTTTAGACTGAGGAAATTTCTTTGAGAAAGGGCAGTGATGTGCTCAAGGAACTGCCTGACCCAGTTTGGCACTTTACACATAATCTCTGTCTCCCCTAGTGATGTCAGAGAAGTCAGCACAGTGTTAAATATTCGGTTTGAAAATATGATAGATTAGTTTTGGTCTTTGTGAACCGCAAGTGGCTTCCTGAATTGGAAATGAAAGTTTACTGGGGGAGGAGAGCTTCTCAGTGCTTTTTTCTTTCCTCATCCCTTCACAGCCCTTCTAACAAAGCACAGATCTATTTGGAATTTAATGGTACCAGTCAAGTGCTGGCTCCTATCCACACCAACACCGCTGAAGATCATCTCCCTCGAGCGTCCTCCCAGCAGCTGGGATTAGACAGCATATAGACTCTGCCACTCAACGCTACTATCTTTTTTTTTTTTTTTTTGAGACCAGTCTTGCTCTGTCACCCAGGCTGGAGTGCAGTGGCATGATCTCAGCTCACTGCAGCTTCCGCCTCCTGGGTTCAAGCGATTCTCCTGCCTCAGCCTCCCAAGCAGCTTGGATTACAGGTGCCCACCACCATGCCTGGCTAATTTTTTGTATTTTTAGTAGAGACAGGGTTTGCCATGTTGGTCAGGCTGATCTCAAACTCCTGACCTCAGGTGATCCACCCACCTCGGCCTCCCAAAATGCTGGGATTACAGGTGTGAGCCACCGTGCCTGGCCCCTACTTTCAACATCTCTCAAATCTCACCCTCTGGTCACTGAAGCAAATATGAATACATATTCACCTTCCTCTCACCCTGCCTTCTTACAGAGAAGGCAGCCAACTGTGTACACCTTCCACACCCTGATTTTTGCCCTTAGTAATATATTCTTGAGACTTCTCTGTATCAGTACCCAGAGATGGTCCGAATAGTATTGGGAGGATGTAGCCAAGTGTTATTCATGAATCCCCTATTGCTGGACACACGGTTGTTCCAATCTTTTTTGGCCTCTATGTCTAGGGACTGAGCCCAGGCCTGCTGCTCTCCCTCCACCATCAAGATCCCACCAAATACACAAGTCAGATCCCAGCCTAAGGGGTTCTGGCTACACTGGCAACTGCCGGAGCTGGGCCATGAGAAGAGCACCAAGTCACGGGTGCCCAGGGAGAGTCTTACTTCCAAGAACCCCACAGGAGCAGAGGCTACAATCTTCTAACACCTTCCACTTTCAGTTTCCTGAATCACAAAACTCAGACCCTGAAGCCCATATAGTTCATATCCTAGGTGGGCTCAGAGAGGGAACAAATGCCACCACATAACAATCACTAAAGTCAGTATTTTTACCTATAGTTCATTTAGTCATTCAACAAATATTTAGTGAGCATCTTCCAGGTGTCAGGAATTGCTCCTAGGCCCTGGGGGGTAAATCACTGAGTACAACTCTCCTGCCATTGGAGAGCTTATGTGGTGGGGGCAGGGTGAAAGGAGCCATAATAGACAGTAAGAACATAATAAATGAGTAAATTATATAATTTGTCAGAACAGCAGTCCCCAACCTTTTTGGCACCAGGGACCAGTTTTTTGGAAGACAATTTTTCCATGGACTATGGTGGCAGGGGATGGTTTAGGGATGATTCCAGCATATCACATTTATTGTGTACTTTATTATTTATTGTAATATATAATGAAATAATTATACAACTCACCATAATATAGAATCAGTGGGAGCTCTGAGCTTATTTTCCAGCAACTAGATGGTCCTATCTCGGGGTGATGGGAGACAGTGACAGATCATCAGGCATTAGGTTCTCATAAGGAGCATGCAACCTAGATCCCTCCTATGTTCAGTTCACAATAGGATTTGCCCTCCTATGAGAATCTAATGCCACCACTGATCTGACAGGAGGCGGAGCTCAGGCAGTAATGCGAGTGATGGGGAGCAGCTGTAAATACAGATGAAGCTTCGCTTGCTCACCCACCACTCACCTCCTGCTGTGTGGCCTCGTTCCTAACAGGCCACAGCCTGGTACCCGTCCATGGCCTGGGGGTTGGGGATCCTTATGCTAGAAGACAACAAGTGGAAGAAATAAAGCAAAATAAGACAGCCTGGATGGGAAGAGATGGGTTCAAGATGCAATTTAAATAGGGTGGTTGGAGTAAGTCTCACTGAGGAATCGTGAGCAATCACTTATTTTCCAGGCAGCTTCTTTTTTTTTAAGCTGCCACAAGTCGACTGTCATTATTACTGCTATAGTTAAACTGTCATTATTGCAAATGTCAAGGCAATAATAAAGCAGTATCTTGGTGTTGCTGTTGTCTTGATTTGTGTTATTTTAGAAATTGCTTGAGGCCAAGCATGGTCACTCACACCTATAATCCCAGCATATTAGGAGGCTGAGGCAGAATGATCGCTTGAGCCCAGAAGTTTGAGACCAGCCTGAGCAACATGGTGAAAATCGGACTCTACAAAAAAATACAAAAAAAATTAGCCAGGCCTGGTGGTGCACACCTGTAGCCCCAGCTCCTTGGGAGGTTGAGGTGGGAGGATCAGTATGCACTCTAGTCTGGGTGAGAGTAAGGCCCTGTCAAAAAAAAATTTAAAAAAAAGAAGAGGAAGAAGAAGTGGAAGAGGAAGAGGAAGAAGAGGAAGGGGAAGGGGAACGGGAGGAAGAGGAGGAGGAAGAGGAAGAAGAGGAAGAGGAAGAAGAGGAAGAGGAAGAAGAGGAAGAAAAGAAAAGAAAAAAAAGAACAGAAATTGCTTGAAATAGGCAGATGCTAGCTTAGGGCTTAGAAACTTTTTTTTGAGATGCAGAAATGTATCATTGAAAGCATTGATGCAAGCAGGTTTTAAGGAGTGTTCCTAGTGGTCATTTCCACCATTTATCCTATTTGGATCAAATCTCTCAGAAATTCAGCCTGGAAATTGCCTGCACACAATCTGGCCTCTGGCTGGAGATGACAGCATGAGACAAAAAGCTGGTTTACATGAGGACACATGTATTCAGTACTGCTTTCCTACCAAGGCATGTTCACCTGTCATCTAATTGACTGTTTGAACAAGTCCCATACCCTGGTCCGCCTTTAACCCATGTGGACTCTAAGAAGCTAAGTGCTACCTCTGGTCACACAGTGGCTGACCGTGGAACCCAGAGCAGAGCTGAAGTTTATGACTTTCTGCATTTATATTCCTCTTATATGGCCTCTCCGAACATAAATGTCTGTCTAGCCCTTTCAGACAGGCAGTCCAAATAAAACATAAGCTGGAGAAAACCAAGCTTTGGCGTCACACCAGGTCTCACCCATGAGAGCATCCTGACTAGTATTTCTCATCACCAAGTCAGTTAGATTGAAAGTTCAGTTGCAGTTAAGTTCCTCATTCCCAGATATTCAACACACTATGTGCCAGGGGCTCTGCTAGGTGATGAGGATAGCAAAGATGAATGGCAGTGGCCTTGACTGCAAGGACTTTGCATGGTCTTTATGGGAGACAAGCAAGAGGAGAGCACGGACAAATGCTACTATGGGAGCCACAGACAATTACAGGAAGAGGGTCACTCAGCCCTCCTTCCTGCTTAGGGTTGGGGAAAGCTCCCTGGAAGAGGTGAGGTCTAAGCAGAATTCAGAATGTTCTAGTTGAGGAGAGGGAAAGAGGGCAGCCAAGAGAGGACAGGAAGTTCTGGAGCTGGAGGGCTGAGTGGGGCAGATCTGGAAAGGTCTTCCACGCAGTCTGAACCTTAACCTAAAGGCCAGGAGAAGCCACAGCAGGGCTTCCAGCAAGCAGAGGACAAGGTCAAGACTGTGCTGCTGCAGAGAAAGAAGGAGCGGAGTCCAATCCAGCAGGAGGCCGGGGGAGAGCTGGGAGGCCTGAACTAAGGGGACGGCAGTGGGCAGGGACAAGGAGGAGGAAATTCAAACGAAAAAGAGGAGGGCGCGCAACTTGGAAGGAGTCAGAAGGCCTGGCTCTGAGCCCGGGATCTCCGATCATTGGCTAGGTGACCCTGAGCTACTCCTAGTTACTTAATCCCTACCTACTTCACAGGGTTGTTGGAGGATTAACTGGGATAACCTAGAAGGAAACGAAGTGCCCTGTGAATGCTACAGACTGCAAAACACAGCGCCATTCACTCACCCCCCAGCACTGTTGCATCATGGCTAGGAGACGTCAAATTACCCTCACAGGTGTGTAAGTTTCCCCTGCTCCACCGAACTGCTCTAATACTCGGCTGGCCTTTGGTAAATCCAGTCTCCTTTCTGGACCTCATCACCTTTTCTGTAAAATAAAAGAGCTGACTCAGGTGATTTTTAGGGTTTCTTTCAGTTTGAAGTTCTGCAGTTTTGTTGTCTTTTTCATCTTGTGTCCCAACTTCCATGGTCATAATTACTTGCCAAATGAAAAACTATTGAAGGAAGATTCATCAACAGAAGAAAAAAAAGCTAAACTAATGAAAGATTGATTCTGAAAACAAAGATGAAAAAGTGTGTATTCTTTAAACACCTTGAAGGGTTACATTAACATGCTCCATTCAATGACATACTAATAAAAATTTGAAGATGTTTCACCCAAACAATGATTCTTATGTACAATATTGGTGATCCTAAAAGGTTAAATTATCATTGGCCTAGAAATTTACCCAAGAGAAGCTGAAAGATATGTCCAGATAAAGACTTGCAAAGGAATGTTCATACCAGCTTCATTTGTAATAGCCAAAACCTGGAAACAACCTAAATGTCCATCAACAGATGGATAAAGAGTTTGCACTATATCCACAAAACAAAATACTACTCAGCAAAGTAAAAGGCCCAAAGTTTTGATACAAGAAACAACATAGATGAACTTCAAAATCATTATGCTAAGAAAACCCATAAAATAGGAGAACATATTTGCAAATTATACACCTCATAAGGGCCTACTCTCCGGAATTTTCAAAGAACTCTTACCATTCCAAAACAAGAATGTAAAAAACCCAGTTTTAAAATGGATGATAGATTTGAGTAGACATTCCTCAAAAGAAGATATACAAATGGCCAACAAGCCAACATGAAAAGAAGCTCAATATCATTAGTCATTACTGAAATATAAATCAAAACCACATTGAGATACTACTTCATACCCACTAGGATGGCCATTGAAAAAAAAAAAAAGAACAGGCCAGGCATGGTGGCTCATGCCTGTAATCCCAGCACCTTGGGAGGTCAAGGCAGGTGGATCACGAGGTCAGGAGATCGAGACGATCCTGGCTAACATGGTGAAATCCCATCTCTACTAAAAATACAAAAATTATCCAGGCGTGGTGGCATGTGCCTGTAGTCCCAGCTACTTGGGAGGCTGAGACAGGAGAATTGCTTGAACCCGGGAGGCAGAGGTTGCAGTGAATCGAGATCACGCCAATGCACTCCAGCCTGGGTGACAGAGCAAGATTCCATCTCAAAAAAAAAAAAAAAGAATTACCATATGACCCACCAATTCCACTCCAAGATATATACCCAAAAGAACCAAAAACAGATGTTCAAACAAAAACTTGTACAAAAATGTTCACAGTAGCACTATTCACAATAGTAAAAAGGTGGAAAAACTCAAATGTCTATCAATAGATGAATGGACAAAGAAAACGTTTTCGGTACCTATACAATGGAGTATTATTCGGCAGTAAAAAGGCATGAAGTGCTGACACATGACACAGTATGGATGAACCTTGAAAGCATGATGCCAAGTGAAAGAAGCCAGACACAAAAAGCCACATATTATGGGATCCCATTTATATGAAATCTCCCGAATAGGCAAATCCATAGGGATGGAAAGCCGATTGGTTTCCAGGGACTGGGGAGAGGTGGGAATGGGAAGCAACTGCTTAGTAGGTATGAAGTTTCCTTTTGAGGCGATGCAACAATTTTGGTACTGGAGAGTGGTGATGGTTGCATAACACTGTGAACATACTTGATGTCACTAAATTATGCACTTTAAAATAGTGAAAGAAGACACACACACACACACACACACACACACACAGAGTACATACTTGGATTTCATTTGTATAAAATTCTAGGAAATGCAAACAAAGACAGCAAATCAGTGGTTCCCTGAATGTGAGGGGGATAAGGAGAAGAGGGAAAGATAAATTATAAGAAGTATGAAGAAACATTGTGGGGTGATAATTTTTTTTTTCGAGATGGAGTTTTGCTCTTGTTGCCCAGGCTGGAGTGCAATGGCGCCATCTCCACAGCTCACTGTTGTAACCTCTGCCTCCCGAGTTCAAACGATTCTCCTGCCTCAGCCTCCAGGGTAGCTGGGATTTCAGGCGCCCACCACCACGCCTGGCAAATTTTTTGTATTTTTAGTAAAGATGGAGTTTCACCATGTTGGCCAGGCTGGTCTCGAACTCCTGACCACAGGTGATCCACGTGCCTCGGCCTCCCAAAGTGCTGGGATTATAGGCGTGAGCCACCACACCCAGCCAACAATGTTTATTATTATCTCAATTGTTTAATGGTTTAATGGATCCTGATGGATGCTTTAAACATGTGCAGCTTACCATACTTCAATTATACCTCTTAAAAAAAAAAAAGACCAAAAAAAAGTTTTAAATTTTATTATTAGACCTCTGAATTGTTGGCATTATTGAATTGCTATTTGAAATACACTGAGAAACTCATGGTTTAAAGGATTTTTACTGTAAACCCTGTCGCAGATCAAAAGCCACAATCCTTCCCCAGTTTATGGATTCTGTTCAGTCTGGTTGTTACAGACCATGGTTTCTTAAAGCAAAAGAACACTTGTAACAATGTCTGCAAAGATGGTTCAAAAAGCATGTCTGGCAGAGACTAGCTGAGCTTCATGTGTACTTGTTTCAAGTCAGGAATTCCTTTTGCTATGAATAGGAGCTTTGGACACTTTAATCATTGCAGAATCCTGGTTTTCTGAATTGGTTCAAAAATGGTCTGGTGGAAGTTGGCAGACACTTTGCAAATCAAACTATCATGTCTGTTATTATTTTAGCACATGCTGAGAGGATTAGAAGTGTTTATGTGCTCTCTGTGAGCATCAAATTTAGGTCTTGTTTAACATGCATAACAAGCAGAGTAAGACAGTGAATCAAATGCCAGAGTCAGATTTGTTCATGGAATTTAAATTGGGATATAGATTTCACTTTAAACCAAAGCTGTACTTAAAGTTTTAAGGGGGAAAAAAAAGGGCGGGGGTGGGGGACGGAAACAGGAAAAAAAAGTTTTAATTGGATTGCTTAGTTTGTCTTAAATTTGACCTACTTTCAGATTTATTTTAGTCATTTTTTTCTATAATATTTTCTTGTAAGTGATGGATTTTCTATAAATTAAGGAAACAGATATTTACACAGAGAAGACAGGATTGCTTGAATTAGTATAACATTCTTTATTCCAAGCCCCATTCCACCATGTTGTCATAAATACTATTTTTCTTAGCTTTCCTGGGTCCTAGTAAGGTTGTGCCTCAGTTTCCTCATCTGCATGATGGGGAGAATAACAACACTTACCTCACAGGATTATTGTTGAAGTAAATGGATTGAAAATACCTCAACTGTTTAGAATAGTGGCTGGCACACAGAAAGCACTCTGTACAAGTTAGTTGTTATTCACTTTATTATTACTGCTTCCTTTAACAGATAAGAACACTGACACTCAGGGTTAGTAGTGGCAAAGCTGAATCCAGAACATAGATCATGCCTGCTCCTGCTCCTTTTCACTACTCCACACCACCTTTTTCACCCATACATATTTTGTGTATGAAAATAGGAGTACCAAAGTGGAACAGGCAAAAATAGCTGTGTAACTTAAATCTAAAAAACATGAACAAACTGCTAGTCACTGACCAGCCCCAAGACTCACCCAGTTTAGGCACCAGGGCAAGTCATCAGTCATTTTTAAAGCCTGCTTCATACAGTGATTTTGAAAACAGAGTTAAAAGGCTTCTGCAAAGAACCAACATAACTTCAAGAGGATACCCAAAAAAATCTGATGAGCAGTACAAATTACATCAGTATCTACTTATTTCCATTAGCATTAAAATGGACATTAAAAGGCACTGCAACTCAAGAGATGGAATGCCTCTTATAGAGTTAAATGGGAAGTAGCTGACCCATGGATCAAGTCCTATGAAGTCAGGACTAGAAAAATCCAGAGGCTCTAGATAATATCTATGGGGTGATACAATGCAAACACATTTGCAAGGCTGTTTGATATAAACTGTGTGTCCAAACTCATGCATTCTAAAGTGATCCACATATTTCATTACAATTGCTCCTTAAATATTTAATCAAATTAAAAGACAAAGCCACCAGATGAAAGTCTGTTGGAACATAGATATTCAGAGGGTCTCATGGTAGCACCTCTGCAGACAACTTACTACTTATCACAAACAGAAAAATGTCTGTCTACAATGGAGTAATCCGGTGGCCGCCATGTTAAACAAGGGGTCAAACTCTTAGCCTATCTTTGCCAAAATGTTTAACCTGGATCTGGTCATGAAGAAACAACAGTCACAGCCATATTATGGTTCATTCTCCAAGACAACTAGCCTGTAATCTTCAGTATTGGAAAGTAGAAAGAGGTGGGTATACTTGGTAGATTAAAAAGAAGAAATGGCTGGTGCAGTGGCTCATGCCTGTAATCCCAGCACTTTGGGAGGCTGAGGCAGGAGGATTGCTCAAGTCCAGGAGTTCGAGACCAACCTGGGCAACATGGTGAAACCCCGTCTGTACAAAAAATACAAAAATTAGCAGAGCGTGGTGGTGCACGTCTACAGTCCCAGCTACTTGGAAGGTTGAGGTGGGAGATTGCTTGAGCCAGGGAGGTCAAGGCTGCAGTGAGCTGTGATTGTACCCTGTACTCCAGCCTGAGTGACAGAGTGAGACCCTGTCTCAAAAAAAGAGAAAGACATTATAAACAAATGCAAAAAAAAAAAAAAAAACAGCTATATGAGACATTATCTGACAAATGAAAAAGTTAAAAACCTAGTGTTCATTAGAAAAAAATTAAATAAGACTAATTTCCTGAGCTATGATAACCAAATTATAGTTATACAAATTACTTTCAAATAGTTCAGGAAAAGAAAAAGCAAGAGAGAGCACACTCAAGGGCAAGCAAGAATGCAAATATAGTCCCCCCAAAGCAAGGTTTACTTTTTAAAAATACAGTCCAAATTATATCCTTGGTTGAAACAAATTTGAAGAAGAGTGGGAATTGGGGTGGCAGAAATAATAACGGGCATTCCTATAACTGGCTTGGGAGTAAGAAGTAAAATATGTTTTGCTTCCTTTAAATATTAGTTATGCTTTTACATCTCAAAAGGTTCATCCTTAAACCACAGCTTGAAGGTGTTAAGAGGACGTTTCTGGGTATGAAAGGAAGGTAGGTATTAGGTTTTTCCTCTATTAAGGATCTGGGAAAAAAGAGTAACCTTGAACCAAGAAGAGCGGAGAAGAAAATGTGATGGTTGGCTTCTGTTTGGCAGGAAGGAACAGAGCATGAGATGCCCAGGAGAGACCCAGTCTACTGCCACTCCCATAAAAGTCCCATGTGGGTGGGTGGGCAGGATGGGGTGAGAGGAGATAACACAACCAAGGATGCTTTTCTCAACCCTCTTAGGGGAAGTGAGTAGACTAAGGCTGGTACATACATGGTTAATTTATGAATGCCTCCATTTCTCTCTCCTCCATTCCCAGGATGACAAAATGGTGGCCTAGCAGAAAATATAAGAGACAGAAATACAGGGATTCTCATCCCAGCCTGATGACTCCCTCGCTGTGTGACCTTCAACAATTCACTTGACTTCTCTGATGCTCATTTGTCTTACCTAGAAAAACAGGAAGGCTGGGCTAAAACAGCTCTCAGCTACCTTCCAGGACTAAAATGTAAGATGCTAAAGGGCAGCTCAGTCTTCAAGACAGTGCAATACCAATGTGAAATGTCTACTCCTTCTGTTGCTGTTTTTAAAAATGAAATACTCGCAGGTACAGACGGTTAGGAAAAGAAATAGATAAAGAAAAAAATAGTTTTATTGTTTTCTTTTATTGTAAAAGTAATACATGCTCACTGAATTTTAAAAAAATAGACCATATTAAAAAGGAAGAAAAAAAGACAAACCACTCTAATTGCCCCATCCAGAGTTAGAACTACTGTTAATGTTCTTTACATTTGTTCTTCAGATGTTTTTTAAGGCTGGCAGGCACCAGCACACACTCATACACATCTTTTCAAAAACAAACATGAGATCTTTGCATACATGCTGTTTGTAATTTTTTTAGTTAATATTATATGGTTCTCCTTCCATATCAATCAATGCAAAATAACAGCATCATTCTAATGGCTGAGTAGTACATGACCTTATACCTACACATGGTTTATGTTTCCAACTGAGAAACATTTAAGTGGTTTCTAATTTTCACTTTTCTAGACAGTGTTGCAATAAATATGCTTATGTTCATCCTCATGTATGTACATATTTGAAGACTTTAAATCAAGATTTAATCACAGACTTATCTCTCTTTTTATGCAGAAGGTTAAAATATTGATCATTTCAAATACCAAATAAAGTTTCTCCACAACTCTGCTATTGCCAGCGCAGGAGGATGCAGCACTGGCCCCACGGCGCCCACATCCTGGCTCTGGAAACACTCGGTCTCCTGATTCAGTGAGGCTACACGGAAGCATGAGGCCTAGCTTTGGGACAACTATGACATCTGCAAGGCTGCAAAGAGGTTTTAGGGCGAGCTCCAGACTGGTCTCTGCGGCCGACTGACTGTGCGTCACGGTTCAGGAGTCCCTGCAGTAGCCACAGCCTGTAAAACGTTTGTGTGTCCTATGTTTACATTCTCTGCCTCTGAAACCATCGATGTCACCAAACGCACTCCTGTTGGCCTGTGTTTAACACAATCCAATTCAGACACATGAAAATTATTATCTCTGTCTCCTAAGCTGAAAGTGCTGCTTTCAGTTTGTTAAAGTAAATGTTAAAGCACTTACTTTAACATTCCAAAAAATTATTCTTATACCAAAAACATTTTTAGAGATTGAAGAACAGTATAAAACTTTTTCCTGTTCACTGACATTAGTGTTTATTTTTCTGACTTTTCAAATTATGTCACTGATCCAAATATTCTTTGTGAATGCTAGAGAAAGCATTTCATTCTCTTTTTGTGGTTATTGTTGTATTCATGGGTGATCAATGTCACAAATATGTACCTGTGTCCATGGCTAAATTTAATTGATGTGGGACGTATTCCGTATCAGGTGACGGAGGAAGTAGATGGAGAGAGGCACTCTACATTGGTGATCACTCCACAATTTTGCTAAGATTTGCACAAGAGCCACCTAATTTTATTCTTGGAAGAAACTGCAATTGATCATTTCCAATCCCTGGGGAGGCTAGATTAGAAAGGTTAATTGGCTTGTCCAGGTCACTGACTCCCAGTCCAGAGTTTTTTCCTCTGTGGCACTCCTCGACAGAAGCCCAATAATTAATTTAGAGCAAAGATGCTCATTTTACACCTGAAAACATCAGACTGATCTTAAATCGTTCTGTTCAATAATTAATTCAAAATAAACCAAAGGAGGAGATTTAGTGAAACCAATGCATCTTTAAAATATGTATTACCTAGTCTACTCCTGACACTGGAGGGCAGGTTGAAGGGCAGGCCTAACAAAACTTAAAAACATATTTGGGAAAGAGTCTACAGACAAGTTGCAAAACCAAAAAGTATTTAAGATGGCCAGACAGCAGCAATTGGAGGTTTCCAGGTTTGGGCCAGAGTGGGAAGTGGTGACTGAGAACTGACGGGTCATTAGTGTGATCAAGAGAAAGCAGGTGCAAAGAAAAGGCAGAAGCAAGTGGCCCTGGTACAGCCTTAAAGCAAATACCACATTAAAGAAGGCAAAATTGGCGTGGAAACTATCTTCATGGAGTGATAACCACTCCCAAACACATGCATGACCCCCTGCCTTTTGTTTCTGAACACATGGAAAGATTGATTTGTCCAACTGAGCTGTGAGTTATGAACACATCCTCATGCAAGTTGCTTAACTGCTCCCTTTTTGCCCATAAAGTACATCAGCACCAATATGTGCCATCTCCCCTACAGATCTGCTGTCAGCAAGTTGGAAAAGTTGCCTTAGAAACCGTCAGGGGACTGACTTATCTTATAAAATCCATCAGGAGTTGTAGGGAAGAGGAAGATCAATCAACTTGACTGTAACTTCCACCGCGGTAAAGAGTTTATCATATTAGATGGATATATGCAACATATCCAAAACACACACAAGTTATTTGGGGGGAGGGGTCCTCCTCGCTTTCACCTCCTCCCCCAACAGCTGGCAGTGATAACTTGTCCCCACACTTGCTGTGTGTAAACTTTGAAGACTAAAATCTTGTACAGCTCCTTAGTTGGGTGGAATTTAAACAGTGACCACCCATGGAGCCAGTCAAACTATCAGCTCACCAACAATACCCCCGTGGTGGTGTTGCAAACCAAATTCACATTCCTGATTCAAAAACATGTCTTCTTAATTAGGATCAGAATCTGCCAGTCTACTCACTGGTGGGAACAAGCAGTATTAGGCATCCAGGATAACATGCATATTCTCAAGATCCAGCCAGGTTCTTTAAACAGAAAGGGAACTGCCGTGTGCTCCTTTCTGCAAACCACTAATTACCATCTTTGCCATGATTCTGTAATATGGATCATTTTACTTAGTGCAAAACTTTTCAACACTCTAAACACAGCTACCAGTCACTCACACTAGCTGCAGATCCACAGCAATTTTCCCTGTTAAAATATACCAAATAATATCATTTAGACCATCCCCAATTAAATAATCCCTGTGGCAGGAAATAAAAATCAGATTAAGTAGGATTTTGTGGTGTAGGAGACCATTCAAGCTTTTGTCTGGCAGGGAGACCAGGACAGATGAAGGGAGAGGGGTGTCCTACTTCTGAACTTCTCTTTCGGGTTTTAACTCCAGTATCTCAAGCTTCCTCAATTCTTACTTTCCATATTTAGTTCAGTCCATTTTAATTTCTATCCCTTGATTAAACCCCAGTTCCCAACATTTTGTGTATTTTTGTTTATCAAACCTGTGAATTGAGCTATATCAATTTGTTCACTTGAGGACCGGCTGTTGTGGGCAGGGAAGAATATTAGTTTAAACTGGAGTCAAGAACTTAAAGCCACAAAAATAAATGAATAAATAAATAAATAAATAAATAAATAAATAAATCAGAAGGAAAGAAAGAAACTGGATAATGTGGAATCATTTCACTGTGAGTCAATCCTGGTTGGTTTTTTTCCACCCCCTGGTGACTATCAGGACTGGCAAAGAGATCTTAACAGATCAGAGTTCACATTCCAATGGACAGACTTGGGCTTTTTAAATTATTAATTAGATAAACTGCGAAGGAGGTAGCGAAAGAATACATGGATAGAAAAATAAAAAGGGTGATCAAATTCTTCTTCTTTTCCCCCCTACAGCACTGGCATTAGAACAGCTCTGTGTGCACCATATGCATAGTCCTTTACTGTGACTAATGGGAATAATGTACTACATTTCATAATACTGATCTCTTTGGCAATTTGAGAAAAACTCACAACTAAATGACTATACATACTATCTAAAAATACTTATCACAACAAACCCTCAAGCAAAATTTCTTTTTCTGATAAAACTTTGGAAAGCTTTCTAGATAAGCAAAAGAATCATTCAGACTGCTAAGAAAATAGCACCCCCCCCCGCCCCGCCCTTTTCTTCCCTGTTGGGGTAAAGGCTTAATCCTCTCAGATGTTTTCCCTGCTGAATGCTTGTCTTATGTGCAGTTTAAGATGGTATTTAAAATTTTCAAAATTCCTTCTACAAGTGTATTCCTATTTCCCCTAAAATTGGGCTCAAACTGATGTTAACTGGCACAGATGTTAGAAATTCCATCCTCTTTCCAGAAAGGACCAAGTATGAATGTAAGGGAATGTCCCTTTTTAGCAAATTCTTATTTCTTCTCTCTGACTCTGGATGTAATTGTCAGCATACCCATCAAAGTGGGTGAACATCATACACAACTTGCCTGCAAATGACTCCCTAACAGTTACACGGAGATCCTTCTGCAGAATGTCTGTAAAATTAGAGTCTGTAAATCGGAGTTGCTACTTACAACATTTTCTATTCCGAGTGAGGGGAGCACTTTGCTCTGAAAATATAGACAGCCAGTGTTCTAATGCTATACGGAAGACTATAGATCAAAGAGATCAAAGCTGGATTCATGTTTTCATTAACTACAAACATTTACACGCAGGTAGCACTAGCCATCAAATGCTAAACCAAAACTTTTTCTATTGTTTATAATTATTTTTATTCACTGCTTAAAAAATAATCTAGAAAAAAGTGTCATCTATACTCAAATTAAATATGCAACCTGATGCCACGCATTAGCCAGGAATATTTTGCTGCAAATCAAGTAAGTTAGGAAAATCACCTCTACATTCACTTCATAAGAGGGGTGCACGTGTTTGGTTTCTTTCCTCCATGGCTAGTGGTATGCTTCGTGGTTCCATCTGACAGCTAACTTCAACATTTCACACGGAATTGAGTGGCTCTGTTTTCATTCTAATGAGTGCTTTAAAACTGGCAACCTAAAGCTTAAATTTCTGATGTTCATCAAGGTTAATAAATAACTTCTTATAAATAAAAGATTAGGTTTGATTTTAAAGCTCAGGATTAAAACAAAATAATTTAAAAAATGAAACATTGTAAATGTTGGAGGAGATAAATCCTTATAAAACATTCACCGAAATGTCAATGTTTTCTTATTTCTGCTAGTATGGAAAAAATATATATTTGTTAAGTTCTCAAATTATTCTGATTTCCTAACTTATCCCAAATCTCCTCTTAGGGTATTATTTATATTTCTTGTTTCCTAAATAGCCTAAATCGTGTTTTATATACAATAATGCCTCTATATTAGCCAATTTGGAAAATGCACATTTAAAATAAAAATCTTATAAAATATTAACTATCTGTGTCTATACATGGCTGATAATCTTTACAGTAAACAAGAGCAGAAAAGGTATGAATGATTCTTAACGGAAGCTAAAAATACAATGACAAGGAAATGAAATCATTGTACTCCAGAGAAATTAACTCTAGATGCAATCTTCATAAGTACTAAGACTGGGTCCATAAAACAAACAAAATCAGTCTCATTATTAGTCATCACGCTTCATGTGTTTATCTTTGTAAATGTAGTATACGGCAGTTCTCTAAACACCAAATATAACATGTGAACAGGAACTGATTTTTATTATAATTGTTACTATGGTTTTTCCAAAGTCATTGACTTTGATCTAAAATAAAAGCCATTACTAATAAAAATCAGTAAACATAGACAGTAAGTGGAAAAATGTTTGTAATCTTCAAACGCACTATGCAACATGAAGAAGATTGATGTCGCCATCATTTTGAAAGCAATCAAAACTTCTCCTCTTACCAGTTACATAACGACCTCACTAAAATAACTAGAAAAAATAGAGGTTCTCTAATAATATTTAATATGTGTTCCACCAGAGGAGAATTTCATCCAAAGCTGTAGCTCACAAAATTCCCCAAATCAACAGGCAGACAACTTGTTTTGCAGCCGAGCGCAGTAGCTCCACTATATTTTCTCAAAGATGGCTGATGCAAACCACACCTCATAACTACATAAAAATGTTTGCTCAGATGGACTTATGCAAATGCAGTTTCAAAATAACCTGCTCAAATTTCGGCGCATTGAAGATGGACCTACAAAGCGTTTGCGACATTATATCTGGTTCCAGCGGAATTTCAGTCGGTACTAAGGAGAGCACAAGCTCCAAATCATCCTTGTAAAGAAAGACTGAAACGTAAGTATGCAAACATCAAATCCTATGAGCATATTCACAGCCCTGGGACCTGGTCCCTGAACACTGATCCGTCACCAATGTAAAGCAAGCAAAGCCATGAGGCGCTTCTTGAGGTCTCCATCCTGCCCTTCAAGTAGAAGGGGCCATCTTTGAAAAGCTGAGTCTTTTCTTTTAAAATTAGATATTCCAAAGATGGGATTTTCAAAATGGGGGATGAATTTAGAGGGTAAATTATTTATTATATGAGGCAAATAAAATATACTTTAAATGATCCATTTCCATAAAATGATATTTATTTTCAACCTGGCAGTATTTCATAATCAGATGCCCTTCTACAAAGACTTTTCTGTGAATGTAAAGTTCCCAGTTTTCTTCTACTTAAAAGTAAATAATAGAAAAGTGCAGGGTAATTACAATACCGAAGCAATTTCAATTAACTTCATATGCAGCCTGATTTCAAGCCGCAAGACAGTGGCTCCGTACGAAGCACATCAGATGTTTCCAAATTAATAATTGGCCAAATTGGATTTTTCACTAAGTAAACTTTAAATTTTAAATAGTTTTTCTCTGTTGCTTTACATTTATATTAAGGAATAATGAGAAATTTTAAGTATTGATGTACATAAATTGTCAATCATATTTAGTATTGGCTGAATAATTTGCAAAACAATAGAAAAGAATAATAATATGAAATATTTTCATTTTGGAATAGTTGGAAACTGTTTGTAGTTGAAAGTTATATAAAATATCCAATTAAAGCAAAAAGTTGTCACAAGTGGAGACTCAGTATTCCACCAGTCAACATAGGGAACCATTTTGTTCTGAAATATGATACCAGCGTTTTCTAATGTTAAACTTGAATTTTCACAATTCTTTCTATTAGACAAATCAGTCTTCAAAACAATAAATACTTAACTGCTATTTACTTCCATTTACACCCATCACTGGTTCTTTCTGTTACTAAGTTTTATTAAATTTACAGGACTCAAAGCATCAGCGGAGCAGCAGAAAACCTCTGCTCTGTTCCATAAGGGTAAATTTTGCTGTACTTGCGTGTATTTATTTAGCGTTGTCAGTTTCGCAGAGGTGCGCATCATTCACTTTCCTACACTTATTAAACTAGTTTTGAAGACTTCATTACAAACTGGGTAAACCCTTAGGAGAGTAGAGATCCTTCAAATAAACCAACATTCTAGGCCTTAAACCGTCACACGAAATCTCAAAAGAACAAACAATACAAAGCATCACTGTTTTTACTCGTATGTTCCTCAAACGGGCTGAAAGAGCCTCTCGGGGCTTATTAACCACCCCCAACCTTCTCAAGCACTGGGAAGGCCGACCTGAGAATTCACGACCCAAGTCGCACAGGTCACCTGAGTCACAAGATGGTAACATTAATGGAAAACGGTTGCGTAGCTAAACTCTTCGAAAAGGCCTTCTTGAAAAGTGTCTACACTTTCAGGGCAAAGTAAAACATGTTGTTTACAAACTGTCACCTCCCTTTCCACTGGTTGGTTTCAGAGGCACCATGAAGGGTGGTTTAATTTTTGGCATTTTACTTACACACCCTCACGCGCGCGCACACACTCACGCACGACTCTCCATTCCAGCGTCCTCTTGGGACCAGAAAGATGAAATACAGTCGCTGGGCCATTTCCCCCCAATCTGAGCTATTTTAGTTCAAAATATCTAGTACCATTCCTGAAGAGAAGAGAAAGGAGATAAGGAAAAACAAAATAATTTTCCCTAAAGAACTTGGCTCCCCTCTTTCCAGCCTAACAAACAGCCAGAAGGACACCGACTCTGCCCAGAGGGGGTACGAGAAAACTTCAAACCCAAGAGGGGCGAGCGAAGTTCAGCAGGGACGGGAAATGAAGCCACAAAGGGGGCTCTCGGGGCGTGTCCCCAGGCGCACCCGTGGTCCCTGTTCCCCTTCTCCCTTCTTACTTTTGGATGATCTGGGGTAGGCCGGCTTGGGGCGGGGGCGGTGGCTGGGGCGGCGGCGGCGGCTGCTGCATCCCTCGCGGGCCGGAGGGTGCCGGGGACGTCCGGGCACCAGGCACACTGCAGGCAACTCTGTCCGGCTGCTCCGGACCGCTGGGGTCCGCGTCCTGGCTCATGGCTGCTGCCAACACCATGCGGGGCGAGACCCGCCCGGGATCTCGGCGAGAGAGCTCAAGGGAGGGGCGGTCCCGGGCCACGGGCGCTCACTGGCCGGGGTCCCCGTGCCCAGTCCCCTTGTCCTTCCCGATGGCGCGGGGAGGAGACGCGAGGGGCGGGGAGGAGGCAGTCCCGGCGGCGCCGCCTCCCCCTCCCGCTGCTCCAGCTCGTCCCGGCCGGCCACGTGGGGGCGGGGGCCAGGGGGCGTCTCCCGACGGGCGGGAGCTGCTCTGCGGCCGGGGGCTGCTCAGCGCCAAGCTGGACCTAGGAACTCTGCCCGCCGACCCCGGGCGCAGGAAGCGGGGAGGGAGCGCGGCGTACGCCACCCGCCACAGTGCACCCTCAGGGTCCGTAGCCCAGCGTTCCACGGCGCAGCATACCGCGTGAGGAAGGCGACACACGCAGCCCGCGGTCGGCCGCCGCGCTCTCTCTCCACCCGGGAGCCCTGAGTCCTCCGGCTGTCCCTGGGGACGGTGCGCGCGGCCTCTCGCAGCTCCTGCCAAGCCGGGCGGACCGAGGGCGCCCGGGACGTCCGCGCGCATCGCCCGTGCAAAGTGTGCCGGGCCTGGCATCTGCTCGCGGCTGGAGCCCGGCCAGCGCCACTGGCGCCTGAGGCACCCGACCCCGAGGGGAAGAAAGCCTGGACTCGCCCCGAAGTGGGACTTGTATTGTAACCCAGGTCTCAGATGACCATCTCCGGGGCTCTCCAAATTGTCAGTTCCAGCTGCTGATTTCAGGTGTCCCCGGAAGCAGCCGGTGGGGCCACCGTGGGTTTCTGGTTTCTTTTTCTCTTCACTTAAAAGACCCCGCCACGACCCCACGAGCGCAAAGACAAAACCATGCGTACATTTTATTGTTATTTATTGGCCAAATCTCCGTGGAAATGTAAAGGATGAAAAGAGAGTTCGCCGACAACGTACGGTCACCGTCACGCCCTCTGAAGCCCTGTTAATTACCCTGGCGCCCGCGTGCGCCCGTCCACCTGCACTCACCGGTTCACAGCTGTGGACGCGGACATCCTGCGGCCTTTCAAGGCTGAGAGCCACCACGCAAGGTTCGGCTTAGTGCCCTGGCGCGTGGGTGCGAATATGCGAGGCACCTGACACAGAAATGTCTACGGAGCAGAGAAAGACCAGAGAAAGCGGCCGCCCAGTAGACCTCACCGGCTGTCCGGCATACAGCAGTTCTAAGTCCTGACGCCAGCATCCCCGGGAAGTAGAGAAAAGCGTGCCTTGCGTGCCTGGGAAACCAGAGCCCAGGATGCCGCATGGCCTGGAGAGGAGTTTGCTCAGGGTCTCCACCCAACTCATTTTCCTCCCGCAACCACGCGGAGGAAAATTCTGAAGATGGATTCCCTGAGACCTAGCAACTACTTGAATTCCCCAAAAGACGCTTTCATGTCTCCCCAGACTGAGTTTCTAGCCTCAGGAAACTACGCCTCCGCCTCCGTTGATTTCTGCCATCATTCTCTCTTTCTCTCTCCTTCCTTCCCTCTCCCTTTTTTATCTTCCTCTCTCCCTCCTCTAATATAAAATGACACTATCAATTCCTCGTATTCATAAAGATCAGTTTGCCACAGTTCGCAAAATTGAGCCTCACCAAAACAAAAACAAAACAAAAACATGAAACAGGTAGGCTGGTCCGAAGGTAGGTAGTTAGCTCAATTGATTGTTCCGTTCATTACAGATAGAACTCCTTGTTCTACTCTTTCCCCCTTCTCCTTAATGCAGCTGACAAGGAAGAAAAAAAACACCTGGTAAAGAGGTGTTTATTGTTTTTCCCATTTCACAAATGTGGAGGCATTAGGGTGATCTGTCGGGAAGATCCACGGCTAGTAAGAGGCTGTAAGAACCAAGTCCATTCTCTGAATCGTTAGCTCATTATCTTCAGTTTCTATCACTAAATTCCTAACCGTGGTTTCCTTAAATCTCCATCTTCCACCCCATATTCCCACCCCCAGACTTCCTTAGTGAAAGGAAATTACTTAAAATTAACATTGCAACTCTCCCAGAAATAAAAGTTTTTCTATGTTTGTACGGAAGTCTTTTTCTCAGAATCCTCCAAAACCTTGATGGAAAGAGCTTTGTGATCAAAAGGACCTGTTTTTGAGTCCAGACTCTGTAATTTACCAGTGGAGTAATTCAACCTCTCTGAGTGTCAGTTACCAAATATGTAAATCGGAATTGATGAGACCCTGGCTTGGAGAGTCTCTGTTAGGGTTAGGGATAATGTGTCTTGTATACTTTGTGCATAAGATGTTCAATCTGGCACTTACTACAAACATGACTCTTTATATTCCAACCTTATAGCCAAATATTAATACAACAGATCTCAAACCCCAGAAAGCTGAGAGCCTGGAAGTCACAACATCAATATAAGTGAGTCTATTCCCATTGCATTTTTATTGGCAAAAAAAAGAGGACCATGTTATATGAATGAAGCTGTCTGAATCTCAAAAATAATATCCTAGCATATGTGATAAAATAAGAAACAATGGATAAATCTAGATATTCATTGGGCTTTTTTTGCATCCTTTCTGTAAATTTGAAATTTTCAAAATTAAAAAAATGGGAAAAAATGAATGATTCACAGTTGTTTTTCAGAAATGCAATCTCCATGATTATAGCTTAATATTTGCAACCGACATGTTACAAAATAACTGAACTTAGAACAGATTTGAAGGGAGAGGGCAACACGACAGCAAAAACCTAGAGGTAGTTCATGTCCTTCCTCAGATCCCACAAAATGTTTTCCAGGATGACATTGAACAAGCATTCCATTTTGCAAGTCAAACATAAAGTATATTCAAAAGTTGCAACGATAAATATTTCTAAATGTTTCTCACTTCTCTCCCGGAGGAATGAAAAAGCATAAAGAGCCATAGCTGAGGCTGCAGCCCTTGCTTTGATCTGCCCCTGGGCTCTCATCACTCCCCTCCCCCAAGCGTGCGCTTCACAGTGAGAGAAGCCAGACAAATGCTGTGTGAGTCACCTGACTTGACAAATGGGAGTGTGACTGAGAGGTGAGGACTGGTAACATCTCTCTTTGTTCCTCTCCACAGAAGCATCCTGTCCCTCCTTGACCTACAAGTGAACTACAGTCACGTGGTGAGGCTATTGCTGTTTGTGCATACGTTGAATATTTAACAAGCTGCTAAGTATTTTCATAGTTTATCTTACTTTATATTCACAATAACCCCATGAGTAGCAACTGTTAACTATGTTTCATAATTAAGAAAACTGAAGCTCAGATAGCTACAAGAATTTGCTCAAGGTCACCCAGCTCTTAAGAGCCAGAAGCAAGACTGCAGGTAGGTTGGTCTGTCCCCAAAGCTCACCCACTCTCTACACTATCTCAGTGACAGAAGTGGAACTGAGATCTTACCTGTCTTCTTTTGCTGTGATGCTGCTGTGAATATAAAATGCCACCTGCATTGTGACGCAACTCTGCTACTCATATCTTTTCAGATCGGTCAATTAATAGGAAATATCTAAACTGACCCTTACAAATAAGAAAAATCAAAGAAATGATGCAACCTGGTGGGAGGTGGTAGAAAAGGGTGGAAATACAACCCAAGTCTCTATTATACTAGGGTCATTCTCAAACTTACTGGGGATTCTGGCACTCTGGCTTGTCCCGTGATGTCAATAAATAATCCAGGCACTGGTTCTAGGAGTTTTCTCAAACCTTATTTCATTTAATATCACCATTTTGGAGAAACTTGAAGAACCTGCCCAAAGTCACTGGAATAATAAATAGCAGAGCTGAGATTCAGACCCTGCTCTGAATCACTGTGACCTTCTGTCCCCTCTTCAAAGGGGAAATATAATAGCTTACCTCTCAGTTGATTGTGAGCATTCATCTCTGCAGATGAGCTGATATGTATGTGTGGCTGTTCAGCATATGTATCCTATCACTGTTATTTTTTAACAACAGTTTACTTTGTAAAGTTTGATGACACAGACATTCTCATATACTATAGGTGTCAGTTGCAGCAACTCTTTGGAAGTGAATTGTAACTTTTTTTTTTTTTTTTTTTTTTTTGAGACAGAGTTTTGCTCTTGTTGCCCAGGCTGGAGTGCAATGGCGCTATCTCGGCTCACCGCAACCTCCACCTCCTGGGCTCAAGTGATTCTCCTGCCTCAGCCTCCCAAGTAGCTGGGATTACAGGCATGCGCCACCACACCCGGCTAATTTTGTACTTTTAGTAGAGACAGGGTTTCTCCATGGTGGTCAGGCTGGTCTTGAACTCCCGACCTCAGGTGAGTCGCCCACTTCAGCCTCCCAAAGTGCTGGGATTACAGGCATGAGCCATGGTTCCTGGCCCGAATTGGAACTACTAAAATTGCAACAAGGGAAACTGACTCAGCAATTATCCTCCTAGGAATTTATCCTCTCGGTTTATTTGTAGCAATAATCAAAGCTACGTGGACAAGGGAGTTTATTGTGGCATTGTTCATAATAGCAAAAACTAGAAACAACCAAAGTGCTGCACAGAAGGGTGGCCTTACAAAAGATGGTCTCTATTACAAAAAAGTACAATGTAGCCCTGAAAAAGAAGGAGGTAGGTCTGTATGCACTGCTAGGGAAAGAGACCCAAGGTGTATTATTAAGGAGAAAGTGCAAGTTTCTCAACAGTATTGCAGTATGACTAAATGTCTATAAAATCAAAGAGAAGAGAACATTTCTGGAAAAGTTATACAAGTAATTTTTAACAGTAAGTACCTCTGGAAATTAGGATACAAGGCCTTGTATGACCTTTTATATTGTTTGAATACTTGAAATAAAATTTTATTGAAGTACATATACTATCAGAGTTTTTGCTATGAACATATGTCATTTTTAAATTAACCAGTGACAACAAAACTTAAAATTTTGTTTTTTCAACTAGTAATCATTAACAACACTTAGTACATCAATAAGATTTTTGTTTACGTATTTATTTTTTGGGATGGAGTCTCACTCTGTCGCCCAGGCTGGAGTGCAGTGGCACGATCTTGGCTCACTGCAACCTCCACCTCCTGGGTTTAAGCAATTCTCCTGCTTCAGCCTCCCAATTACAGGCAACTGCCACCACGCCCAGCTAATTTTTGTATTTTTAATAGAGATTGGGTTTCACCACGTTGGCCAGGCTGGTCTAAACTTCTGACCTCAAGTGATCTCCCTGCCTCAGACTCCCACAATGCTGGAATTACAGGTGTGAGCCACCGCATCCGGCCAAGATTTTTATTTTTAAAGCAAAAATTCATGTGAAGGAATGAAGGAGAAATACACTGGATAATATATTGTCCAGTCTTAAACACTGTCCTTTTATCCTAGCAAATCCAGGAGAGACAGTTAAATAAGTAAATCATTAAGTTGCTAGCAGTCACATTGACACAGTTATAAGCTACTAATCGACAATTATGAATACATATGAAGCAGTCTATCATAGATCATCTTAGCCATAAGATATTAACTGTTATCTGGGTGTTAATAATAACAGTTGCCATTTCTTGCTTTCTGTCTCTACAGAGTCTCACTCTGTTACCCAGGCTGTCATCCAGGGTGGAATGCAGTGGCACGATCATGGCTCACTGCAATCTTGAACTCCTGGGCTTAAGTGATCCTCCTGCCTCAGCCTCCCAAGGAGTAGCTGGGACTCCAGACATGTACCACTACACCTGCCCAGCTAATTTTTATATTTTCTAGAGACAGGGTTTTGCCATGTTGCCCAGGCTGGTCTCAAACTCCTGGCCTCAAGTAATCTCACCCCAGTCTCCCAAGGTGCTGGGAATACAGGGGAGCCACCACACCCAGCCAACGGTTCTGTTTCTTGAGTATTGATCTGCCAGGCTGTCTTGAGCACATATTTCTCATTTAGTCCTCACAGTCACCTTAGTAGGTGGTTGGTTTTTTATACCCATTTTACAGATAAGGAAACAAAGGCTCATGAAGTCCAGCCACCTGGCCAGCCAGTAAGCAGAGGAGCTGCGGATCTAACCCTAGTTTCCATTACTCCTAGCGTTGAGCTTTAAACTACTTTGTGTGTTGTTTCTTGATATAATGGGGCTTTGAGACTGGACACTCCTCTGGTAAATCTCCAGCGTTTGAACCTCTTTGCTGTCTCCAATATCCCATCCCTTGGTTTCCCATCTCTCCACACTCCCTGGCTTCTCTTTTCTACCCCCCGAGGTAGAAATATTTACCTCAGCTTGACCTATTGGCTGGTGCCTCGACCAGAGTATGATTTTTGTTTGACTTTGAAGTCCATGGAATCTCTGCAGATGTTTGAAAACAATCAGAAAATAAAATCCTGTCCTAGCTTCACAAAGGGTCACCGCTCTCTGAAAACCCAGGAGAGACAGTGGCTGAAGGATGCTGTTTAAAAATAATGTGGTTACTCATGGAACTGGATGCACATCTGAATTTGAAGGAGACAGTCAGGGAACTTTAGCTGAGGAAAAGTGAGGACATGACCCAGGAGGCTCTTTTCTGCCCGACGACTCACTGGGAACTTCCCGCATTGGCTGCAGGGAAAGGCTTAGCCTCCATCCCTCTGGTCAGGAATTTATCAGCCAGGCCTCTTGTCCTCTAATAAGCCCTGCAGGTGTTGTATTGTAGTCAAAGTAGCAGTTGGTTGGAAGTCAGGAAACCGTGGTTCTAGAGCTTTAGGTATACATCCAATGTCCTTGAACAGGAAAGCAGTTATCCCAACCACAAATGACATCAGCATCTTTGCCTCTCCTAAAAGCATCACTGCTCCGAGCCCCGGGTGGCTAGAGCTCTGTCCTGCCACCGCTTGTTCGGTACCTGGCGACAAACCAACAACTGCAGATTGCGTCTAGAATCACAGGGGCCCGGAGCAGCAAGGGGGAGGGTTAATCTGGGCATGGCTTCCTGGAAAAGAGGAGTTTTGAGCTATGCTTCCAAAGAGCCAGAGAATGACTTTCTCTCATTTGCTGTTTCCAGGACACATAATACAACAATCTTACTGTGTGTTATAAAGCAAGTTGCAGCTGAATTTTTTTGGAGGGGGGATGGGAAGTGATGGAGGTACGAAATGAATGTGGGAGAAATGTTAGAGGTAGCTAATTGCATGACTGAAGTTCCGTGGGGCTCTGCACCCCCTGTGGAGACCCAGCTTCCACAAGTCATGCTTAATCCCTGGGGAATGTCACTGTCATTCAGAGGCCAGTGGTGTGACTGTAGGCCCCAGCCAAGGGAAACAGCACTTCTCAGAGGCGGGGGACTCCTTTATCCACCCCATCCCCCAGTTGCCTCCTCTGTCTCTCTTATCACCCCGCCTGTCAAGCCAGTTGGGCATCAGAGAATAAACATCTCAGGCTGTTTGCCCACCAGCTCCAGGATCAGGTGACCATTATGGAAGGCAACACCGGAGGCCTCTGCATGCCAGAGTGATGCCAGGAACAGTGAGAGCCTGCAATGTGCTGACCTCACTGAGTGGGCACCCATGCAGCTGGCTGGGAGTAGACTAATGCCACTCCCTGGTGTGGCCCCTTTGGTCATCCCAGGGCCACCCCATACAGAAGACCCTGCCCTGCTTCCTCTCAGCCCAGACTCTGGAGTCAGAATGACTCCTTTAGAAATCCAGCCCCAAGGTCTGCTAGTCACATGATGTTATGCAACTTACTCTACCTCCCTGAGCCTCAGTGTTCCCATCTGAGAAATGGGAATAATAGTGTCCACATCATGAGGTTACCGTGAGGATTATATGTAAAGCACTTAAACCAGTGTCATCTGGCATATGACTGGGGCTCAGTAAATTGTCATTGGCTGTTTTTATTGTGATTACTGGACTGCCCATTGGGAACATTCAGTAATGATAATACACAGTCCCTTAAAAGAGCTTGCTCTGGGTCAGGAGGTCAGCCACCTTCGGCACATATAAATCCCAGGGGGAAAAGAACGTTTCCATTAGGAACGTTCAGTAATGATAATACACAGTCCCTTAAAAGAGCTTACTCTGGGTCAGGAGGTCAGTCACCTTCTGCACGTATAAATCCCAGGGGGAAAGATACCTGCCTCGGCCTCCCAGAGTGCTGGGATTACAGGCCTGAGCCACCCAGTCTGGCCAATAGTCCTCTATTTTTGTAACACCATGTTAATACTGGATGAGCAAGAATTATATTGGAAGTCTGTACTCCAAAGGGTGAGAACTTAAACCTCACAAGGATTCAGGGGCTTGCACATTAGTGGACTGGTAAGGACCCTGGTCCTAACCAATCCACCTACCTCAGCCTCCCAAAATGCTGGGATTACAGGTGTGAGCCACCATGCCTGGCCCATTGTATATCTTTAAACTGTCCCTTTTGCCCATCTTTATATTTTTTTAATGTCTTTTTCCCCTCGATTTTTAGAGCTCTTTATAAATTAGGGAGATTAGATCTTTGATAAAGATGGTGTATTATTTGTCTTTTCTTATTGTTTTACTTGTTTGTCTTTTCTTATTGTTTTTGCCAGCAAATGTTATTTTTATATAGTAAAATTTATCAATTGTTTCTTCTGTTGCACCTGCATTTTGAATCGGAATTAGAAAAAGCTTCTAAACACTGAGATTATTTTTTAAATTCTCATGTTTTTTGTAGCATCTGTATGGTTTAATTTTTTTACACTTAGATGTCTCATTCATTTGGAGTTCATTCTGGTGCACAGTGTGAGGCATGGATCCAATTTTATCTTCTCCAAATGGCCATCCAGTTGTCCCAACACCACTTATTGAAAGGGCTGGCTTTTCCTCCAAGATATAAGATACCATCTTTATCATACGCTAAATTTCCATATGTACTTGTGTCTAATTCTGGACTTTCTATTTTTTCCTAGTAGTCTTCCTGTTCACTTATTACTTTTGATTAAAGATCCTTTATAATAATATTTGTTATTTGACAAGAACTCTCTCTTCTCACAGCTCTTCTTTTTGGGGGTTTTCATAACTATTCTTGCATTTTTATTTTTCCGTATGAGCTCTGCAATCAATTTTCTAGAAAAAAAATGTGGTATTAAAAAAAAAATAGCCAGATGTGGTGGCACATCCCTGTAATTCCAGCTGCTCAGGAGGCAGAGGCACAAGAATCATTTGAACCTGGAAGGCAGAGGTTGCAGTGAGCCAAGATCGCACCACTGCACTCCAGCCCGGGTGACAGAGCGAGACTCAGTCTCTAAATAAATAAATAAGTGGTATTTTTATTAGATCTTGTTAAAATTATATATTATCTTGAGGAGAATTAGACCTTTACGATGTTGAGCTAGTCCCATCACAGAACAAGGGATGTCTTTTGCTTTGTTCAAGTCTACTTTTATGCCTTTAGGGAGTATCTTAAAGTTTTCCTCAGAGAAGTTTTGGTGGTTTTAGTGGTATCAAATAAAACACTTGACACTGCAGCAGATCAAAGCAAAAGCTTTATTACAGAAAAAGTAATACTAGGAGGGAGGACAGAGCCAAGCAAATCATCACACTGACACCAGCTGCCAGACTCACAGCCCAGAGGGACAAGAGACGTGGAGCCAGATGGGCAAGCAGCCAAGCCGGAAGTTGGCACCCACAACACCTCCCCTGGAACTAAGCACCATCCTCATAGTGCCTGGGCTTGTAAGACCCTAGGAATTCTAAAGTCGTTCTATGGGTGGTTATGTTGAGAGCCACGTTTGTCTATTATATACCATGTTTTCTTATTCGTGACTATCTAACTCATTTATTCCATGCTTAGTGCCACGATATGGGATCAACAACTCCCTAAGGTATTACGTTGGAGTTCCCACACAATTCACACTTTTCTTCTTAGTTTGTTCCTAAATATTTTATGCTCTTTAGTTTGTATAATGAGTAAGGCTTTCTCTTTTATTATCTTCTCTAACTGGTTATTGTTTATATAAATATAAATGTATATTTGCCTATTTATATTTCTATATTATTTAATCTATACATAAAGTAATGCATGCATACCCACAGAATTATTTTGCTTGTTTTAGTTTTATCATTACAACTTTTGAGTTTTCCAGATATTCTATCATGTTATCTACAAATAGAGTTTTACTTTTTTCCCTGTCAATTTGTATTCCTCTAATAGTTTTCTCTTGTCTAGTTGTATTGATTAATATCTCGATTGTGTTAAATAATAGTAGTGGATATATAGGCTTCTCTCCCTTGTTTCTGATCTCATGTGTTTATCTATTAAGATGCTGACTTTCCTAATATGTACATTTATTATATATGTTTACATCCTTATATATACATTTATTGTATTAAAATGAATTCTTACATTGGCATTGTGTGGAAAGTTAAAAAGACGAGGAAAAGGCCCGGCACGGTGGCTCATGCCTGTAATCCCAGCACTTTGGGAGGCCGAGGCAGGCAGATCACGAGGTCAGGAGTTCGAGACCAGCCTGGCCAACATGGTGAAACCCCGTCTTTACTAAAAATACAAAAATTAGCCAGGCATGGTGGGTGCCTGTAATCACAGCTACTAAGGAGGCTGAGGTAGGAGAATCACTTGAACCCAGGAGGCTAAATTTTGTATTTTTAGTAGAGATGGAGTTTTGCCATGTTGGCCAGGCTGGTCTTGAACTCCCGACCTCAGGTGATCCACCTGCCTCGGCCTCCTAAAGTGCTGGGATTACAGGCCTGAGCCACTGTGCCCAGCCAATTGTCCTCTATTTTTATAACACCGTATTAATACCGGATGAGCAAGAATTATATTGGAAGTCTGTACTCCAGAGGGTGAGAACTTAAACCTCATGAAGATTCAGGAGCTTGCACATTAGTGGATTGGTAAGGACCCAGTGGTCTAGGGTCTGTCATCCCCTCCAAAGTAAAAGGTAAATCTTTTGCAGTGGCCTTATCAACCTCCTTCCCCTTTCAAAATTCTACTTTCCCCTCTGAATAGCTGGTACGATGTGAGTGTCTTCTTATAAGTGTCTGATGTAAACTGGGTGAGGATCAGGATCAATCTATATGTGAAATATTAGCAAAACTTTGAAAAATTTTTGATGACATGGATAAAAGAAAACCAAAAGCTCTAATATTTTCTTCTTGTATTCCAGTGGATTGACTTTTGAGCCTCATATTTGGAAGTCAATTGAATAAATTATTACTTTTATTTTATTTTATTTATTTATTTATTTATTTTGAGGGGGGAGTTTCACTCTGTCACCCAGGCTGGAGTGCAGTGATGTGACCTCGGCTCACTGCATCTTATACCATCCATCATCCAAAAGGAAACATAGAGATACTGCCTTGGTCCATCTATCAAGTGATAGGAAATGCTGTCAGCTTTCTTGGAATGAGGCACTGCCTGGGAAAGGATTCTGCAGAAAGTCCAGGATGGGCATGAGTAACTCTGCTACCTGGACCATGTAACACAGAGGATCCTATAGCATGAGAGGCATTTATGGAAGGGAAGACATATTGAATCTATTACAAGCCCCAGTAGGGGGATCACAATGTAGACACCTAGAGCTCTGGAGCAAGTCATGACATGTGCAGCAGAAATTTACAGCATTTGGAAAATAGTTCCTAGTGGGTGACTTGGCCCTGGTAGAGACAGAGCCTCTGATCTTGCCAACCATGGAACATCAAGTGACTATGTGGCAAGAGCTGCTGCATTACATTTCTACTGTTGTGTAACAGATTATCGTAAATGTAAGGGCTTAAAAGAGCACACATTTATTTGTTCACAGTTATGCAGGTCAGAAATCCAGAATGGCTCAACTGGGTTCTCAGCTCAGGATGTTACAAGGCCAAAATCAAGATATTGGCCAGGCTGGGCTCTTATCTGGATGCTCTAGGTGAGAATCTGATTCCAACTTCATTCAAGTTGTTGGCCAAGTTCAGTTTCTTGTGGTTGTAGGACTAGAGTCCTCATTTTCTAGTTGACTATCAACAGAAGGCCTCTGTCAGCTCTTAAGGCCACTACACTCCCTCTCAAGTGGCTCCACCATCTTCAAGCAAGCAACAATGCATCAAATTCCGCTTATACTTGAAAGAGCCTTGTACCCACCACTAGAACCTTTAGAGTAAATCCAGCACACTCACTGTTCCTCACAATCTAAATGATATAACTCCTATGCTTAGAGAATTGGCTCCTTCTCTGTTTATTAGCAGGCTGTGCTTGAGCAAGTCAAGTTATCTAATCTCTCTGTTTTAGTTCCTGATCTAAAAAAATAAAGGTATAACACCTTATAGGGCTGTTGTGAACATCAGTGAAATAACACTTATAAAGTACCTGACACATGGAGATGCTCAGTTAATGAAAGCAGTCAAAACCAGCACCTCCACCACCACCACCACCACCACCATCATCATCATCATCATCATCATCATCATCATCATCATCATCATCAGAACAATGAAGACATGAACAATGCTGTTTTAGGCCTCTTTGGCCTAGAGAATGACAAGCCTTTGGTAAAGTAACAATGGAAATGAAAATAGTTTGGGGCTCCAAATCCTAATGTATCTGAATTCCTGGGATCCCTGGAGTCCCAAGTTCCATTAAAGCATCATGGGTGGTATGTGTTTGGTGGCCCTCTTAGTTTGTTTTTTGTTGCTTATAACAGAATACTGAAACTGGGGAATCTATAAAGAAAGAGAATTTATTTCTTAGAGTTATGGAGGCTGAGAAGTCCAAGGTCAAGGGGCTGCATCTGGCAAGGGCCTTCTTGCTGGTGAGGACTCTCTGCAGAGTCCCTAGGCAGTGCAGGACATTGCTTGGGAAGGGGGCTGAGTGTGCTAGCTCAGGTCTCTCTGCTTCTTCTTATAAAGCTACCAGTTCCACTCTCATGATAACCCATTAATTCATTAACCTGTTCATAAGGCCCAATCACCTCTTAAAGCCCTACCTCTCTAAATACTGCCACGTTTAGGATTAAACTTCAACATGAGTTTTGGAGGGGACAAACATTCAAACCACAGCACCCTCATTGGTTTTGCATATGGTAAATTAGTGGCCATTCAAATCATTCTACTTTTCTGGCCTTAATTGATAGCTGTTCTTCTGACATTGTTGGGATGAGGTAGGCTCCCTGCTTTGCACTCCCACAGCAACAAGAACTGCCCTCATCACCACCCTGTCTGCTAATTGCCTCTTGCTGGCTACATATTCCATGAGACTGTGAGTGCTCTCTGAAGGTGAGTGTTTTTGTCCTACTCACCATTGTATTCCCTGGATATAACACAGCATATGATAGCATAGCAAGTGCTAATTAAATACTTGTTCAATACATGAATGAATGAATGTCTCCCAGCTCTTTTAATCATTATACCTAACAAGGCAGAAGGAATTAAGTGAATTAGGGGCATTATTAGTACATAGCAATTAAAAATGATAATCATAACCATTATGTAGGAACTTAAGAAGACAATTATGTAAGAATGCCAAATGATAGAAAAGTTACTTAAACTCCTTTTGGCCACATCCAGAAAATGAGGCTAGCAGCATCTGTAATATTGGTTTGTTGTTATAATTAAATGAGAGAAAATAGATAAAATATTTAGCATGGTGCCCAATATGAACATGTGTTTCATAAATGGCAGTCATTTTGTTGTTGTTTACAATAATAGTAGGTGAAAGAAAAAAACAGAATGAAAATAGTTATTTTAGAGCTTATAAAATGATAGTTCTATAATTCTACAACTTCAAAGTTTCTATAATTTCAAATCCTATTTCTATAAAAATAACTATCACAAATATTTCTATTTTGTCATTAAAGTCAAAGTGACCTGGGTTTATTACCAATTCTCTGAGCCCCGTTAATAAAGTAAAAATAAGTATTATATCGTACTTGCTTTATAGGTCTTCAGTCAATCAAATAAATTTCTAAATGTGAAAGTGACTTGAAAGTAGTCACCTACTTTTTTCCAGTTCTGTCCTGCCTTAGTTTTCCCCTCTGGTATCCTTGTGATGGATGTACTGGCCACAGGGGAAATTCTGTACAAAAAGGGAGTCAGTAATTGGAGTGAAAATCAGTATGGGGTTGCCCATGACTTCAGAGAGTCAGAGTGGCCAGCCCTAGAGAGGATCTAGGGAGCAAGCCCAGGGAGTGGGTTCCCACAAAGAGAACCTGGAGATGACTGGGAAGTGGAGACAAATCTACTGCGCTGGATTCTGGGTTTGGAAGGAAGACAGGAAGACCCAGGAATGTAAAATATATATACCCAAGGAGAGCATCCTCATACCACCAGGGCTCAACTAAGGCATTTTTTGGTTCAAAACTAGCTCTAGCTTCCCACTTCCCATACCTAAGCCACCCACAGGCCCCAGCCTATTATTAGTATTGGCTGTTTGGTTCTGAATGACATGAGCCTTTCTTTGACTCTATCCTCAGGCTAAGAAAAACACAGGTCTTGGCTGGTTAAATTCTGCATCTACAGAGTCATAGCAACTGATCAGCACCATGAAGGTTAATCCTGCTGCTGGATGTGTTGCTTTCTGGCTCCAGAAATAGCACGCATTCCTTGCCTCTGTGTGTTCTACCCACTCCCTCTGAGAATACACAGACAGAAGTTGGATCAGGGACCACTCATGCTAAATGTAAACAGTTGGGTGTATTTGGAGTCCTTTTGTTTTAAAAGTCCAGCAGCTTCCTTTGCACCTGTTGGCACAGCGTCAACTTTCTCTGTTTCATTCATGCTGCATGGGAGAGTCAATCATAGCTTCAATTACAAAGTCAACAACATTTGGGAAACCCTGCCAGGAAATTTCACTTAATTCTCATAAAAACTCTACATAATACAAGATAGGCATTATGCACATTTTAGGAACGAGAGAACTGAATTTCAAAGAAGTTCAAAAACTTGAACAGGAGCACACGGCAGAGCCAGGATTCAAAACTAGAGCTTTGGCCTACTGAAAGCCTGAACCTTTCTACAACACCAGATTATAAACATAGAACGTCGGGACTTTAAAGATTGCTTTGTAAGTTTATACTTTGAAGAACTACTGCTGCTCCAAGCACGTAAGAATAATAGATGAAATACGGGGAAAAAAGGTAATCTTTGCTCAAAAGCACAATGAACATCTCCATGGACTACTGAAAATGAACCTGAAAAACAAGATTCTTAAGCAAATGAAAAAATCTAACCCTAAGAAAAAAGCCAACAAAATCAAACAACAGGAAGAAAAATTTAATACAGATAAAATTAAAATAATAAGATTATCTGACAGATACTTTAAAATATGTTTAAGTTGCTCAAACTAAGAAATAATATGCATATAAGAACAAAATAAAGGCGAAATAGGCAGAAAAAAAGGGAACAGGTGAGTAATGAAAAAGAACCAAGTAGGAATCTTGGCAAAAAAATAAATAAACAAAAAAGAGTATTCCCCTTTTGGCCTCGATGGATTAACAGAGACCGGATTTACCCTCTTGCCAGAAACAACAAGAAAAACAGAAAAACATGACACAATGGTTTTCAAGACACTTGACATTAGGAAACAAAGAACGTGATCCCTGAACAATGGAAGACAAACAAGGTGAGCCCTGTTACTGCTACAGTTTACTGCCTTGAGAAGAGTTCCAGGGCACAATCCGGGGGTAGGGGGTGGGGGGGGCAGGTAGGGGGGTGGTAGTGTGTAGGGAACTAAAGCCCAGTAGCGTTTCTGATTTGAGGCGACAGAGCTGAGAATCTAGCAAGACCAAGACGCAAGTGTTCACAGGACAGAGTACCAGAGGGGAGAGAACTGCACAGAGACTGAAACCCAGAGATCTCCAGAGGGTCCCTCTCAAATATCCAGCAGAGTACTAATCAGTGCATGTGTGTGAGGTCAGGAGAAAAATCATCTGAAAGGATCTGAGAGAACAGT